>NC_143397.1:41420512-41723543 GCF_052110815.1 Crocodylus siamensis | reverse complement strand
TAGAACTTATACAGAATTTTGTTGAGCATTTCCTGTATCTCAGAAGCCATCTCTCACAGAAGGTTTTCGTTGACAAAAAAAAATCCAACATTGCCTCAAATCTGCAAATGCAGCCTGAGGAAGTGAGTGTTTGAAGATTGCAACATTAGATCTGAAACCAAGATCATGGTTTATCAAGCAATCATGATCCCCATGCAGCTGCGACATGGACAGTGTATAGGAGACGCATCCAGTCACTGGAAAAGTATTATCAGCATTGCCTGTGCAAGATCCTTTGAATCCAGTGGGTAGACAGATGGATCAACATTAGTGTCCTCTCACAAGCAAACACCATGAGCATTGAAGTGACGATCATCCTACATCAACTTTGTTGGGTTAGCCATGCAAGTTTTATTCTTTCAGCTCAGTCAAGGTATATGCTCAAGAGGAGGGCAGAGAAAGCACTTCAAGGATGTCCTCAAGGCCAACTTGAAAAAATGCACCATTGATATCAACTCATGGGAGACTATTGTCCAGGACTGCCACAAATGGAGGATGTCTGCTGCAAGCATCTTCATACTTTGAAACCTTATAATGACAACAGGAGATTGACATATGGGAGCAGCACAAACATCATGTCCTGGACTCAGCCAAGAACCTAGAGCCACCCACCCCACATAGAAACATATACCCAAGCTGCAACAGAATCTGTCAATCCCAGATAGACCTCATCAGCCATTTTCAGACCCGCCAATAAGACAATTATGGAAGACAATCAACCTCAATTGCAAGGGATTGCCAATAATGATACACATTATTTGTAAATCTGGACATTTTTCTTTTTAGTGTTTGCTATTTTGCAGGAATACTTTTCTAGCCTGTCTAAAGAACCTGAAAAAAATCAAGTTCTTTATGTTTCAGAACTGTGGTAATAACAAAGCATTATAGTCATCTTCAAATCCTAAAAGTACTTATGTGCATGTGACAATTGATTCAGCAGAACCACTCCCATACAAAGTTCCTCATTTGTCTAAGTTAATAGGATAGAATCAAGAAGACTAAAGTTCTTAAGTGTGGAAAACAGAGATAAGGAAACTCCAGGAAAAGTAAGAATTTCAGGGCTCTAATCTTTAATAATATTGTTTTGTTTTGTCTTTATGGAAGGAAGGAAGGAAAGAAGAAAGGTAGGTTTTTCTTTAGGTTTAAATTTTTTATTTCTGTTTTTGAAATACTTTTCAGGTCATGAGCATGAATTGTTATTGGTAACAGTTATTAAAAGAAAAGAAGAAATAAACTGCAGTCTTCATTAATCATAGCTAATCAAATAGAAGAAAAAGACGTTGGCACCTATCTATCCACCCAGAATTTTAAGTTTCATAGTTAAGATGTAAAGAAAATGACCGTTGTCAGAGAATGGACATTTACTAGCTAGTGAAAGGGCAAAAGGACAAGAAATGCTGCAATGCAAAGGAGGTATATTTTGTACCGGTGTGAGACTCTAACATGGGACTTCCATTAACCCAAAACAGAACATTGTTCTTCCAAACTATTTAAAATTGTATGTGTGTGTCTCATTTTATAGACATGTATATGGGGCCATAATTTTCAAACCCTCAAATATATATGTGTGTATTTGCATGTTTGAGTCAGGATTTTCAAACCCTTTGCAAAATAAATCATCAGTTTTGCTTCTTTACTTGTGATTGTTTTTTAAAAGTCCCAATGTAACCTCCCCCACAAAAACCCCTTTAATTTTTTTTCCATAATAAAACCTAAATATTGCTATTGATGAAAGTATAAGTTTAAATACAGATGGGATAATTGAAGTTACTTAGATGCCCCATGACCATGAACCTAAAACATGCTTATGAATCTTGCCAGCCTACCAGTTCATTAATTTTGGCTGTATCACTGAACATATTTTCAGTTGATTTGTCCATTGATAGGAAAAACTGAGTCATATTGTTTCCCTTATGTCAAATGCTTTAACATTAAAATGCACTATGCAACACTCCCTTTCCGGACACTTCATTTATGCTATCGCCTACAGCACTGCAGTTGCATTCATGTTCTGGGAAGAATTGCTTATTTACCCTTCTGACTTGATATAAAAAGAAAGATTCTAATCTGAAATTCAAGACATACATCATTGCATACCTTGAAAAATCCACCACTGCAAATCGGTACCCAAGAATAGGTGCTATTTTTGAGATGTACAGATTTGTGTATTATAAGAGTTATGAGATTAGAATCTCATTCTGAGAAATACTGAGAAATAAGAGTAGGTCAAAAAGAAGAGGAAGGAGAAAACCAGGAACAATAAATAGGTGATAAAGTTAAAGATAGATTTTGTTGATTTCTGCCAAGTAAATTAGACATCCTGCAGTTTTTCTTGTCCAAGTCATGGCTTTTCCAAACAAATGGTCTAAATATTAAAAACAAATACATCACATATAAAATTAAAGTGAAAGTTAAACCAAGAAATCAATGTCATGTTTGCCGTTTACAAGGTTAAACTTTCTCCTCAGTCAGAAGAACTGGAATTAATGAACAGACTTTTAAAATTCTCTCAAGATCCTTGGGAAATGGGGCTTTCTAACAGTAGGGTTTTTTCTCCAAATATTTCTCTGATATGTGGTAGAATATGTACTTTCTTACACAGTTATAAATGACTACAATAATTTTATTTTTGAATACATAAAATATGAGGGAGGAGGGAGAGAGAGAATGCAAAAGAAGTAATTTAAAGTTTCACTATTCCAGGCAATTAAGCTGTTTTCAATAATCTGTACAGTAGTCTAGCAAATGTTTCATTCAATATAATTTGGATAAAAAAGGGGAGAGTTGTTTAGTTACATCTTTAATAAATGATGTCTGGATGAATCTACTCAAGTGTCACTGTCAACTGAGTTTCACATTTCCCATCATCCTAATAACCAGCTAGCAACTGAAGATCATATATAAAATTGGTTTGCCATTTGCAAAGCTTCAATGAAATGACTGATGCCCTCTGTGACATAATTGTAACCACAATTTTGAAACACCAAGATTTATAAGAAATATGTGCTGAGATCACATTTCTACATTTAACTATAGAACTAACATTTATGCCACTTATTACCATGTGAAATGAAGCAAAAATTAAGGACCAATAAAGGATGCCATTAAGCTTATAAGAAGGTTGAAAACATGAACTTAAATTAAAACTTATAGTAAATTTGGTATCTATTACTTTTCAGCAAACCTTCATTATCATCACGCTATGGTAGCAGGGCACTAAGATGTGCCTGCTCCTTTAAGGCTGAAGCAGCCTAGCCAGCAGAGCTTCCCAGCTGCAGGTATACTGTGGTAACAGCATAAAGAGGTAATTGGGTAGCACCTGCAGGAGTCATATGACCAGAAGGAAGCAGGGTTGTGGGACATATAAGAACTCAGGGCTGGAGATAGCAAGGCACCCTCACTCTGTCAACCATCAGAGATATTGCTCCTACATGTGAAAGCTGCCTGAGAACCAGTGCTGCCTGCTTTGCTACTTAAGTGCTGCAAGAATCCAGAAGCCTCTCAGGTACCTAGGGCTATGAACATGCTGCCTAAAGGTTGGAAGTTTGTTCCTTTATCAGTAACAACAGTGCTATGTTTCTTTAATGTTTAAGTTATAGCCTAGGGGCTTATGCTTGTGTTTTCTTTACACTAGAAGACCAGAAGGAGACAATAAGGGGAGGTTTGGAGGCCTCATCAGTGCCTGGAGAAAAGGTCCCAGAAGGTTGGTAGAGTTAGTGACAGGCACACAAAAAGTGAGATGCCCTAGTGCCAGAGGGGCACAGATACAGGGATGTAGAAAGCCAAGCACCAGAGGGGCTCAGAAGTGATAGATGGTAGTAACACCTGCACGGCTTGGGACACGATAAAGGGGAGGCTGGAGTTGTTTGTAAAACCTAGACAGCAGGATATTAAATGGGTAGCCTGTTACCTAGAAATAACTTATTCATTACATCAAAGACATGGCAGGAAAGATAGGTAGGCAGACTGCCCAGACAGGTGAGTGGGCCATTGTGACAACCAGCCTTGAGAAACCCACTTGTTACAACTATCAAAGAACAAAAGTAGAAAATAACGACTTGATTCAAGGGTACTGCAACAGGTCTGGGTACATACACAAGTTACATTTAGATTGACTTAACTCCTTGTGTACAGATCCTGCTTGTATGGAGTAAAGGTAAGTGGGGGAGGGAGAGGAGCGTTCAGGGGACCAGAAGGCATGAGGGGAGATAGCAGCAGCTGCTTGCCTTCCCTCTCCTTCCCCCACTGCTTCTGAACCCTGCTATCACCTTGTCCCCAGGTAGGGGCTACATTCACCCACTTCTGCATCCTCATGCTATTTTAAGATAAGGAACCCTCCTTCCACCCCTGCCCCCAAGTTTAATGTGAGGAGGCATCTCGTCTTAGAATCAAGTGAATACATTATTTTCATTAATAAGGAAGACCCTATCTAAGTTTGTTCACCTGTGGGGGTGAATAAACTTAGATTGGGACCAGGTTGGCCCAATCTATTGAACACTTGTACCATTCAGAGTGGAGCCCTAGGACTAAGAAAGCCCAGCCACTCATTCCAGCTCTTCCTACTTTCTCCTGACCTTATCAGGCTATTTTTAATTTCCCACCACTCTACTTTTGGACAGAACCACCCCACGGACACACCAAACCCTGATGCTGGTCCACTAGCTCTCCTGGTCCCACTTGCCCCTACCTCCACCTTGAGCTACTTAATCTGGTTTCCCCATGCAGCTCCCATGACTGGGGAATGTCTGTGCATACCATCCATGGCCTACATTCATGAGATTTAAAGTAAAAATTGGTAAGCAGAAGCACAAGAATAATTTTAACCCTTCAACTCTTATGCCAGAGTAATTTAGGTATTCATCAGAATATATTTTGGACTCTTCACCTCAGTTTCCTTTGTAAGGAAATCTGTGCTCCTTTGATAATTGGGAGAATTTGACCATCAACTTCCCAGCCAAATACTTCCTTTCACAGGCTAATAAAGGGATTTATTTTACCCTCTGACCTATGAAAAAATAACTCTTTTGGGGTCAATCAAAAATAGAAAGCAACAACCCCAAACAATGTTTAACAAAACAAGTCCTTCAGCCCTCATTGCATCAGAGACTGACCACTTTCGGACTCAAGTCAAGGAGTTAAATAGCCCGGTTGTCCTATGTGAAGAGTTTTTACTCCGTTTCACAAATTTCACCATGACTGTCCATTGCAACAGCAAGCATCGTTAGGACATAACCATGGCACAGCTGCCTTTAGTAAATCCAGGACTGCCCTATTCCATTTTTTCCTTAATCCTTACCCTAACTACCCCTTCACAGAAAAACCAAAACAATATTTTGCTTGCTTGCTCATTTAGTAGACCATGAGCAGATTGCTACTTTTACTGGGTAAGCTCTCTTACTGAAAAGAACCAGCTTATATGTTTCCATAGCATGTATGTCTAGCTTCCTAAGAAAACAGTTCCATCTGAGAATTACAATGCTCAAGAAGTGTTAGTCTCAAAGAGGCATCTATTAAGAATGCCAATAAAAGTGTTGGTGAGACCAGTCTAAGCCTTTGCATCTCATGAGAACTATTTGTTCATGATACCTATTTACATATTAACCTAGAAAAGTTCCTGAACTAGACCTCTGATGAAGCATTACTGATTTGAATGGGTTCATAGTGTTTCTCCTAAATAGGGGTAATTGTGTCCATAGTTTAATAAATAGATTTAATAAGAAATCTGTTTTAATATAGGCATGTATGTTAAAGGAAGAACTTCACTGTACTTCAACAACAATCAATATCTTTTATTTTTGTGTCCATGCGTGTTTATGGACCTTGTATACCAAGTGCTTTCTTTTATTTGTTAAGCCATAATAAGTTTAAAAATTGTCATTGGTTTAATAACTCCTTCCCTGTACACTTTTGCTTCTATTAAACTGAATAAAAGCTCTGTATTGCAGCTGTGAAATGCTCTTCTGACTTCATAAAGAAAAAGGTGAAAAATGTATGTCTGACACAGGCCAGTTTTTGTTGAGTGTTTGTGAGCCTTCAGCAATGGTTGGGAAGTTTATTGTTAGGGAATAAAAAGAGAATATAGCCATTGTAGCTATTAGCATTCTATACTGGCATTTGAGACTTGAGATGCATATACACCGGCATAGGCAAAGAATTTATTCAAATCAATCCAAAAAAGCAAATGATATATAGATAGATGGAACTAAGTCCCATAGTCTTTCATACAATTATCTTGCATTGGTGCTAACAGTACTGCAGATCATGGGCAGAATCCAGTTTAAAATTTAATGTAATGTCAATTTTTAATCTGAAGTTATTTTTACCATCTCTATTATTTATGTATATACATATATCTGTATGTGTACTCTCCCTGTCATTTTTGGATTTACTTGCTTATTAGTAATCTTGTTTCTTTTTAATAACCCCAACATTTTCATAACTTTTTAGTTACATCTCTGTGGAAAACAAAAATTTCATTCCAAATCCACATAAATTTCAAAATGGCATAGATTCCAAGTCAAATAACATGTCATAAATATTTCTACCTGGGGGGAAAAAAAAGCATTTTCTGGGTAATGAAAATAATTTTTTCTGGGTGTAAAATTAAATTACAAATAACAGTTCATGTAAAATGTTACTTTTTCACACAGTTATTCTGAGGTGTGGGGGTTTTTTGTTTTTTGTTTTTTTTACAATTTAGTATAATGTCATATGAACACAAGCTATTTGATCAGTCAAATATAGTTTTAAAAGAATAAATCTAATGAAAATATACTTGGGAGAGAAGCCCTGAATAAAATTAAGAAAAGATTTTATACTTGAAAGTCATGATGATATTTACTCAGATCTAAGATGACTTGAATTTAAGACACCCCCACCTTCCAATACTTTAGATTCTGTATATGGGAAAAATTGTAAGTTTGATATAATCTTGCATGTATAGAACCTAATTATTGGACGGTCATCTTCAATTCATCCCTCACACTGCTATAGGGGGATAGACAGTGGTGATGGTGGTAGTGGGGAAGATAGTGTGAAGAGATCAAGCAGATGCTTCAGCCTGCCCCTTGCCACCTCTGTCATCCACTTACCCTCAGTTCACAATTTTGGGTCCCATCCAGCTTCTGCTCCTTGCTTCCCCCCATCCTGTACTTCCACCTCTTCCACCCCCACCCTCTGCTTCATGCTGGCATGCATTATCCCTGTTCTAGCCTGGAGCACTGAGCACAGAGCTCAGGCCCTGTAGAAGCTGTGTGGGCCATCTGCTGCTACAGCAGGGCTAGGCTTGAGCTGTGGTCAGTGCCCCAGGCTGCAGTGTGTACAGATCCTGCTGGTATGGAGTAAACATAAGTTGGGGAGGGAGAGGAGTGGACAGGGGAGCAGAGGGGTCATGGGGGGGTTGGGGGGGAAGCAGCAGCAGGGAGGAAATAGTGTGCAGAAGCAGTGGGGGAAGGGGAGGAAAGGCAAGCTGCAGCTATAGCCCTGTCCCCAGGTAGGGGCTACAGTCACCCACTTCCCCATCCTCATACGCTATTTTAAGATGAAGAACCCTCACCTGTCCCCGCATCACCCAAGTTAAATGTGGGGAGGTATTCCCATTAATCAGATGGAAAGAAAATTTTATAGAACTACGTTAGACTAAATATTGCTTAAAACTCTTAATGTTTTAGCTGTGCCACAAGTTATGAATCCACATATATATTCAGCAAGCTGAAGAAAATGTCAGTGAGCATTATTTAGTTAACATTTTTATTTTGTTCAGCAGTGCAAACTACAAACAACTTCCTAAAGGAAGACAAGGTTCTTTGGGTAAATCTGATATCTTTTATTAGACCAACTCAAATATTTGGAAAAATTATTCTTGGCAAGCTTTCCGGTATAAATACCAGTAGTCAGGCCAAGGAAGCATCTGCAGTTGGTATGTGCTCTTCCCAGATGGAATGAATAGTATAGAGGCCAGAGGCTGGTATGCGTACAGGATAGGCAGTCAGTGAAGATGTAAAATGAGGAGTCAATGGGTGAGAGACAGGCTGAGAAGGTGAGAAGGGAAATGAATGTAGTGGAGAGGTACATGGGGACCTGATGTTAGGCAGGTTGTAATGTGTCATAAATCCAATGTCTATATTTAGTCCATGATTTTTTTTGTATCCAGGAGGTTGATGAAGTGAAGCTCATAGGCTTGTCTGTGAAAAGTATTCTGTAAATTCCCTTTGATTAGAACTAAGAGATTGGAGATGGAGTGGCTTTCTTGTGAGAGATATGCCCCTACCGGTAACTGGGTATTCTGGTGCACATTCATTCTGGTGCACAGTTGTTTGGATGAGAGAGGTTCTATTTCTGGAGGTGCAGCTGTAAGATCCAGGAATGCTGATGGTTCCATTGCTGAGGCAAAAATCCCTGGCACAAATTTGTGCCACTCTTATTTGAGCTGCTGCAAGCGCACGTGCTTGCATGTGTGGGTGCATCCACAAAGTTCAAGAATTAAAAGCAAAGGCTGGTCACATTTCTGTTTCTATAGCAGGTTTTTTCATTTACAATTCAAAGAGATTTTGAAGAGAAATCACTGTAATTATAGTAAAACCATTCAGAAATGACAGCTTCCTGAAAATGTTCTCCTTTTAAGAAGTGTCTCTCTCTCTCAGAGTACATGATCTGTGTTTTACTAACAATCAATTTCCAGGTATAGATGTAAGGTGATGGTACTGATCTTTCAAGCCTTAAACAGTTTGGCTTCTAGCTAGTGTTACCAGATTTGCCCGCTACTTTGGGGTGTGCTCATTTATTAGGGCTAGGGTCTTGGTAATTCTATCAATGTGCTGCTTGTGTTACTTGTGTTTCTATTATGGAGCTGTACCTCTCCCTTCTGCAAGCCCTCACCCACCTATCTTGCAGGACTCAGTTCAGGGCTGGGTTCCTCCAGTCCCCAAATCAGAAACACACACACACATACACGCACACAGATTAACATGACACGCCTGACCTGGCTGGGTTGATCAGCATGGACAGGCTGACACCCTCATATGCCCAGAATCAGTTCATCAGAGCAACAATAACCACAGTCAGACACAAGCACACAATGAAACAGAATACCTCTGAATCTGGCTGGGTGTCCAGTTGACACCCTCATGGGCCAGCATTCAGTTCATTAGGGCACATCTGAGCCAAACTGGGTCAATCAGCCTGTACAAGCTGATCCCCTTATGTGTTTCGAACTCAGCACGTCCCAATCTTTTAGTCTCTTGATGAGCAGACCCCACAGTATTTCTGGGCTGCACAGGGATCTTTAGCTTAGGTAAGAGGGGCGTTGCTGCAGAGCAAGTGGGGAAGTAGAAGTAAAGAAGGCAAAATATACCCAGTTACCACCAGTTTGATTATAAAAGTTATTTATTGCTAAGTAGATGAAATATATATTGACACAAGTAGTGATAGACATGCAAAGGAAAAACAAACACAAACAGTCACAGTATACCCTGGTTTCACTAAGTGTTTGGGGAAACTTAGCTCAAGCTTAACTAATACAGTTCAAGTTCAGAAATCTATGCTTAGAGAGAGAGAAGAGAAAAGAGAGAGAGAGCTGGGATCTCACCAGTCCAAGGCACTCGGGTTGCAAAGCTGACAGGTCAAAGTTCTCAGCACGATCCTTGAAGGGAGACGATCTGCCTCCTGCAGCCTCTCCAGAAGAAAGCGAGTGGTGTCAGCACACACACTGCTGCTTCTTTTACAGATTTTTATACCCTCAGTTCAGTTTCTTTCAAGCATTCTCAATATTGTAAATCAAATTGTCTTTTCTATTGACAAGGGGTTATCTGGGTGGAACATCTCAGGAACTTGATTGATACTCAGGAAACATCTACTTGGAGCCAGCTTGATAGGAGATATACTTGATGGGATCTCTCTTGGTGTCTTCAGAAACAATAGATTGCAGCATCAGGGTTTTTGGATTTTTACTTGCTGTGAACAAGCCTCAGCTTAGCATGACTTTTCCAGATCTTATTATAGTCTCTTAACAGACTTAAGGCAATTCTTGGAATGTTCATAACCTGTTGTGGAGCGGACTTCCACCAGTCGTCTCGGGAAAAGTATGACAACACTTGTGGACAGGGCTCCAACGGGCTGGACGCTGTGATGAACCCTGTACCATTGTTCAAATGTTGCCCGTACCCGCTCTGACTCGGTCTATTGCCTCAGCGTTCCCTAACCCGGCAACTGAGTTGTAGCCAATTAAGTTTACATAGGCCTCCCATAGTGGGACCGGGGAATGTACGGCCCGAGATGCCTAGTAAACTTACTTTTGCTTAGAGGTGTGTGTGTGGGGCGGGGGAAAGAAAAGTCCTTTGTAAATCCAGATTAGAACTGGTCTGATAAATGCTGAGCTGGGTGTGTGGGTTGATTAGCATTTGGAGCACAGATTCCCCATTGTGCAGTGCTCCCCTGCTTCGCTGATCCCAGAATTCACTGCAGTCTCTGCTTCAGGTTTTCTGTTCTCCATCTCTCATGTAAATGAATGGTCATCTGTTCCCATCTCAGATACAAATGAGACCTAGGGCAGTTGTTTCACTTTTGTCACCCTTATCTGGAGGGTTTTAGGTGTGTCTCTCACTGCATCTTAATCAGTTTCTGTTTAGGTGGCGGGGGGGGGGGGGTGATTCTTTGTGAGTCAGACAGTCTGTGTCCTGTGTCAGGGTTCCCCAAGAACATGGAGCAGACAGGTAACACTAGTTCTGAAATTATCTGTATCCTCATTTGATTCTGTGGTAGGTTGCGACCATCTAAAGCATGAGGGAATCAATAACAAAACATTCTTGGAGTGATCTGTAGCTGTGAAGTTCATTTCTCCCTTCTGGTAGAACTCATTTGTGATGTCCATCAGGAGATGCTGAAAAAACAACTTATCACTTAAAAAATTTAAGCCATGTTTAGACAACACAAGCAAACGAATATACATGAATATGAATGAATAAACCAAATAATGTTTCAAACCAATAGCTCAATATTGACATTCATCCCTTCTATGAACTTTGGAGGTCTAAAACCTTAACCCTGAGCTGGCTTAAAGGTTTTACCTCCATGTTCTTCTATTCTATAAGTTTGATGTGTTTTATTGTGATCAAATAAGAATACTTTCTGGGAGTCCTTATTACCGGCTATAAATACATTGAGGTTTGAGCCCTCTATTTTAGTGTTGGGTATGGTATGCTGCATTACAATATGAAGGGAGATGAAATACAATAACTTAAGAATGAGCGCATGACCTGTTTTGTACTTTGGGGGAAAGACAGCTTTTAAATTATTTTAAATTAATCCTTTCTAAGAAAACATTTTGTTACCATAATGTAGAAAATAATATTCCCCTTCTAGCTATTTTAGACTACTGTGCATTTTACTTGTCTTTTTTTTTTCCCATCCTGGTGACAGGTTCACACTATTTTGCAGAAGATTCACTGTTGGTATGTCTTGAAAAACTTGAAGAAGTTTTCTGAATGTATAAAGCAGAGACATGCTATGCTATGGAATGGTAGGTTGGACAAAAGTGTTGAGTTAAATCAGATGTAATAAAGTGCTAAATTCTGCTCCACTTAAGGGTATATCCATAGTTACTCCAGTGGAAAGAATAAGAAACTGATTTGAACTTAACTAAGCACTTTCTCCTTGGAATACAAAGATAACCATTTGTTAGAAATTTGTGGCTAAAATGTGCTCTTTCTTTTCTCCCCAAACTGTATATTATATAAGCCACTTATATTAAACATTGTGGTAATAATGTGCAGTTTTAAAACTATGATTAAATAAAAAATTTTATATTCCTGGTGAAGTAAGGTCAAAATCAAAGTGAAAACTCTTTAACTTGTATATGTAAATTAATATGAAAATGAAATTTGTGCGCATTAAATATGATATCTTTATCAGGTGCTGAACATCTTTGAACTTAACCTACTTTAACACAAGATTTTTCATACAAAACATTTTTCATGCTTTTACAATATATTAACATAAATAGTAAAATGATACGTTCTGACTATGATCATGATTCTTACTGTTTTTTCCCCATTGGGACAGGCATATATTTTTAAAGGCAAGAGGACAGAAAAACTGTCACTAATTCTAGCAGTTTTTGAGCCTTGCTATTTGCAGTATTAATGCATTCTTGCTGAGAGAAGCAATTTTTACATTGAGCATCTTTATGAACTGAAGGTGAATTAAGCCTAAAATCGTATCATCTCTGGTTAATCAAAGAGTATTCATAGTTTCTAGGGTCGGAAGGGACCTGAGCAGGTCATTGAGTCCGACCCCCTGCTATGGCAAGAAAGAGTACTGGGTTCAAATGACCCCAGCAAAGTGTACATCTAGCTTCCTCTTAAAGAACCCCAGGGTAGGAGGCAGCACCACATCACTTGGAAGCTGATTCCAAATCCTAGCAGTCCTGACTGTGAAGTAGCGCCTCCTGATATCTAGCCTAAATCTACCCTCTGCCAGATATCCACATCCCTCTTGAAGCACAGCGCCCAAATCTGGACGCAGTACTCCAGCTGTGGCCTGACCAGCGCTGCATAGAGGGGGAAGATCACCTCCTTGGACGTGCTTGAGATGCATCTGTGGATGCATGACAAGTTATGGTTGGCCTTCCTGACTGCATCCCCACACTGCCGGCCCATGTTCATCTTGGCATCAATGATTTCATAGATTTCATAGACATTAGGGCTGGAAAGGACCTCGGGAAATCGAGTCCAGCCCCCTGCCCAAAGGGCAGGAAGTCAGTTGGGGTCATAGCATCCCAGCAAGATAAGCATCCAATTTACTCTTGAAGGTGTTCAATGTCGGTGCTTGAACCACCTCCGCGGGCAGACTGTTCCAGACCTCGGGGGCTCGGACAGTAAAGAAATTCTTCCTTATGTCCAGCCTGAAACGGTCTTGCAGGAATTTGTGACCGTTCGACCTCGTCATCCCTTGGGGCGCTCTGGTGAACAAACGTTCCCCCCGATCCTGGTGGTCACCCTTGATAAACTTATAGGTGGCCATCAGATCACCCCTGAGCCTGCGCTTTTCCAGGCTAAAGAGTTCCATGGCTCTCAGCCTGTCATCGTAAGATCTGTTTTCCTGACCTCTCATCATGCGCGTGGCTCTCCTCTGGACTCTCTCAAGCTTCTCCACATCCTTTTTGAATTGTGGAGCCCAAAACTGGATGCAGTACTCCAGCTGCGGCCTCACCAAGGCCAAGTACAAGGGGAGAATGACGTCCCGGGATTTGCTCAAGAAGCATCTATGGATGGACGCCAGCATTTTGCTCGCTTTACTAGCCGCAGCATCGCATTGCAGGCTCATGTTCATCTTGTGGTCAATGATGACCCCCAAGTCTCTTTCTTCTGTAGTGCTAACCAAAGTAGCACTGCCGAGCCTATAAGGGTGCTGCAGGTTTTTCCTCCCAAGGTGGAGAACCTTGCATTTTTCGGTGTTAAACACCATGAGGTTCTCGTCTGCCCATTTGCTGAGCTTGTCCAGGTCAGCCTGGATCACCAGCCTATCTTCTGGCGTGGATGCTTTGCCCCAAAGTTTGGTGTCATCGGCGAACTTGGCCAGTCCACTCCTGACTCCAATGTCCACATCGTTAATGAAGATGTTGAACAGTATGGGTCCCAGAACAGAGCCTTGAGGGACCCCACTGGTCACAGGGCACCACGATGAGTGACTGCCATCAATTACAACCCTCTGGGTCCGACCACGGAGCCAGTTTCCCAGCCAGCGGATCTTGGTGGAGCCAAGGCCACAACTGGCCAGTTTGGCCAAGGGGTGATCGTGGGATACCAGATCAAAGGCTTTTTTGAAGTCAAGATATATGACATCAATCACTTCTCCCTTGTCCAGGTAATAGGTCCAAGATCCTTTTCTGCCTCTGTACTGACAAGAAGGGAGTTCCCAACCTGTAGGTATGCTGCTGGTTCTTCCTCCCCAGGTGCATCACTTTGCACTTGTCAGTGTTGAGTCCCATCCTATTCTCATCTGCCCACCCCTGTAACCTGTCTAGGTCTGATTGCAGCCTATTCCTCCCTTCTAGCATGCCCACATCCCCCCACATCTTAGTGTCATCAACAAATTTGAACAGGGTGCTACTTACCCCTCATCCAAGTCACTGATGAAGATGTTGAACAGCGCGGGCCCAAGGACTGAGCCCTGCGGAAACCCACTGCCCACGTCCCTCCAGGATGAAAATGACCCATCAACCACCACTCCCTGGGTGTGGCCCTCCAGCTAGTTGGCGACCCATTTGACTGTGTGGGTGTCAACACCACAGTCCCCCAGTTTCTTAATGAGAGAGGGGTGAGCAACAGTGTTGAAGGCCTTCCGAAATACCAGGAAGACTATGTCCACTGCTACCCCTGCATCTAAGGATTTGGTGATCTGGTCATAGAAGCCACTAGGTTGGTTTGACAGGACCTGCCTGTAATGAACCCATGTTGATTGCCCCTAAGCATAATCTCCCCTGCTGTTCCCTCATGGACGTGTGCCAGAATAATTTTCTCAAAAAGCGTGCCCAGGATTGAGGTAAGACTAACTGGCCTATAGTTTCCCGGGTCCTCCTTCCTCCCCTTTTTGAAGATGGGAACCACATTTGTCCTCTTCCAGTCCTCTGGCACCACATCAAAGCACCACGAGTGCTTGTAAAGCCGTCCCACAATGACCTCAGCCAATTCCCTCAGTACTCTAGGATGGAGATCGTCCGGACCAACTGATTTGAATACATATTGATAGCTCCACTTTTTTCTTTTAAATGTTGAATATTTAAAAAAAAAGGAAAGGGTTTTTTTTTTTTTAATTCATTTATAGAAGACATTAAAAAGAGTCAGATCTAAACAGGTAAACTAGATGCCTATTGCCTAAAAAGGATTTAGGCACAATTTAGATATTTATGGTACAAAAGATGTAGAATACCTCTATTTCACTGGCCATGGACTGGTAGGTGCCAAATTTAAGGACCTTCATTTTGGACTTCAAAGATCTTTACCTAGGTGATTAAAGCTAGGTTTTAATGCATATGCAAAATCTCTTAGCTCCTACCCAAGCTTGACTGTAATCCAAATTAAAGGTAGGAAAGTGCTTATCCTTTGCCTAAGTCCCCAAAGAGACCTAATTAATAAGGTATGTTCAAAGCATGCCTAACACACATAGCAGAGTTAAATTCATGACAAAGCACAGTAAGTGAGGAGAAGAGAGATGCCTGACTGTAGCTTGTGGAAGCTGGGAAGGATGACTTCTGAATTCCAATCCCTGATCTAAAGTTTATTTGTTTTGTATCCGACAGCTGCCTAATATAACATGTGGGGATAAGTTAAGAGCAAACAAAAAAAAAATCTCCAAATATGTTTTTTTTTTTGTTTTTGTTTTGTTTTGTTTGTCAGGAAATAAGCAAACTGGGTACAGAAAGAACAATAGCCCTAAACACATGGGGAGGTGTTCTCAGCTTACACTGAAGTCAGCAGAAGTTCAGAGTTCCTGACAATTCACAGAAGGTTGACACCACTCAGAAACAGGTTTAATGGGAGAGTGGTGTATCTTCACTTAGGAAATGCTCCCATTGATGCCTGACCTATATAAAAAAAAGTCTTGCATTCTATTAATGCTGAAGTGATGGCTCTTTATAAATATATATAATAATTAAAAAAGTAAATGGAGAAAAATAATTACTAACTGATTAACAAAATAGTCATTAGTTTAAGCATAAGTGCCTCCTATATTCTTGAAAAATGTCTAATAAGTAATGAGATTCAGGTGACTGGCAGTCACTTAAACATAAAAACATAGGAAATTAGGGCTAGAAAGGACCTCAGGGGGTCATCTAGTCTAACAGCTTGTTTAAAGCAGGACCATCCCAAACTATATTATACCAGCCAAGTCTTAACCTTCAGGGATAGAGATTCCCCAACCTCTGTGGGTAGCCTGTTCCAATGTTTTACTAAAACCTCCTTGAAAGTTTTTCCTTATATCTAACTTCAACTTCCCTTGAGATATTGAGTCCACTGCTCCTTGTTGTATCATCTAGCACCACTGACAACAGTCTAGCCCCATAGTCTTTGTAACCACCCTCCAGATAGTTGAAGGCTGTTATTAAATTCTCCCTCAGTCTTCTCTTTTCCAGACTGAATTAGCCCACTTCCATCAGACTCTCCTCAAGTCATGTACCCCAGCATATACCTCTAACCACTTTCTTTGCCCTCCACTGGATTCTTTTCAGTTTGTCTACATCCTTTCTGCAGGGGGGGGGGGGGCGCAGAAACTGGACACAATACTCCAGATGTGGACTCACTAGTGCTGAATTGAAGGGAATTATCACTTCCCTCGATCTGCTGGGAATACTCCTACTAATGTAGCCCAATATGATGCTCAGGCTTCTTCACAACAAGGACATACTGTTCATATTCATCTTATTGTCACTCTAACCCTCAGGTCATTTTCTGCAGAGCTGCTGCTTAGCCAGTCAGTCCCTAGCCTGTACCAGTGCATGGGATTGTTCTGTCCTAAATGCAGGACTTTGCACTTGTCCTTACTGAACCTCATGAGACTTCTTTTAGTCCAGTCCTTCAATTTGTCATGCCCTCTCTGAATCCCAGTCCCACCCTCCTGTGTATCTATTATTCCGTCCAACTTGATGTCATCTGCACACGTGCTGAGGGTGCATTCCACCACATCTTCCAAGTCCCTGATGAAGAGATTGAACACAACTGACCTCTGACTCCCCTTGATACCAGCTGCCAACTAGACATTGATCCATTGATTACTACCCTTTGAGCCCAATGATCCAGCCAGTTTTTACCCACCTTACACTCCATTCTTCCAACCTATACTTCATTAATTCACTTGTGAGAACACTGTGGGAGACTGTATCAAAAATCTGGTTACAAGTCAGCCTTGCTAATGGTACAATAAAATCTGATTCCTGATCCCAACCATTATGCCTCCTGCCATTTCACATGGGCATTTCAAGAAGTGTGATTCAGGATCAGGTATCAGATCCAAATTATACCATTACTACTATCCAGTGTAGGGAAAGCCTGGGATTATAATCCTGGACTCCCCCTGCATCAGCAAGTTGAATCGGGGACAATAATCAATTGATTGTCAGCTCCAACCCAGGACTGTATTGTGACCAGTTTGAGTCTCAGGTGTGGTCTTTGGGTTGGTGCTGACAGTCAGCTGATTGTCAAACTCCTAGGCCCATCATCTCTGGCTGGGTTGCCAGGTGTGGGGGATCAGGGACTCCCCATAAGGGGAGGAGCCAAATGGCTTCCTCCCTTAGGGAATTTAAACCCCAGTGGAACTTTCTGATCCCCTGTGCTCAACAGTCTTGCCAGAGGTGTAAGAGACAACATTTGAAGTTCCTAGCAGAAGAAGCCATTCACTCCTCTCCATCCTTCTCCTGCCTGGCCAGTTTTGGAACCTTGATGCAGTCCTGGCCCTGGGACTGACAATCAGCTGATAGTCAGCCCTGGATACACATTAAAATTTAAGGTACCATAAAAAACAGCCATTAAAATAGTCTACATTGTATTTGGACTACTTTTATAGCAATTCCATTTAATTATGGCATAAGTGTAACATGTAGAGAGGGCCTGAAAAAACTGTCTGTTCTGGAAAAACTCAAAAGTAGAGGTGATTGGTAATTTCTGACAAAAGCTGGAATTTTGTGAAAATTACTGGCTTCAATAAATCTTTAGTGACACACAGACAGAGATCTAATGTTCTACTAGGAAGGCGAGGCTTTGATGTAGTCTGCCCTGAGTTCATGAACTAAAGGCCTTGCAACACTTGGGCAGGCTTCTGGGCAGGTTTGCTCAAGGAAAGGGAACTGTTGCTCTGCTCCTGTGCTTGGCAAGTAAAGAGACCAGTGTTGTCAGCTTCGTTTTTAATTATAAATCTATTTCATTTGTTTTAGACACATTAATTGGATTAGGATTATATTTTATCTTTTACATTTTATGATCATGATATTGATTTCGATATTTTTGCCAGTGTCAAGCATAGAACCACCTTTTTGTGAAAAGAAGAAAGGGCCTTAGGGCAGTATTTCCTAAAATTTTGAGTTTGTAAGACACAACAGTGAAGTTCTACTTTATCTACCACATTTTATTTAATATTTTGATGCTTATGCAGAAATTTGTTGGATAATACTTTGTACTAAGTTGTGCCATCCCTAGGAACCTATTTTTATCCCCCTTCCTTCCTATTCCAAGGACTCCCTATGGGTTTGGAAACATTGCCTTAAAACTGGTGTCAGCAACATATAGTCTGTGGGCTGGAACTAACCCTCAGTCACTGCATCCAGCCCATGGAGCTGCAGGGGTCCTCAATGGTGCTTCAGTAGCAGAGGATCTGGTAGCATTCTAGTTAACCTGCCTCTGTGCCAAAACTGGGTAGTGATGATCTGCATCCATGCCACAGATGGGGACTGGGGAGAATTGGCAGCTGGGTCAGAACAAAGGCTCACCCCAAACCTGAGCTAAATTGTTCTGCTCAGCTCTGAAAGGCTCTGAAAAGTTGCTGGCTATTGTAATAAAGGATAGGTCACCACCTTTTTTGTACCATGGAAATGGTGCAAAGAAAAAAAAAAAAAGAAATCCATACCAGATGGGAATCTATCCATGGAAATATGCTTTATTCCTGTTGTTTATTCTCTCAGATCAAATAAGACATGGACAATGTGGCAAAGTGGGGCTGCCCACCTAGCCACGGTGCTAGATTTCCCACTTGACTTTGGGCATGCCACCCACCTGACTCTTCTGCCATGCCTTGTTCTTAAATCATGAGGGTGTTAATTAAGCAGTAGGCTGCCCATTCATGCCCTGATGCCAGAGGGCTTTATCTGTGGCTCCGTACCTTCCCCCAGGACCTTTGGCCACACAGGCCCTGGCCTCACCAAGGCCAGTTGGGACCCCAGGCCCTGGGTGTCCCTCATGGTGGGCCCCTGGCCCTTTTGACTGGTCAGGTCCTGGTCCCATCATAGACCAGTTGAGGGTACTCTACAATCAGGCCCCTGCCACTCTAGCCCCACTCTCTGGGGTCTGCCTTCTGGCCCTTACTAGGGGGTTATCCACCCAATTGTGGGAGCTGGGGTAAGTTACAGGTGTGACTGGTGTGAGTTACAGGAAGTTGAATTTGAAGTACTTGGGGGGAAAAAATATACCAACCATATATTCTGACCCATGATGATTAAGTTAATAAAAAAATCTAGTCTCAAATTGTCTTTCCAAATCTCACAAAATCAGATGCATTGGTTAATATTTTAAATATAAAATTCCTTTACTGGTGTCCTTAAAGAAGGCAGCAGGTTTTGGGGCACTTAACAGTATTTTCTTATTTTTCAGACCATAGCTTCATATTTATTTTTATTTTGGTCTTAACTTTTTCCAATGTCTTTACTTGTTTCTTGAAACACAGTGCGTAAACCTGGACACAATGCCCCAGGTGAAATCTCTCTATGATGGATAGAGGAAAATAATCGAATGGAAGCTACCCCCCAGGATTTGTATACAGTACTTGTCTTAGTACTTCCCTGTATGCTTTTAGCTCTATTTATATTATATTGCTGATCCACTTCAAGGGTGTGATCTGCCACAATTTCTAGGTTATAGTGTTCATAGTCATTCCTCAGTTTATAATTTTGCAATTTGTTATGTAGTTCTTTGTGCTTGTCTGATTAATTTCATCCCATTTATTTTAGGACATGTTCCAGTTTATCCAGGCAATTTTCCTAAATTGGTGCTCTAGAGTCTTTTAAATTACGCAGCTTGATGCCATTCTCATAATTTAATAAGTGTGCAAAAATTCCATTCTCCAAACATTAATGAGGCTATTGAACAGTACCATGCCTAAAACAGACCCTTGAAAACCCCACTTGATACCTACTTCTAATTTCCTATTCAGCCATTGATTACTCTGAGTACAATTATCCAACCAATTATACCTGCTTTTATATTAGTTCCATCTAGACCAAATTTCTTTAGCTTATTTATGAGAATGCTGTGGGAGGCAGTTTCAAAAGCCCTACTACATTTGAAATATTACATCCAGGGAAGGTCCCACTCATTCACAAAACTTGTGGTCCTGTCATAGAAGGCAGACAGTTGAGTTAAGTGTTATTTGTCTTTGAAAAATACATGTTGGCTATTACTTACCTTATCTTGTTACCTTCTAGGTGCTTACAAATTGATTGTTTGGTAATAAGTTTTTGGATTTCAAAGTTAGACTCACTGATCTGTAACTCCCCAGATCTTTTTTCACTACCTTCTGTAGCCGGACCACTCCCCAGGTGTGGTGATGATGCTTCTTGATGGCTACACAACTTCTGTCCCCACTCTTGCTTCTCAGGTTACCCTCCCTTTTCATTAAATGCCACGCCTTGATGGAATTGTGTTGAGGGAGGATTCTCCATGGTCCCAGAGTAAGCCCTTGTTCACTTTAGCTGGCTGGTACCTTTCATGCCTAGCTGGGCCCCAGTCTTGCCCCTCAGGAACAAAGTTGTGGCCCTATCAATGCCAGCAGCCCTTCTTTCCTGGGAGCTTCTCCCACTTCCTGCTAGGCCTTAAGCACTGGGTTTATGTGTTGGGAAGCTGCACCCCTTCCTGTCTTGTGGCTCCCCAGCTACTCACACAGCAGTTTCCACTTGGGGTTGATGGCCAGCCTGTCATCCTCTAATGTGGCAGCTAGCTGCTTGATGCAGCAATCAGCTGCTCTCCCTTCTTAAAGTTACAAGGATCTTGGCCCCTGTTTAAACCTCCCCCTTTATTTTCTTTGAAATGAAAGCTATATTTACTGTTTTCCAATCAGTATACACATTATTATACATACATCAATATTCCATGCATATAAACTATACATTATTTTGGGCTAAGAAAGGCAGTAAGAAAAGTAAATCAAATTTTGTCTCACATACAAGCCTATTAAATCATTTTAGACATAGTAATTAATATCCAGGTAGTCTGTGAATAATGAGGATAAAGTCACCTCATCTGCTTCCATCACCGTCTCAGAAACATCACCTACTTCTGTGGACAAAGCAGCTTGAAATAATAAAACTGAAAATAATTAAAGAAGCTAGGTCAACTTAATGCCATTTCTACAAAGAATAACATAAAACCAAAGCAAAAAAGAATTTCTCAGGAAAGGTGCAGAAGATAACCAACTTAAACCATTCATAAAAGAAATATGAGAAGACATTGTGTAAGTCTCAGAAAATTAAATACTATGATCCAAAAATTTAAGGCACAAACAAAAGAAACTGTTCAATTACAAAGTAGATTATTGGAAATGTTCTGGAAAGTTAGAAGAAGCAGGCCCATAGTTCTAGACCTGGAAAGGTCCATCCAGTTCTTAAATTCTGGGACAGCTTCATTAACCAAAACAACAATGTTGCATGGAATGAAGAAGTAATTCAATTATAGAATAATCTAAGCATAACACAAGTCAAGGTAGACCTTAAGAAAATGAGGTGTAGAATGGCACCAATGAGATCAAGAAAGTTGCTGAAATGAGGGAAAAAATATGATGGGATAGTGCTAATTATGAAAAACAGTCACTACCTAATAAAGTCTAGATAGTGCATATGAGAAAATTGTCATGTAAAAGAAAACCAAAAGGTATAAGGAGTCAACAACAGATGGAGAGGCCGATTTATGGAGGTTGCCAAAATGTAAAGAGAAACATTAGGGAAGTGCAAAGGATTTTTATAGGAAGGATTTTGAGTCACTCCTGTATTCATAGAGATGGATATGTCATCTTCTTATGTGGAAGACAGGATTTACTATTCAAGGTAAAGGTCATAAACAAGATACTATTTGCCAGGTAACTTTTAAATTTTCTTTGTTCTCCTGCTTTTTATTATTTTCATCTTTTAATTATTTAGCTCTTTAAGGAAAAGTCAGACTTGCTTTGAGATACAAATTCTCAGTATGGATGATATTCTCCTCTACATGGATGATCTTAAGATGTATGCAAAGTCAGATTTAACTCAGATTAAAATTGATCAAGTTAGATCTGTCTACAGTTTGGAACAGAGAAAAATATCTAGCAACAAAGATCACGTTTTAAGAGGGAACAGTCTGAGTTTAATACCAGAGGGGACTCTGGGACTCATGCTCTTAATAGCACAATGTAATCTGTTCAGCGATTCCCAGCAATTTTGCTTCCTGCCACAGCACATGTGTAAGGGAGCAAGCTCAATTTTGGGATTGGGAATCAGATCCCAATTGCACCTTTATAGTTTACCAGCCTGGGATCATGATTATGATCCCAGGCACTGCCTGCACCATCATATAAAAAGCCAGATGCCTGGTCAACCAGTATGGTTCCATGGTAGAGACCAACAGTAGTCCTGGAACCACTCTGAAGCCAGTTGAAGACTAATGTTGCCCCAGGTTGGATATCAACAATTAGCTGGACTTGAACCAATCCCAGAACCCTGCTATGCAGCCCGAATCAGGCTGCTACCTGTGATGGAAGCCAGTCACCAAATTATTACACATTTTGTGTAATAATTTTGTTGCTTATTTCCTGTTTCATTGTATAATTAATTGCTTGAACATGTGGCCAGGTTACTGCTTAAAACATGATTAACTAGTTAATCATGTTTTAAGTGTAACATCTTCCATTGGCCAGGAATCATACTAATTTTAGAAGACTTTAGGACCATACCAATTAAAAAAAATTCTATTTTAGAACCCGTTTATTCCTGGGATAAATATCTAAAAGAGAGGGAGAAAGAAGAAGAAAGAAATATCTAAGTATCAAATCCCAAGAATGGAATTAGAAAAAAACATGGAAAGAAAATTCTAATATAATAACAGCCTTAGTCTGTCTGTCTGTGACGCTTTATTCGCACTCCAATTTGTTTTTGCGGCAGCCAATCAAGAGTGCTCCAAGAACATTCTGGACCAGATGCAGTGGCAACAGAGAGGATGGATTCCTCCTTCCCCCCACCCAGCCCTGCTCCCTGGAGGCAGTGGGAACAGAGCAGTCCTAGCCCTCCCAGCCCTGCTCCCTTGAGGTGGCAGTGGCACAGGGTGCTGGCCAAGGGGGATGAGGGGTTGGGGGGCAAGCTACTCCCCCACCCCCGCTCCTGGGAGGTGGTGGTGGCCCGGGGTGGTGGGTGGTGAAGCTCTGTCCCCACCTACCCCCCTCCTGTCATTCCTGATGGGCAATTGACAGTCTAACATAATTCTGATTGGCAAAGGTGCTCAGAAACTTTATTGAAGGTCTTTCAAGATCACTTCAGTGGTCTGGGTATTTCCATCAGTGTCCAAAATTTCTAAAAATCATTTATTCCAGACACCTTCCATATGCACAGATTTGGTGTACCATCTTAGTTAAGTCAAGTAGAAGATGGGGTTGCCACCTTAGGATTGTAGTGTTTTTGCCTGTGTGAACCACTGTCTAGCATCTATTTTTAGCATTTGGTGGAGTAGGTTACTGCCCAGAAAAGCTTATGCCTCTTGGGAACCAGTAAGACATTAATATGAGACCCTGCCTTATCTTCTGCATGTTTTACATACTGTAACAACACTTTGAGTTCTCAGAATATGGTTGATCCCAGGAAGAAGATGAAAGATTGTCAAATTATGGATGGACACCAGTCCATGAAATTGTAGCAGTTCTCTTAGCAATATCAACAGCAAAATAATATATAGAGAGGAAGATTTTGCTTTTTTTATTTCAGGATTTTTTTTTTGTCTCAAGAGTAAATTCAGCTAAAGTGTTCTAATGGAGTACACTGTTCCATTCCAGAATAATGGCCTGTGCTTTTAAGTCTGCTTATAAAGTGTTTAGGGATCCTAGTGAAGGAAAGGCATAATTTATAAAGGTCATTAACATTTTTTCTCTGGGTAAACAGACGTGTGACAATCTAAACATTTTATATATGCCCTGGATTCAAGCACACAAGCTATAATAAATGAATCTAACATTCTAGTAATGTTTATTCCCCATGATACTTGTCATAACTGAAAAGCTTTTGATGTATTTTTCTTCCTCCAAAGCTTATTGCCTTGGAATTTTCTCATGAATCAGTATTGTAGTACATTAAGCCCAAGAGCTTGAAGGAAACTGAAATGTATGCCATCCCTCTTTGTCTGCTTTTACTATCATTCCAAATGCATTTTCCAACCATGTGTGTAAAAACAGATGAATTGGAATTACTAAGTGGGTGTGTGATTTTGTTGGGGGAATTTTTGTCACTCTGGTGTTGCATTCAAATTTTAAAATAAAATGTAGTGCTTTAAGATCTAAAAGAGGGCTGGTAAAAAAAATAGTGGTCTAAAATTCTAAGACCACTCTAGAGAGCAAGATTGCCATTCATACTATGTACTCAAGCCTGAAATGGAATTGAGAATTCCCTTACAATTTCTAAATTATTCAGTTAGAAGTTTCACCATTCTCTGCCAGGAAGTATAAGGGATGTTATACTTCTTTTTTTGAGAAAACAAAGAATAGAATATTTTACTTATAATTGGCCATCTACATGAGATGTACAATAACTCTGGAATGGTGCAGAGTTACTGCATAGTTATTTGGTACTTGTGTATGCTGGTACTAAATGACCATTCAGTAATAACTGTAATCAGTGTCTTGTGTAGTCACAGCCATTAAGTATAAGATTGAAAAAGGAATACCCATAATAAAGCCCACAGTGCCCAGACAATGGTTACCCAACAACATTAATATTAGATAAACAAATTAGCTCACTAGTCAGATGTATTAAAAATTAAAGAAATGTAGCACATTAGCTTAACTAGAAGACAACACAAATGAAAGAACAAAACAAATAAAAATTTGGCATTTTTCTTAACCCTATACTCATATTTTCTTGCATCTGTCTTATAATACTGAAATTCTACCCCACCATTCCTAACCCTACTTTATAGAAAGAAACATCACAGGGGACACTAAAAGAAACAAAAACAAAAACAATTTTCTGGTTTTAATTGGGTGACTTCAGTTTCTTCCTTTATTTTGTGTTAAGTGGTAACTGAGGGCCAGTAGGGGGTGCTCCTGTGTTGAGCCACCCATCTCACTGTGCTTGACCAACTTCCAGGCTCCCAGTGCCTCTTTGGAGGTGCCTTGCATCCAGCCAACCCCCTTCCCAGAGCACAGCCGCCAGCCTGGGGGTATTGCCGCCACCACCCAGAGTCTGGACTGATTGGGAACCTGTGCCCTCTGGGAAATGTAGGCCTAGTAGTCCTCGAGGGTACCTAACCCAATGCAAGAACATGGGGTGCTTCCCTCAGTTGGAAGCACAAATAGTGGGTTCCCTTAGTCAGCTGAACCAAGGGGACCCCAAGGCATAATTTAGACCATCCCAACAAGTCTCCCACATTAGGTACAAAGGAAAACTTTATTGGTTACAAGGAGTAGGTTTGGAATATGGTACAGGGTAGAGCAATATCAGAGAAAACCCTTAGAGCAAAGTGTCATGGTAGCCTCTGATCATGCATGTGACTTACTAGAGCTATCCATCTAGTTAGATCTTAGGTGGCTTACTCATACTTATCACCCAGAGGCAGGTAGAGATTCCCTCTGGAGGCAAACAGTTAATTGAACATGAGTTGAGAGACAGAGAGAGTTTCAGATAGTTCAGCTTCTCTCTGAGTTTTCATCATGGCTACTGCCCCTCTTGCTGGGCAGTCCTTAAATTATATAGCCCTTATGACCTCATTTACCTGATCCAATGAAGGCCAGCGACTGTTGGCTGCCAGCCAACCAATTTGAAATGCATCACTGGTTGCCAGGTAGACTGGCTGGGTCTTTAGCCCCCTCCCAGTCATGTTGGCATTGCTTAGAACAATAGAGAGCTTAAGCCCTGCCACCCAGGTACGTAATGCCAGTCATGTAGGCAGAGGAAGCAGGCTTCCTCCTTCCCTCAGGAATGTATTCAGCTCGAGTTACAACTCAGGGTTACCTGAAGAGATGGGAAGAGGAGTATGCCCTCTGCAGTGAGCAGGGTAACCAAAGTGTCAGCTAGCAGAGTTTGGGGAGAGAGAGAGAGATGGTATTCTGCTACAGTAACCACCTTGGTTTGGTCTAGAAATCACAGGAAGAAAAGGCAAAGGATCAGTAGTGTGGTGTAAATAAGCCAATTTTTATTAAGTAATGTTTAAGAATTATCCACCAATAACTGCTAAGTGTAGTCATCCTTCTTTCAGTAATCATCCAGCAAAAAGCTGCCATCAATACAGTTGGTTGGACTTCAACATTAGCCTCTCTTCCAAGTGTTAAAGGGGTCAGGAAGGAGTTTTCTTTTTCAGCTGTCAGATGTTAAGGGCTTAGTATTTTTGTTAGAGGTGTAACTGTAACATTATATACTTCAGATGAAATTATATTTCTGGGAGGAAAACACTAAATTCTCTGTCATATTTGTATGACTGCCCTAAAAAGCATGTTGCTGTGTCAACTTACACCAGAAAGGAATTTAGCCATTGTACTTGGTGTCTATCAAAGTTGGTGAAAAGTAGGATAGAAATAAAAACTTATTTTTTAAAAATAGTGTACATACATTTATTATAATTACTGACACATCTGCATTAGTGATGCAAAATGATGCATCAAGCCAGACAAGATACTGAGTTTCCTTGAAAATTAAGAAAAATGTATTTCACTGATGTTACTAAATCACTATTGATTTTTTAAAAATATTATACTTAAGGATATATTACCAAACTGATAAGAAAAGGTAGGTATCTTTAAATAGTAAGAGAAAAGTTTATTAGTTACCAATACACTTTAAAGAAGAAAAATCAGCTTATTTGGAAAACAAAATCTCTGAAATGTTGGCTAATTAATTAAAGGCTTTCGTTTTTTGGAGAATAAATATCCTCAAGATGATAAATAACCTTTGCTGAAATACCATCTCAGTTTAATCAAACTTTTAAAAGATCAGGCATCAGATCCAATAACAAATCCTTAAACAAGGACTGGACAACTGTGTTGCATGTTTTCAAAGTTGTTACATAGAATAAATATATTCTTTTTTTTCCCTTTTTTTTTTTTTTGGCTCCAAGGAACCAGCTTTGCAAAAATGCCATCTTATTCAGAAAGCAACATTCTGAAAGAGCTAAAAATTCTCACTTCGTAAAATGAAAAAGACATGCTAAACTGGCAAAGGCATTTTTTCAGTTTCCATTAGGAGAACCTCTTACTTGATTTTAGAGAACAGCAGCAAAAACAAAAACAAATTAAAAAAGAGCTAGACACTCCAAATGTATCCCAAGCCATGCAAGTGCAATACAATAACAAATAAATAAATATCCCAAATTTTACTCCCAAGTAATATTGTGAAAATAATTGAATTGCATGGATATACTTAAAGAAAAGAGAAAGTAAAATAAACTAATTCTCTATCCTGGTAGTTAGGACACTTATCTTAGTGACAAGACTGAGTCCTGTTCAATTTACATTTTATCCATTGGCTAGATAGCTATTAAAATCTAATACAAATCTTGGTCCTGATCAAACCATATTTAAAATTTGCTTTTCCTCAGTGAAATAAAAAAAAAGAGAAAGAAAAATATATTTTATGAAAACTGTCCCATTTAACGTGAAAAGATTATTTCAGTCACTTTTAAGAAAACCAACCAAATAAAATAAAGGGCATACTATGTTATTAACTTTTTACGTACTAGACAAGGGATTAGACTACTCAGTCATGAGATGGGAGTCATTCACTCCCTTTTGCCTAAGGCTGGACACACATTTAAATAATCTGGGAGATTCTCTGAGGTGTGTTCTTCTGACAGAGTTACATACCTAGAACTGTGTATACAGACATTCAAATGCTGAGCCCTGAAAAGTGAAGAGCTTGCAATGCTGACACTGTGCATTTGGGGGGATGGAGGTAGAAAAGGAGCGGCTGTGCACACATCTCAGCATACTCAACAGGCTCTCCCAGCCTGCTTGGCTGCAAATGGAAGCGGTGCACAGGGAAGCCCTAATTAGATGACCCAGACTAGCCATGGCCAGCCTGTGTTTCCTTGCAGCACAATGTGGAGATTGTGAAGGAGTGTGTTCTGACCCAGTGAGCAACATGCTTTCTTCCTAGAGAGTCAGAGGGGAGAAGCTGGAGGGATATTGTGGCGAAATGCTGGGCTAGCGGCTCCGGCACCGCTTAGGGGAGCCGCGGGCTTTGCGGAGTTGTGCGAGCGCGCGGCTTGTGGGGCGGGATTGAGGTAGCTCTCAGCCGCCCTCGAGGTTCACCAAGTTGGCACAAGTAGATGACTTAGAGTAAGTAGTTAGTGTCTCTTAATCTATAGGGTGTCCGTTGGTTCACGAGGTTCCAGAGCCAGCCCTTGCGTTCCAACAGTGGAGCTAGTCCAAAGCTAGGTGCGGCTGCTGACTCCGTAAGTCCCAGAACTGGTCAACGGCTCATTGATATGGAATGTTAGTCATAAAAGTTATTACGGAGTAGATATAGAGTAAAATGAAAAGGTTTATTCACTCACCTGGCCTCACCCTCTTACAAGTAAGAGGGGAGGCCGGTTGGAATGAAGTTGCAGTAAATACAAGTATAGCGAGCGTAGATATGCTGTCTAAGCTACGATGAGAGGCAGTCGAGAAGTGGAGTCTCCGATGTTTCTTCAGTTACAGTATGCTCAATACTAAAGGGGTCTGTTGGTTCACGGGGTTCCAGAGCCAGCAGCTGCCGACTCCGTAGTCCCAGAACTGGTCAACAGCTCATGAATGGGATATTCTATAGGGTGTCCGTTGGTTCACGAGGTTCCAGAGCCAGCCCTTGCGTTCCAACAGTGGAACTAGTCCAAAGCTAGGTGCGGCTGCCGGCTCCTTAAGTCCCAGAACTGGTCAACGGCTCATGAATGGGAAATACAAAGCAATACTGTAACACAGTGAATCGTGGTCAGTTGTCGGATTTCTGAGGCCTTTATCTTCGCTGGGATACGCCCAGGCGGGGAGGCTGAGAACCGGTCTGCAGGGTGATCAGGCCCACAGAGTTTTCCAGTTGTCATCTCTGCTGCTTCCTGCTTTTTTGCCTCTTTTATAGATGTTTGTTGGACTGCCTCTGTGACACTAACTATAGTATACAGATAGGATAATTTTCTTTTACATAATTATTGCTAGGCAGATTTTCTACATAAGTTTCATTTCTGTAGAAATGACACTTTTAGATAAGAAATTAAATTTACAGAATGCGCATGTGTAGCTTAATGCCAGTGGAGAAAAGTACAAAGCGTTCATTTTGATTAACAGTCGACTTCAAGGTTACATAAATGTGAGAGTGCCGCGCGGCAGTTATACAGAAAAGGGAAAATAATATAAAGTCTTTGCTAAAAACTATAAGATAGTTACAGATATGTTTTCTTCTTAGAGAAGCCACAGCATGTACAGACAACATTCACTCTCACAGGATAAATTCTCCTGGGATTTATTTAACCTGATTATTCCCATGTTATTTTTCTCCTGGATCTCCTAAGAGTGTTCTTAACAAAAGACCATAAGGTTTTTGGAAAGAAGGGAGCAACTTTATTTCCCCCCTTGGATGTCAGGTAGGTTTTCTTAGGTTAAACAAAATTGCACTGGGCCAAAGAGAGAGAGAAAATATAAGCACTATTCTCTTTTAGTTACTAGGAAAAATGAAGTTTATTTTCTACCTCTGGGGACTTTTTACCATCTTTAAATTTTTCCTGAGCCTGAGGAAGGATGTGTGTGCCTGAAAGCTTGCAAAAAAAGATAATGTTTTTGTGATTGCTTAGTTGGTCTAATAAAGGGAACCATCTCTGAACCAACAGTTCTAGAATTTTGCATTTATTCTTGTCTCAGACCAACACAGCTACCAAATACACCCTTCTATACTTACACAAGTGTTATGGAAGAAGAGTACATGTTCTGAAAAACTTGATGCACATTCTAAAACATTTCTAACAATTTACACTTTTAATATTAAAATATCAAGGAAACATTAGCTTGCACAATACAAGCCTCGAGCAGAACCATACCTGGAACTGGGGAAATATTTCATTTTAGCAGCTACACACTAATCAGAAAAGTGAAGAGATGATGTTTTGAAATGAGGTCAAACTTCAGCTGCAATTTATGAAATATTTGTTTCTATTGCAATTCAACGTCTGTGTAAGTGATATTTTTTCTTGAAAACTCCAATGAAGAGGAATGTGTCATTGTTCTTGTTTTCATAATATATCAGCTTTTCAGCCATTTACTGGTAATTCTCTGTTCTACCAATATGAAAAATTAAGATACTGTTCAAACGTCACTATGATTTTCGTTACAAAATAAAGCAGTTTTCCAAAAATGTATGCTTCACCTTTGCTATTCTTCTATAAAATTTATTAAATATTTGTTTCTTATATTTTCTGTCAAAATCATAAAAATAAATTCGTAAATGTAAAATACATTCAAATATATATAAAATACATTCACAATAAATTAATTCCTCCCCAACTCATGACCCAATGCATAAGGGGAAGGAAAATTAAAGAATATTTTGCTACTCTGTAAAGTTTCTCATAGAGGATGAAAATAGACACGATCCTAGTGGTTGGTCTGCTCAAGTACAAAGCAGAAAAGATGGTAGAGGTGTAGTACCTTCTGCATGCCATAAAAATAAGGTCAAAGACCTGGCTTTAGACATGGGTTTATCAGGTTGAACTGTATTTTATCATTCATTATCAGGTGCATGACAAACAGGTCTAGGGAGGAGATACTCCCCCTCTATGCGGCACTGGTCAGGCCGCAGTTGGAGTACTGTGACCAGTTTTGGGCACCACACTTCAAGAGGGATGTGAACAACTTTGAGAGTGTTCAAGGGAGGGCCACTCGTATGGTTAGGGGCCTGCCGGCAAAGCAGATTAAGGGCCCTGGATCTCTTCAGCCTCTGCAAAGGAAGGCTGAAAGGTGATCTTGTGGCCACCTACAAATGCATTGGGGGGGACAGCAAGGAATAGGAGATGCTGTTTACTAGGACATTCCCTGGGGTAACTAGGAACAATGGCCACAAACTGATGGAGAGCAGATTTAGGTTAGATATAAGGAAGAACTTCTTTACAGTAAGAGTTGCCAAAATCTGAAGTGGCATTCCAAGGGGGGTGGTTCTCTCCCCTACCTTGTGGGTCTTTAAGAGGAGGCAGGACATACACCTGGCTGGGACTGTCTGACCCCAGTGATCTTTCCTGCCCAGGACAGAGGGTCAGACTTGATCTACTAAGGTCCCTTCAAACCCAAATATGCTTTCATAGTTAGTAGGGTCGGAAGGGACCTGAGCAGATCATCAAGTCTGACCCCCTGCCATGGCAGAAAGGAGTACAGGGGTCAAATGACCCCAGCAAGGTGATTGTCAAGCCCTGTCTTAAAGACCCCCAGGGTAGGAGCCAGCACCACTTGACGTGGAAGTTAGTTCCAGATCCTAGCCACCCTGACAGTGAAGTAGTGCCTCCTGATGTCTAATATGAATTTACCCTTTGCCAGCTTGTGACTGTTATTTCTAGTCACTCCTGGTAGTGCATGGAGGAACAGGGACTCCCCTAATGCATGGTGGTCCCCTCTGACTAGTTTGTAACAGGCCACTAGATCCCTCCTCAGCCTTCTCTTGTGGAGGATGAATAGGTTCAGATCCTGTAGCCTCTCCTCGTAGGGCCTGCCCTGCTGCCCCCTAATCATGCGAGTGGCCCTCCTCTGGACCCTCTCCACATCCCTCTTGAAGTGCAGCACCCAGAACTAGAGGCAGTATTCCAGCTGCAGCCTGATCAATACCACATAGAGGGGGAGTATCACTTCCTTGTACCTGCTTGAGATGCATCTGTGGATGCATGACAAGGTGCAGTTGGCCCTTCTGACTGCATCCCCACACTGACGGCCCATGTTCATCTTGGCATCAATGATGACTCCAAGATCCTTTTCTGCCTCTGCTCTGACGAGAAGGGAGTTCCCCAGCCTGTAGGTATGCTGCTGGTTCTTCCTCCCCAGGTGCATCACCTTGCACTTGTCAGTGTTGAATCCCATCCCATTCTCATCCGCCCACCCCTATAACCTGTCAAGGTCCAATTGTAGCCTATTCCTTCCTTCTAGCATGCCCACATCCCCCCACATCTTAGTGTCATCAGCAAATTTGAACAGAGTGCTTTTTACCCCCTCATCCAAGTCACTGATGAAGATATAAGTTATAAGGTAGCTTGAATAGGAGGCGTAGGATATCAGGGCACATGATAAATATTTAAAAGAATGAAGCAGCTCAGAATTTGGTATCCTATTCCCAAAGCTAGGAGAGTGATTATATCTAAACTGTTCAGAAGATCTGAGTTCTCATAATTCTTAGCCTCTACCACCCTATCACAAAATAAGCTGGCCAAAAGAAAAAAAAAAAAACGGAAAGGTTCACCTATATGTAAATGGCCTACTGGGACAGTGCAATTAAAAACAGCCTACAACTATAACCAGGGTTAGCATTATATCTTTAACACTCAAGCCTAAATGAAGGTACATATTTATTAACAGATGGCAGGGGCAGATCCAGTGCAGGTGTAATGGTGTGTCTGCAACAAGCTTTTGGCCCGTACTGTGGGAGCAGCAGATAGGGACTTCAAGTATCCAAAGCAGCTATTTCTCCCTCCCTTCCTTTCTGTGCTCAGCAACACCTTCCCTCCCCTGCTATTCTTTCCCTTCCCTTCACTGCCTCCAATGGAAGTGGGTGTGGGGGAGCTCAGAACCACTTCAGCTGGGGACAGCAGCAGCAGATGGGTTCCCCCTTCCCTGCCTGGGAGCTCCTTACCAGCCTGGCAGCAGATGCAGAGACAGGGAACCTGCACACTGCCACTGCTGCTGTCCACAGCCAAGTCTAGATCCACATTTAGCCTGGCTGGAGGAGGGCAGGAACAACTCTGGAGCTCTCCCCATTCCCAGATTAGTGAAAGGCCATGGTGGGTAAGGGAGGGGGATAGTGGAGGGGAGGAAAGCCTGGAGGAAGAGAAATTTGTTTTAATTTTATTTTCTTGATGCTTTTCTCAGTATGTCTGGGCTGCTACTGCCCCATATCAGAGCTGTTGCTAGATGACTACATGTATTCATTTTCTCTAAAACCTGTTATAAAGATTATGAATTTGTATCTCTCCCTGAAAAATACATGGATTTTCACATAAAGATTTAGCATTATCTTTCCAGTTTCATGCAAAACTAGAATTTCACACAAAATATAAATCATCATTTTGTAAGATGAACTCAGCTTATTCAAATATATTTTCTATCAAGTGTATTCACCCAGAGTTCATGTCATCCTCAGTCCCTGAAGAGCTATTTCTGGGCAGCCACTGGATCTGGCCTACACTTGGAACAGTTTATCCCCTCACAAATTAAGAATTTCTGGTCAGTTGACAGGAATTTTGCTCCATTTGAAGCTAGCTGCATATTATGTACAAGCAACACTGGGTTAAGAAAAGTCTTTGCCAAGAGTCATGAGAGAAATCACCTCCAAATGTGATTATAAATGATTCTTAAATGCCAACTTTACTGAACATAATCAGCTTATAAGAGTAAGGATGCTTTTTTAAAATTCTTACATCCTCATAGGGCCTGCCAAGGTCAAAAATGCTAAAGCTGTACATTTGAGATATTTTCTTCAAAACACTGTACTCTTGAAGAAAACAAGTAAGAAAAGAATATTGTTAGTGGGGTTTATAATTAATTTTGAAGTACCCTCTGAATCACAAATACTTTGAACAAGTTGATGAATATATTGCGATAACATGTTGTTTATGGGATGCTATCACTAAAGATAGTCCAAAATAATGTACAAAGCTAGGTTTGTAATACACACATACTTGTATTCACTGCAGTCTGCTGCCTTCAATCTCTCATGGGCTCTACCCACTACAACTACTGCTGTTATTAACAGTAAAAAAGCAAAATAAAGCCTTGTAAAAATAGATTTATCAGCATCACCAGCTCCCTAACTGGTAGAAAAGAAGAGTCTAAAAAATGACTAATGGAACAACATAACCTAACATGCACTTGTAAATGCAGATAGGTCAGGTACTATAGAACTGGTGCTGATCACTAAGAAACAGCTTCTGCTGATGTTTTTTGTGCATGCTCATCACTGCAACCCATTGGGAGCCCACCAATATGTTGCATTTCACTCATAGTCAAACAATAAAAGCTGTGGACACCAGCCAGTTTCTTGCCAGCATAGCCAAGGTGTTTACTTCATTCCAACCACAGAGAATACAATAATAAGGATACAATACATCACCAGTTTGAATGGCAGCTTCACAGATGCAAAATGCTCAAGCAAAGGCCCTAAAGTAAAACAGACAACCCCCAAAATGACCAATGACAGTATGCAGTGTATTTAGAATGCAGCATTCTTTGCAGAACAGATAATTTCCAGATGGTTTAGAATAGAGTGTAAGGAAATAGAATGATCTTAGTGTTCCACAATTCATGTGGTAGAGCTTCTCCAGAACTGCAGATCTTGGAAGTTATATGAATTCCAAACCTGAGGATGGCAGTATGACAGTGCTACCCTGGAACCATGATGTCTAAGACAGGGGTCCCAGAAGCCTGCCATGGGAGCTGGCAGGAAGCCAAATGGATTTCCATCAGAGCAATGCTGTTTTCTTGGAAGTTAATCAAAACTAATTGGTCAGAAAATTCCCAAACAGCTCTAATGCAGAAATTGGTGAAAAAGAAGTTGATTTCTGTTCAAGTTCTGTTTCAGTAAAAGACAATCCATGAAAGAATACTTCACATCTGACTATATAACACAATGGAGAAAACTATAGAAGTTCTTTCCCTAAAAGTGCTGTCCATAAATTAGAAAATGTTATCCCCATTTTCCAATAATGGTACTGTTGTACTGCTCTTCTACTCTAACCCTTACACACTGCTAAAACTGAAACAGCTGTAGTGCTCATGGAAAACAAACAAAAATATTTTGTTGTAGACAAATCTAAATTGTGTTTGTACACTTGCCCAGAGAGTGTTCAAGCATTGTATGAATTTGTAAGACCCAAAGCCTGAGAAAAAGAGTGATACACCATATTTGTTACTCCTCCACTATTTAATCTACTGGACAGTAGGGCTGCACGAAGCTTTGGTCACTGATTCAATTTGGTGGAGATTCAGCCCAATTTGGCAGCCAAATCTCTGAATCTGAATCAAGTCAGGAGACCCTTTAATTTCCCTGAATTGAATAGCAATACTCTGAATTGATTCAGAGAGATTTAGAAAGACTTGATGATTTGGACTTAGACACAGTTTTAAATGTTTTTTCTAAATACCTCAAGGTACCAGGTGGCTCGTGAATGCTGAGATGCTGGGGCAGATGGAGCATCCCATGGGAGTGCGGGGGGATGCCCAGCACACTTGGCAGACCCGGAATTGGACCAGAAACATTTCTGGGTCCACCATGGAACATGAGGGGACTTTGCCCCTGCTCCCCAGCTCAGAGACTGGTGCCTCCCGAGTCTGGGGGGCACCCAGGTCCCCCTGCAGCCAATTGCTGACCAGAAGTATTTCCGGTCCACTTCTGGGTTCACCACCAAGCATGCAGGGAACCCCTGCCCCGCACTCCTGTAGGATGCTCCATCTGCCTCACCATTGCAGCATTCATGAACTGCACCTGGTATCTCAAAGTATGTAGAAAAAACATCTGAAGCTGCGTCTATGACCAAAGGGCTCATTTTCTGAATCAACGTTGAATCTTCAGATTTGGCTGAATTGAATCGGGACAGTGATCCAAATCAACTAATCAAATCACTGTCCCTGATTCAGGCTGAATCTGAATTGAATAAGGCCCATTTCACACACCCCTACTGGACAGGTCTGAAGTCCATGCTAGGGCTGGGCAACACAGCATTCCTTCTTTGAGACTGATTTACTGCAGTCTCTTTGGCACAATTTTTTATAATGGCTTTTATTTTAGGATTAGGCTTATTAATTTCCAAGAAAATTATAATAACTTAGTAGACTGCCTCTTTTTCTCAATCACTTTTTTCTTTCAGATCAAAGCCATGGCTAGATAGCTAAGCCTTCTTCTTTTCCAATTAGAGCAAGAAAGAAAAGTAATCCTAAAAAGAAACATCAGATGCATTAACAATTTTCTATTGTTGCAATAGTCTGGACATATGAGGAGCAGAAGAAACCAAATATCTATAAAATCAGTGAACAAAATTAAATAAGATGGTTATACTGAACTAAACAGTAGCTTAAACACAGCATTGCCTTTAAACACAGCATCTAGCAAGTGTTTGGAAGTTTTGGAGCTTTGAGATCTATTTCTGAATCACAAAGGGAAGCTGGGGTGGAATTAACTTCTGGAGCAGTGATTTAATGCAGACTTTAGGACAATGAAATTGTTTCCCTCGGCACTTACTGGTGAAAATATGAGGGGCAGAGACAAAGGCATGCTTCTTCCTACCCGACATTTCTGGAGACAATAAATAGTAGGGCTGTGTGAAATTTTGCCAGCAGTTTCATTCCAACACTGTTTTGACTTGAATCAAAAATGAAATGGAGAGCTTCAAAATAACCTTGAAACAAAATGAGGCAAGACAAAACATTTCAAATTTTTTTAACATTTTGAGTTTCGAAGCTCAAGCTGGGCTTGCCTGCAGAGAAACAGAAAATAAAAGTAAGGAGAGGGAGGGGGAAGAAGTGCTCTCATTATTGACTGTGTAACTGGCCAGTGACTGTCATCCTTCTAATCCAAGCTCCCTTCTAATCCAAGTGCTCTGGAGGAGGAATGGAAAAACTGCATACAAGACAGCATTGTTTGAACTGACCTGCTTTCTGCCTTGGTGTCAGTTACTGAGCTGTGTGTTCCAGTTTTGCCTGTGAGCAGCTACAGGTGCAGGGCCCCCAAACCCAGACTCCCCATCCACCTATCTCCCTGACAGCTGGAAGGCTTTGTTAGAAATGGAGTATTGTTAGAAATGGAGTATTGTTAGAAATGCACAGCTTGCATCTTGCGCCTGTTAAGAAAGAAACACTGCCAAGGACTTTTCTCCTTGCCCACCCTTGCCACAGCTCTTCTTATACTAAATCACAGACTCTCCCCCAGCTTCTCCTAGCCTTTCTCATGCAGATTACAGAAGCTGGAATTCAACTGACTGTGTCCTTGAAAGGTGGGGGTTAAACTCTTGGTGACCTATAGAACTTTCTGAGCATGCTTAATTAGCTGATGCATATTTACTTCTCCGCCCTGCATACTTAAGTAGTTAATTATAATGTACATGCGATGGATGTAGTGATGTAACCACATATATGTTTGTATGAAACGGAAATGAGCTGTAAGAGTTCCTGTTTCTGCACATGTGCCCAGGAGGAAAAAGATAAATACAACCTGCAAAAATTCCTTGGTGGATTCAGAGTAATCTGAGTCTTTGACTCTGCTCTGACCCTATTTGCAAATACACCTTTTGTGCCATCTGATGTATGTGTGTCTGTGATTTTAGTGGCCTCCGAGAAACGGACCGCACTTTTTTGCAACAGCTTCATGGCTGCAGCAGAGCCTAGGGAGCCTGCAGTTTTCACCCCCTGTGCCCTAAGACAGTCAGCTGCACAAGCACCCATGTCACAAGTTTTGCCTGTCTGCAACCAGAGGTGCAGGGCCCCAGAACTCAGAAGCCCCTGCAGCTTTCTCCTTGAGAGCTGGCAGGCTTCATGGCCTCAGCAGGGGCTAGCATGCCTGCAGCTTTCACCCTGCTGTGCCTTAACACACACAGTGTTGCCCATGTCACAAGTTTTGCTTGTCTACAGCTTGAGGTGCAGTTTCCCCCAAACCCCGGCACCTATCTCCTTGAAACTTGGCAGGCTTTGTAGCCTCTGCAGGAGGTACCATTTTCACAAGTTTCATCCAAATCAGGCCACAAATGACAAAGTTATAGGCTGTTTTGAGCTTCCCCATTATAGCCTATGGGCAAACTGTCAAAAACAGCAAAACTGTTTCGATGAAATGAAATGGAACAGTGGTTTTGAATTGAAACAAAATTCAAAACACTGTTCTGTTAAAGTTTCAAAATGCAAGTCAAAATGGAATGGTGCCATTTTGCACAGGCCTAATAAATAGACAGGGTATACCCACTTACTCCAACATCATAAGATAAACACATAGATTCATAAGTTAAATACAGAGATTTAAAAAAGGAATCCATAGTTACAAGAACATTCTAAACTGTTGTGGTCTTTGTGGATGCATCCACACATGCAAGCGCATGTGCTTGCAGCAGCTCAAATAGAAGTGGTGCAAATTTGACTCTGGGCTTTTTGCCTCAATGCACATGCTTGGGCATGCACTTGGTTGTGGAGCAAATTGTGCCACTTGAGGCAAAATATCCTTGCCTGGCTCCTCCCAGATCTGCAACTAGGGTGAGCTAGAGCCTGGAGCCAGCACCTGTGCTGTCCCCAGCAGTATGAAGAGCTGCCTTCTCCTGGCCTCATCAGTACAAAAAGTTGCCCTGGCAAGTAGCTCAGGGCTACTAGCTCTAAGGAGCTTCTGGGTCCCAGCCAATTGGTACCTGGGACACTACCCCTTGTGCCAGCTGGATGGCTTAAACAGCTCTGAGAGTTTCCTGCACCCTCTACCCACTGCAGCCATCTGGAAGTGGAGGCTTCTGTCTGGCTGTGACCTGCTGCACACCTCCCAGACCTGCATGGGGATTGCACAGCCAGTAGAGGCATCTGCCCCTCTGGGCCAGCTGCCAGTGGGCTGTAGCTGCAGGGTTGGCCTTTGTGTAGCATTACTGCCATATGTGCCTGGTCACCTGGCCCAGAAGATATGCTGGGTGTAGTGGCTTGCATTGCACTGTCAAAGCATATTGTCCTGGCACCAACTGGCCAGGTGATCAGCCACCTCCAGCTCGGTGGCAAGGTGCCAGCTCTGAGCAGGCCAGGGCCTGCCACTGACCTCCCTTGCAGGAATTCTGGTGTTCCCTATTGGAAAACTGAAAAATCCCTGATAAAAAAAATCCCAAAGTCACTCTGTAAAATACCCCCAAATCTATGTTCCTCCACAGTTAATACAAAAGATCATTATATACATACATACATACATACATACATACATACAGAGAGAGCTCAATTGGGCAATGTATAATTGATATATCTACAGTGTTAAAGCAGTTTGGAAGGCTACTAGTGTCTCTATCATAATAATAAAGTGAATTCTAAATACACATTTCATGGATACATGAATATATCTTTTGCTGCCCCCCCCCACAGGGATTACAGCCCACCCACAGGAGCTACCTCCCTTGCAGGGCCCACATGCCCTACCCCTCTGGATTCCTGCCCAACCTGGCCCCATCCATTGCTGGCTCTTGCAGCACCCCCCACCAGACCCTCCAATGGCTGCCCCATCCAGCCCCTACTTGCATCTCTACCCCCCGATGGCTGCCCCATCCATCCCAGCCTCCGGCCCTTAAAAAATACAATAAAAACCCTCTAGTCACCTCAGCAGCAGAGGCTGGGGGGCTCTGGGGCCTCCTGGAAGAGCACCCCCCTATGCAGCACAGGGCAGTGGGGGCTGGGAGGCAGCAGGGCCCAGGCAGAGGCTACTGGGGCTGTCACCCAGCCCCACTGTGCAGGGAGAATCCCAGTGACCCAGATGGCAGCTGTACTGCCAGTAAGCAAGTGTCACAGTTTTGTTTTTTTCTTTAATTGCCAGGATGCTGGGGCAAGCAAGGGATGGCGTCTGGTGGGGAAGGGATTAGGGGGGCTGGAGGGGCAGGCAGTGGGTGGTGCTGGGGACAGGCAAATGGATCAGGGGGTTCAGGGGCAGGTAGGGGTGGGGCTGAGTGGGACAGGGATTAGGGGAGCTGTGGAAATGGGCAGGGCCCCCACTATCCCCACCCCCCTCCTCCAGCCCCCACTACCCCTTACTTACCAGCACTGCAGCCTGGGTCCAGGTCCCTGCTGCTGGCACGCTGCCTGCCCTGCATGGGCAGGCATCATGGTTGAGTCCCAGGGTGAGGGCTAATTTTTGGAAGTCAGAGCTTCTCTATGGAGGACCCAGCCTCTGGTTGCCTGCCCCACTTTTTTGTCTGTGGGGTTTTTTGACCTCTGGATATCCATGGGTCTAATTTTGTCCCCATGCTGCAAATTTGCACCACAGGGAACATTTTGTCATTCCTGCACATGCCTTCTGCAGCATCTCAAAGGAATCTGAGATGCTGCAAGAGGCACATGCAAGTTCATCTGGACACACCCTGTGAGTTCTCCGAAACAAATATTTCTCTATATTTTTTTCTGTAATCAAGAGATGAGTGAAAGTTAAGAGCTAAGAGCTGGCATTTTGTGAGGGCTGCACAGAGTCTAAAAGGTGGAAAACCACTGTTCTAAACAGATTTATGTAAGGAAATCATAAAGCCATAGTCCAAGTCATAATCTAAAAGAAACATAGATACACAATCTGTTCTTACCATGATTATTTAATTTGGGGGAAGGTGTTTCAGCAAGGGTAGTATTGGTATTTAGGCTAATATAGCAAATAGCTAATGTTAATATTTTAAGAATCATATTTGTTTCTGCATTTCAAAGCAATTTTAATTAATATGGATGTCAGCACATTTCACTTTACTGTCAACACAATAATTAATTAGTATTTACTTCTATAGGAGTAAATTTAGTTGGGCTTCTGGCCTACTTGACTAGAAAAACAGACAGAGACCAGAAGTGCTGGTACTGCTTATTTCAGTTAAATGTTCTGAGATAAGGAATCCTGCATGCCTTGTTTTTGTCTTGATATATTACCCTGCGTACAGATGTTAAGTTTATTTTTCTCTCTGAGAAACTAGAAACTGATAACTATTTCTATAAGCAAAATGTTTCAATCTTCTTTAAGTAAACAGTCTGTATGTCTGTGTGTGTGTTAGATCAGTGATTTACTGTCTAAGGTAGTATTTTTTTCCCCCTCTTTCTCTGTCTTAAGTATAAATATGCTTGTAAACTTAGTCCGAGAAATCCTTTCAAACAGACAAGTGGGTGATTCCCCTTGCTGTATGGAATTCTCCCTGTGATCACAGTATAGTCCTAAATAAAGAAAAGCTGGCTGTCAGTTCTGATTCAACCACAATGCGAAGTTTGATTTCTTCCACACTTTCAACACAATACCAGTCATCAGAAGTTATAAATGTAGTATGAACTGAACTAATGTAGCTGATGTTAACATAAAATGTAATAGTACTGAAATTTAACCATGTTAGTTTTGTCCTGTGAGTAACTTGAAAACTCCATTTTGTATTGTTTGCTTGTCATAAGTGAATGAACTCTGTATGCCCTTTTTTGAATGAGTGAAACGGGGAAATGGTGAGGGAATGGCATAGAGATGGGAGAAGAAGATTTAACTGTTTATGTAAGCAACAAGCGCCAACTGTAAGTTATCAGTCAGTAAACGAATTAATGAATGGCTGAAGAATCCCTTTTAGGCCTACGGCACAAAGAAGATAATAAGGAGGAATGGACCTATCCTGCCAAATGGGCTGCAAGGACACTCCAAGGCTGATATGAACTTTGATGACCAAACTGACCTTGGGCTGAGATAGGCTGAAGACAAATGTGGAACAACCACAAAAAAAAGAAGCTGGGTATGGAAAAACCGCAATGTGCTGAAACAAAGGATGCCAATCCCTATAAAAGAAGATTTCAAAAATACAAAGTTGGGTGAGTCTGTCTGTCAGACATGCCTGTTCTACCCTTTTCCAAGCTGTTATCTATAGGATCTCTCTCTCATAATAACCACCCTACTGGCTATCTGCATCTTCTCTCAATAAGGCCTGGGCTGCCCACCCAGTGCTATTATTGAACAACTGCTGCTGGTAACTATAATGTCTGAATGGAATGGTTATTTTGTGTGTGTGTAATGATGTACATGATAATTTGTGTACGTCTATGAGTGGTGCATCCAAACCTCTGTCTAATTCATGTATTCAATACATGCGGCATTTTGCCTTATCCCCCTTTATAAGGTCTCACTCTTGATTCGAGCAATTGGTAAATGTTTGTAACAAAGTTATACTATAATAGGAACTAGGTCCACAGAGGAACTGTCCTGCTAAACTCTTGTAGTAGTTTTAGGATTGGGAAGCCTGACAGGGAACCCAGAGTCAGGAACATAAGTCCCAGGGAAGAGTTTGTTTCAAGACACCCCCTTCTCCTCAGCATTTCCTGTCCACTAACTTAGATAGCTCATAGCTCAGAATATTTGCATTTGCAAACCCAGTTCTTAAGCATTCATCTCTTCCTATATGCCTCTTCCTATACATAGGAAACTTAAGTATCTAACATAAGTTAATGGCAGGATGACTATATGTCTCAGTTTGACTGGGACACTCCTGGATTCTGTAGGCTGGCTCAAGCCAGTTGGTCAGAAGTCCTAGGCAAGATTCCAGCAGGGAGGTGGAGCAGGAGGAAGGACAGCTTGTGGGAGGGGTGGCGCCTTGCAGCCTGCCTTGCTTCTGCACAGCAGCAGTGGTGCCTGCCCAGCTGCATTGCACCACTCCACCTGCCAGCTAATGGATTCCACTTGGTTGTAAGATCTATGAGTCTATGAATATTAACAGATGCTCATTTCTAGTGATGAACATTCTGAGAAATTTGCATTCCTAAAATCTTTCTGGGAGAAGGATAGGTACAGGTATTCAGCCTGTGACTTCTCCTTTTTCTCCACTCGCCATGCCTTCCTCAGACTGGAGTGATCCTGAGTTGGGTGGAAGGAGGGGAGGAACAGTAGGGAATGACGACACACACTTCTCTATCCCAGGGATGCTTCTGTCTGGGGAAGGTGTGGGGAGTCTTCTCTATTGCTCCATTCCCCTTGTATAGAGCAGACCATAGCATGGAGCAGAGTGGGGCAACACACCCCACTGAGCATTGTACAGGTTTCATCGTTTCATAGTTTCTAGGGTCGGAAGGGACCTGAGTAGACCATCTAGTCTGATCCCCTGCCATAGCAGGTAAGATTACTGGGGTCAAACAACCCCAGCAAGGTGTCCCTTCCTCGTAAAGACCCCAGGGTAGGAGCCAGTACCACTTCTCTTGGAAGTTGGTTCCAGATCCTAGCCGCCCTGACCGTAAAGTAGCACCTCCTGATATCTAGCCAGGTGTTCACTCTTGCAAGAAAAACCCTCTTGTAAGGGAGATCAGGTAGAAACATAATGCCTGTATATGGCCTATGAAAAGTGAAGATATAAGGCATACAGAACATAAGGATACTTAGGCAACCCCCCCCCAAAAAACAAACAAACAAACAAAAGATTGATACCATATATATGGAAACCTAAACTAATGTTAAAAAGCCTGGTCATTGAAGATAGGGAAGTTTAAATTTTAGCAGAAAAAAGAACAGAAGTTAATGCATGTAACATAAAGCAAAGGAATATGGAGGTGATCATCCTATTAAATGTGTTTTATATCTTAAAAGAAACAAATTCCCATGTCACCTACTCATATAATGAGTAGTCACATTTCAGAATATCAACTGTTTAATTGAAAAACAATAAGAAAGAGATCCATGACCCAACAGACAGATTAACAGACTCAGCATTCTTTATGGCTTGCACTGGAGCATGCTAAATAGGAAAGAAAATAATACAAAATACAAAAAGAGAGAGATAGTATCTGTATGTGTCCTAACAGCTTAATATGCACTTTGGGTATTATGTTAAGTTGCTAATTGTTAAAAAGTAAACAGAAAAATTAGGTTAGACAAATGTGCTGATGAGAAGAAGGGGCAAGAAGCAACTTTGGCAAATCATTACAACGCTTCATCTGAACAAGATGCAGTCTGATAATTAGATTATAATTTCATATAAAAGTGTTTAATGATAAAGAGCGAGCTACAAATTACTAAATTCTGAGCATTTCCCACAAAATACTCAGGCCCTGACACAGAGTTGAAGTTGCTGACAATCAACATTTTGTAAGTTAGTATTTTTCCCTCATATACAGGTACAGTGAAAAATAGATAAATTATGAAAAAAAATTCTGATAACTTTATTGATTCATCGTGCCCTTATGTATAAAAGTTTCCTGAAGTTAATAATTAAACATATTCTTTCATTGTATCTGTTTTTTAAGGTTTTAAATTTCAGAAGTTTCATTGGCTGGTAGCAGATAGTTTTGTAATGAGAGATGGATCAAAATGACAACTGATTTTAATCCAAGTGCATCTTTCCTGACTTCCATATACATTGCTTCAGATGACTAAAAGGAGTTATCTGAACACAGATTCTAACCTAGCAAGCATGAAGGAAAAATAGAGCATTTTCAATTTGCATAAAAGAACCAGAGTGAGCATCACTACACCAAACACTAGAGAAGCACACTTTGGATTAAATCATTCCTTTAGTTTACAGCTACGAAGAATTCTCTCAGAGAGGCAGCTGTCAGTGAGAAGAGGAATGTATGGGTCTAAAAATGAAAAAGACACACCTCAGTCAAGAACAAGTGATATGTACAATTTTGTATTTTATCTAATATTATAATTGTTATATTCTATTGTAATCAATTGACAGTTTAATTACCAGCAGTTTAACTCAGGGTGGGCAAGAGGGGAACCCTTCCTGGGCACCAAGTTGGGAAGCATACCAGAATTGCACCCCACCCTGGCATGGCAATGCAGCAAGTGTGCAGACTCCACCTCCTGCACCTCCCTAACTCCCAGAACTTGCACCCTTCTCACTTGCCCCCCCAATTTCAGAACCACATGTGCCCCACCGCACCGCAGTCTCCCACAGGGTTTGCCCCAGATGCCAAACTGGCTTGTTATAGAACCTTAAAATACATATCACATGACTTAATTAGAGCTTTAAATGAACCTTTAGGATAAAAAGTGATCTCCCTCATGAGATTAATGACAGACTAAGGTTTGCTTAAATTTAAAGCACTTTAGAGGGAATTTGACAGTGTCACTTGTGTGATTAAATTTGTTATCCTGTTCATCATCATTATTGATTAGATTACAAAAATGTAGTTCAAAATAGATACATTTTCCTAATTTGGATATAAAGATTCAGTCTGAAGTCAGGGAATTATACATTATATTCAAGCTAGAACAGGTGTGTCAAACTCACTCTGACCCCTCCAAACCCCAAGCCGGATGCAGATTGTGGGACTCCTTGGGCGCATCCACACATGCAAGCACATGTGCTCACAGCAGCTCAAATAGAAGCAGTGCAGATTTGAACTGGGGCTTTTTGCCTCAGCACACATGCCCAGACCAGCACTTTGGTGTGAGGCAAATTGTGCCTTTTGGGGCAAAATAACCCTGCCTCACTCCTCCTGGATCTGCAGCCAGGGGGAGCTAGAGTCTAGAGCCAGCACCTGTGCTGTCCCCAGCAGTATGAAAAGCTGCCCTGTCCTGGCCCCATCGGTATAAAAACCTGCCCTAGCAAGCAATCCTTTCTCTCAGGATCTCCTGGGGACTATGGGGCCACTTTCCTCTCACTTGTCCGTGCATGTTTCTGGGCATAGCACCAGTAGGCAGCATCCACAGGCTCCTTGGATGCCTTTGAGGCAGATGGGTGCAGCCTGGGGGGCTCTGCTCAGTGTCCCCCTCCAGCAAACTTCTTTTCACATTTTGAACCTATAACCCCACATCACTCTTACCCTTTTCTTCCTTAGTTGTCCCAAAAAAACAAAAATTAGTTGTATCTTTCAAACTTTGGCCCTGAAATTTTGGGGACTGCTCAGATGGGGTGGCTCCCCTGGCCCCCACAGGGTGAAGTCCCCCCACACAGCACATGGACTTCCCCACCCCTTGCAGGGCCCCAGCTCCCCCCTGGAGGACCACAGCCTCCCTCCTGCACAGGGTCCCAGGCACCCTACAGGGCCACAGTCCCCCCTCCCCACATAGGGTCCCAGGCACCATGCAGGGCCACAGTCCCCCCATACAGGGCCCATAACTTACCTCCTGCAGAAGCAGTGGGAGTGGTGATTTCTGAGCCCACTGCTGCCAGCTCTCAGGGGCAGCATGCCCAACCAAGCCAGGTCTTGCAGCACTGGGATCACTTTTGCTGTCAGGGTGGGCCAGTTCCATGGTGGCAGGACCTGGCATGGTGCACAGGGACAGTGCTCCAAGCCAACCTGGGTCCTGCTGGCATTGGGGCTGCTCATGCTGCCAGGCTGGGCTGGTCCTATGGCGGCAGGTCTTGGCACACTGTGCAGAGACTGCATGCTGTGGGACTGACCCATCCTGGCAGCACGACCAGCCTCAGTGCCAGCGGGTCCCAGTTTGGCTTGGCATGCTGCTCCTGTGCTCCTCACTGTGCCCTGCCTCTAGCGGCAGCATTGCTTGCCCCACTGTGCCTGTGGGGAGGTGGCGCAAGGCAGGACCCAGCCCAACATGGCTTGCTTATCCAGCTTTGCCCTGAAGTGGGTTGCACAGCTCTGGGAGGCATGGCTCTTGTGCATGCCTCCCAGAGCCATGTGACCCACTCCAGTGCAAAGCAGGACTAGCGAGTTGCACTGGCTTGGGATGGGTCCTGCCACACACTGCCAGCTTCACCATGGCTGCTACAGCCACTTGCCTTCCCCTCACCTCCCCACAGCCCCATGCAGGCTACTATGCCCTGGGCCCTATACACCTGAGGATGGCTCTGGGGCTGCCACACACCTGTCCCCCCACCCAGCCCCGCAGCACAAACAGCAGCAGGTAGCATGGGTGTGGCTGTGCTGCAGGCATAGCAGATAGTGATGCAGCACTGTCACCCAGATTCCTACATTCTAAAAATGGACCTGGCCCAGCCCATCCAAGAGCCCAGCAGGAAAAATTATGCTGAGGGGAAACCAGCATGGGTTTGTAGCAGGTAGATCATGTGTGACTAATCTAGTCTTTTTTTTATGACCAGGTTACAAAACACCTGGATGAAGGAGTAGGGGTAGATATCATTTACTTAGATGTCAGGAAGGCCTTCAATATGGTATCCCACCACATACTGGTAAACAAATTAAGAGGCTGTGACTTGGATGATTACAGTCTGGTGGGTGGCAAATTGGCTAAAGGATTGTATCCAGAGAGTGGTGGTGGATGGGTCAGTATCAACCTGGAAGGACACGGGCAGTGGGGTCCCACAGGGCTTTGTCCGTGGACAAATACTCTTCAGTGTCTTCATCAGTGACTTGGATGAGGGAGTGAAGTGTACTCTGTCGTAGTTTGCAGAGGATACAAAACTGTGGGGAGAAGTAGACACACTGGAGGGCAGGGAACAACTACAAGCAGACTTGGACAGGTTGGATAAATGGGCAGAAAGCAATAGTATGTGATTTAACAAGGAGAAATGCAAAGTGCTGCACATAGGGAGGAAAAATATCCAGCACGCCTACTGCCTAGGAAGTGACCTGCTCAGCAGCACAGAAGTGGAAAGGGATATTGGAGTCCTAGTGGACTCCAAGATGAACATGAGGAGTCAGTGTGATGAAAGACATCAGAAAAGCTAACTCCACTTTATCATGCATCAGGAGATGCATGACAAACAGAACCAAGGAGGTGATACTTCTCCTCTATTGGGCACTGGTCAGACCACACTTGGAATACTGCGTCCAGTTTTGGGTGTCACACTTCAAGAGGGATGTGGATAACCTGGAGAGGGTCCAGAGAAGGGCCACTTGTATGGTTAAGGGCTTGCAGGCCAAGCCCTATAAGGAGAGAGTAGGGCACCTTGACCCCTTCAGCCTCCACATGACAAGGTTGAGAAGCAACCTTGTGGCTGCCTATAAATTCATCATGGGGGTGCAGAAGGGAATTGGTGAGGCTCTATTCACCAAGGCACCCCTGGGGTTTACAAGAAGTAATGGCATAAGCTAGCAGAGAGCAGATTTAGATGGGACATTAGGAAGAACTTCTTCACAGTTAGAGTGGCCAAAATCTGGAATGGGCTCCCAAGGGAGGTGTTCCACAGGACTGACTTTCATGCTGGCTTCAAGTATAGTCTGGGACTGTGCCTTGCCTCACTGTTCTGTGGAACATTTTTTTTTTCCACCCCTGGATATCCAGGGGTCTAATTTTGTCCCCACACTGCAAACTTTCAGTACAGGAAACGTTTTTTTCATTCCCGCACATGCCTCTTGCAGTGTCTCAAAGGGGTTTGAGATGCTGCAAGAGGCATGTGCATGCTTATCTAGATGCACTCCTTAAGGGCCTGATTTAGACCTAGCAGCAGTGGAGTGAACATCCGCAAGGCCCCATAGCCCTGTCCCCCGCTCATCCTGCTTCTGAATTTCTGTGCTCAGCTTGGAAGAAGTAGTTCTGTGGACCATATGTTTGACACCCCTGAACTAAAATAGAGAATTTTTTCAGTGGAAAGAGTAGAATAGCCTCACATCTATGAATACGAATTAGGAGAAACTTCTTAAAGTAGAGGAAATACAGACATTTGATATCATCTGAATTGCAGTGTAAGATCCTACACTGGTGCATGTGTAAGCATAATTGTTCATTTTCAACCTTAAATAGAGTTATTACAATTTTTTCCTCAGGTAGTTGCACTTTTACTTGACGAAAAGAATATGACCAAGACAACAGATTGACTTATTTCTCCACATCCAAGTTGGGTCAAAGAGCCTGCCTTTTCACTTCCTCAGACTATACTTCAAAAAAGCTGGTCAACAACTGGAATTTCTGTTCTTTGGGAAATTACATAAGTTATTTATATGAAATGACTTTGTTCATTTCAAAGTGAAACAAGAAGTCAAAATATTGAAATTTGCTGTAAAGCAAAAAAAAAAGAAATATTATTTTAGAAATATCAAAGGGGCATTCATTTTCAATAAGGTCAAAATATTTTATTTCAACTTTATAATTCTTAACATAGCACAGAATTTCAACTATATTACAGGTTTTAATATTATGAGTTGTAGCAATATAGTCAAAATATTCCAGTTTTAGTACACAAATCATTTTGTTTTGATAAAAAAATTCCTATTGAAAGTCATTCTTAGAATATTTTTATTTTTATTGAATTGGCATTTTCTGATGAAAAATTTCCCCATCAGAAATTTTGCAACCATCTCCAACCCGAAAGTTTCCTTGAACTAATATGCTGAATACAAGACACGTACAGCCCATTGAATAAAGCTGTATATTACTTTTTACAACCAGATGTTTAAGCAATGGTCATACCATTAATAATACACACTGGGTGTGTCTATACAAAATGTTTACTGTTCAGTTGACTTAGTTGTACTCTAAATGTTGTATCTCTACATGTGCACCCCTACTAGGTTGGAGTAAACTAATTTACTCCACAACAGTGCATGTGTAGATATGACCCATACTGACTGGGCCATAAGGATGCTTCAGTGTAGGGACTGCCTGCTGCCTAGCCCCAAACTCTTGCCTCAGCCAGCCCTTCCACAGCATGTTAGTCAGAGGGAGCATCCCCAGGTTGACAGGCTGACCCCCCCCAGGCCCTCTGCTAGCTGGGGATGCTCTGACCTGGGCTCAACAAGCTGCAAACCCAGGTGCAGTAAACTCTGGTGCAATAAGCACAGGAGTTTATTACATGGCATTAATATGCACATGTGGACATGCCCACTGTATATCAAAGGAAAACTTTTTTTTTACCTGGCACTAAAGTATATTACTATGAAACCATGACTATAAATGTTCACCAATCACATATATTCTGTAATCGATAAAAATGAAGAGCACAATGTTAGTCATAAAAAAAAATAAAGGGGAAAAAAGAGAGAGTTTCTTGTTTTTATTATATGCATTAAGAAAAAAAGCTCTTTGGCATTATTCTACTTGTTGAAAGCAGAAAAAAATACTTCCAAGAAAAATAAAGAACATTTGACTTCATAAGCCTGGCAAATATGAAAAATATTGTTTCACCCCAAACCAATAAATATATTAGTTTACATTATGGATATTGTTGATTTAAAAATACAAATTAATGTTAAACATATTTGGAAAATGTTAAACAATACCTGAACATACTGGTAGTTATGAAACAGGTCATGTTTTTTTCCCCAAGAAAAACGGAAAGTATGTAACATGTAAAGGAAGGAACTTTTTTGTACAGGCAGTGTCTTGGGAAAGGAATGACATAGTAAGTTCTTAAATATGCAGCCTATACATTGTACAGTCAGACTTCTGTCTACCTAAGAACAGACAGATGTGGCCTGTTGTATAAATGGTATTACTCTGTGGGTTCAGATGCTGTATTTAAATGGTCATTGTTGGGGGCTAAATACAATTTTGAATTATATTCTGGTAAAACCATGAACTCTGTTGCTGTTGAGCTTCATCTAAGGCTATTTGTGAGCTTGACACTGTTAGTGTTATGGCACAGCCCTAGTGGCATGCTGCAGCACCATTACAAATGCACCAGAAACATTTAATTTCTCTGTCAGACTGCAGGCCCTATCATTTCCTTTTTGCAAGTCAGTTTTTACTGATGGCAAAACCGACTTGACATACAGCCATGGAATACATAGTCTTTGTCCTTTATGTGATATCTGACATTAGTAGAAAGCATTGTCAGCGATAACCCATCATTAACATTTCTCTCTGGCTATTTGTTTTGACTGCTCTTTCCAGTGCAAGTCTAAAAGTACTTCAAATATCACTGATTTTCAGTGAAAGGATAACTGTTTCTGCTATGTATTAAGCAGATGTAACAAGGCACTCTGAACTAGAATCACAACACAATTTACCTTAGCAATGAAGTTAGTACTGATTGAATACTGATCATTAACCAATTCATCCTCTGAGTAATTCTGGTGATGCTAATAAGTTAAGGTTGAATAAATAAAGTTTACTCCCATTACTCCAAACAGTGTCACTCCATAAACCTCTAACACATTGTATCTGAAGCTAGATCCATATTATGAGATTTGCAGTTTTGCAAGAATGTAGGTGTAACAGGGGGCCTTCTCTGGGCTGATTTGCCTGTGGCTCACCCACCTGTTTCTGGGCTAACCACCTGCCTCCTTGCCCACCATGTCTTTATGTTAATTAATTAATTATTGTTAATTAAGCAGGAGGCTGCCCATTTCTTACCCCAATGCCAGGGGGCACTATCTGCAGCACTGTACCTTCCTACACCACAGCCCATGCCTTGCAGATGGCATCCAGCTGTTATCAACATCACTGGCCCCACACTGGGCCCCAGAATCCTCCTATCAGGACCCCTCCATGATCCCTTCATTCAGGCAGGCTACCCCACCCTCATTCAGGGATGTCTCGCTCCCTGAAACTCTTCCCCTCCTCGGGCATGGTCCCCTCCCTGGACCTTTGGCCACACAGGCCCTAGCCTCACCTCCAAGGCCAGTCAGGAACCCCAGGCCCTCCAAGTTCTGGGCATCCCTCGCCTTGGGCCCCTGGCCCTTTTGACCATTCTGGTCCTGGCCCCAGCCCAGGACAGTCAAGGATACTCTCAGTCAGGCCTCTGAGCCTCTAGCTCCACTCTCACTAGTGCGGTCTGCCTTCTGACCCCTACTCAGGGTTAACCCACCCGATTGTGAGAGCTGAGGATAAGGTTTCCTGACCCACCTTTCACTGGGGCGGTAACTGGCCTGGCATTTCCTGGGGGCTCCCACATCACTGAGAGCCCCACCAAGCCACCACTCCTGGCAGGGTGCAGTTTTAGGTCATGCCCAGGACCAGGAGCCTCCAGACCATCCCATACAGCTCCTTCCTTACCTCCAGAGCATTCCAAGAAGCAAGGCAATGTTGCTGCCTGGACTGCCAGCAGTGAACTGCCCTGTTTATATGGGCAGCCAGAGCTCTAAAATGGCTGCCACAATTAAGCACCTGCTGGCTTCTTGGCCCCAGGTCTTAACGTGGCAGGCACAAATCATGCTCTGCCACAGTAGTGATGTAAAAATTGCGGTTCGTTTCTCGGGAGGCGAAAAAAACCTTCAGCCACAGACACACTCTATTAGCAACACAAAAGGTATATATTTGCAAATAGGGTCAGAGAGAGAGAGACAAAAGATCAAACACTCTGCTGCCCCCGAGGGAAGCTGCCCAGCTGGCTTTATCCCCTCTCTCCTGACCACGTGTGCAGAAGGAGGAACTTTTACAACTCATTTCCGATTCATACAAACATGTATGTGAATACGTCAAATCATACGTCGCATGTGTATTATAATTAACTACTTAAGTATGCGGGGCGGATAGGCTTATATGTATTAATTCATTGCGCATGGGTAGAAAGTACCTGAGTTTACAAAAGTTTGAATTTTCCTTGCTTCAAGGCTAGAATTGCAATTTACTCTTATCTGCATGAGAAAAGCTGAGGAGTATATGCTTTACTGTAACAAAGAGATAGTAACTTCATAGTTTCATAGTTTCATAGTAGCTAGAGTCGGAAGGGACCTAGGTAGATCATCTAGTCCGACCCCCTGCCTTAGCAGGAAAGAGCACCGGGGTCAGATGACCCCGGCAAGGTGCTCATCTAACTTCCTTTTAAAAATCCCCAGGCTAGGAGCCTGCACCACTTCCCCTGGAAGCTGGTTCCAGGCCCTAGTCACCCTGACTGTGAAGTAGCGCCTCCTAATATCTAATCTAAACTTACCCTCCGCCAGTTTGTGACCGTTATTCCTGGTCACTCCTGGCAGCGCACGGGGGAACAGGGACTCCCCCAATACGTGCTGATCCCCCCTGACCAGTTTGTAGCAGGCCACAAGGTCCCCCCTTAACCTTCTCTTGTGGAGGCTAAACAGGTTCAGGTCCTGTAGCCTCTCCTCATAAGGCCTGCCCTGCTGACCCCTGATCATACGAGTGGCCCTCCTCTGAACTCTTTCCATATTGTCCACGTCCCTCTTGAAGTGTGGCGCCCAGAACTGGACGCAGTACTCCAGCTGCGGCCTGACCAGTGCCGCATAGAGGGGGAGGATCACCTCCCTGGACCTGCTCGAGATGCATCTGTGGATGCATGACAGGGTACGGTTGGCCTTCTTGACTGCCTCCCCACACTGCCGGCCCATGTTCATCGTGGAGTCAATGACGACTCCAAGATCCTTTTCCGTCTCCGTGCTGGCAAGAGGGGAGTTCCCCAACCTGTAAGTGTGGTGCCGGTTCTTCCTCCCCATGTGCAACACCTTGCACTTATCAGTGTTAAACCCCATCCTATTCTCATCCGCCCACCGTTGCAACCTGTCAAGGTCAGCTTGTAGCCTATTGCACCCTTCTAGTGCACCCACATCCCCCCACATCTTAGTGTCATCAGCAAACTTGAACAGGGTGCTTTTTACCCCCTCATCCAAGTCACTGATGAAGATGTTGAACAGTGCGGGCCCGAGGACCGAGCCCTGCGGAACCCCACTGCCCACATCCTTCCAGGTCGAGAAGAACCCATCCACTACCACCCTCTGGGTGCGGCCCTCCAACCAGTTGGCCACCCATTTCACCGTGTGGGCATCGACACCACAGTCTCCCAGCTTTTTGATGAGGACAGGGTGAGAGACAGTGTCGAAAGCCTTCCGGAAGTCCAGAAAGACTACATCCACAGCAACCCCTGCGTCTAATGATTTGGTGACCTGATCGTAAAAGGCCACCAGGTTGGTCTGACAAGACCTGCCACTGATGAACCCATGTTGGTTGCCCCTGAGCATGCATTCCCCCGCAAGGCCCTCCTGGATGTGTGCCAGGATAATTTTTTCAAAGAGCTTACCCGGGATTGAGGTAAGACTAACTGGCCTGTAATTTCCCGGGTCCTCTTTTTTTCCCTTTTTGAAGATAGGGACCACATTGGCCCTCTTCCAGTCCTCCGGCACCTCGCCAGAGCACCACGAGTGCTCATAGAGCCGCGCCAGGGGTCCCGCAATGACCTCGGCCAGTTCCTGCAGAACCCTAGGGTGAAGATCGTCCGGACCAGCAGACTTGAACACGTCCAGCCTCTCCAGAAGTACCCTAACTAACTCCTCGCTAACCCCTGGCCCAGGCGTGTCTCTCTCGGGGCCCGAGGGGGGCCCAGCAGGGAGGTGGCTGAACTGGTCCCTACTTAGGAAGACAGAGGCAAAGAAATCGTTAAATATGTTAGCTTTGTCATCTGGCGTGATGACTAAGTTGCCCATCGTGTCCTGCAGGGGCCCCACATTACCCGGGACCCTCTTTTTACCCCCTATGTATTTGAAGAAGGACTTCTTATTGTCCTTAATCCGGGAAGCTAGTCCTATCTCCAACTCTGCCTTGGCCCTCCTGACTGCCCCCCTACATCCTCGGGCGACTGTAACATAGTCCTTCTTGGTGATGACCCCATCTCTCCATTGAGTATATGCCTCCCTTTTAGCAAGGAGACATTCCCGGATGCTCTTAGTGAGCCATGGGGGTTTATGTGCCCTCCTGCTCCCTTTGACCCTTGTTGGGATTACCTCCCTTTGGGCATGGAGGATCGTCTCCTTAAGGAGCAACCACTCACCTTCGACATCTGATTCCCTTCCCCTTGCAAAACAAAGAGAGAGTGATACCTTAATACAAAGAGCTCTCAGTAGCTCTCCCAGTTCTCTCACCAGGGAGGGCTGACAGCTGCGCTGTTTTAACAAGACTTATTGATAATGCATTTTTAATAATATTTCTAACAATATCCCCCCTCAAGATGCTTTCTGATCTTTACTTCATTTGGGCATATCAAGATAATTATGAGGAATTTTTCTGAGGACCATGACTTTTGCTACAGTCTGTGCTTTCAAAGGAACTGCTGCGAACTGCATTGCTTCTACTGTAGTGGTTATCAATCTAGTGAGACAAGGAATAAGGCAAGGGATAAAAATTAAACCAGTCAGAGCACACAAAAGCACAAATCCTACTTTTTTCCACCAGGGTCCTCCAAATAATTGAAACCACCAGTCTTTACTCCATGTGGGTTCCCACGTTTGTATTGGTACATGGGCTATTTTCCTAATCTCTTTGGCAATCTCTAAGACTGCTTTTCCGTTGTCGTCTATTTGGAGGCAACAATTAGAAAGGTTAAACTTTCCACAGACTCCGCCATCCTCTGCGAGTAAATAGTCTAGAGCCATTCGATTTTGGTATATGGCTTCCCTCATCTGGGAACTTTGTCGAGCCAGCAACTCGAGAGCAGTGGCAGTCTGGTTAGTAATTACTTCCAAGACGGCCTGCAACCGGATGATTCTATTTAGCATATAAATTGGTGTCCGGTAACCCCAACTTCCATCATTAGCCCATGTAGCTGGTCCATAATACTCAATAATCCTCTGAGGAGGCCACTCATCCTCCTTCCACTTTTGGGAGCCACCCTGTGTCAAACTTACATCAATACTTCTCTTGGCTCTTTTCCAATCATCATACAAAGAGACTCCCAGCTTATTTCCGACCTCAGATGGTAACAAAAAGAAAGATGGTACAATTACTCCAACATAGCAGGTTCCTGTCCACCCTCGTGGTAGTACTGTATAGGCTTTCCTTCCACAAATCCAATAATGTCCTTTCAGGGCCCTGTTTTCCTCTCCCAAGGCTAGGGGGTCACGGCTGTGGAAAAGAAGGGGATAGTATTTGTTGCCCATCTGCCCTAAAGGGTTAGTGTAATAGTTACTCCGTTTAAACTGACATTTCCATACGCCATCTTTATCCCTATACTCACACTTGGTTATTTCATTTGTGTCATTTAAGGCACTCCAATATGTATTAAACTTTGCCACCGTGCCATTCGGGTGTACCCATTTCCAACTATAGACATAGGTAAATCGTTCACCTCGGGCCTTTTCATATGCCTGACATCTGGTAGGGTTAGAATCGAAAGGTACTATTCTTGTCTTTTTGGTCTGTTGCATCTGCGGGGAGATTGGGATGCTAACAGCAGAATTCCATTGATCAGCATACTTGGTGCATATTTGGGCCCATTTCAATGTCCATGTACATTGACTATGTCCCAAACTTCTCCCCGTACCATTACTGCTAATACAGTACTCTCCTAATGCCACTTGGGAAAGATTCCAGCTGCGGTTTTCATCCCATTCTTGACCAGTGCTCTTAACATCCGCCTTGTCACTGACCAACCATTTTGGGGCCAAAGGAAAAGCCCTCCAAGGCCACTGTTCTCTGGCCTCTTGGAGCCCCCCACAGGCCCAGCAGTTGGTAAGATTAAAAGTACTTGCAATTCTTTCCATCATATCAACATACAAATTTGTCCCTGGGGGAGCAATTTGGGAAAGCAAGGGTGTGAGCCAGCGGTTAAGGCTGCTCAATTCTGCTCCTTTCATTATGCAGATAACAACAAGGCACATTAAGATTCCCACCATATTTTCCCTTTTACTTTCTTGTCTAATTTTCTGAGCTTTGATTAAGCCGTCTCAGGCGCACTTGGAGATCACCAGTAGGTTCACAGCTCCACTTGCTGGCTTCTTGTTCCGAAGACGACTCAGCTTCCGGAGTGAGTTCGTCTCGGGAGTTGATGTCCTCTAATGCTCGTGGATGTTGCTTCACACGGGTATGGTGTATCCAACGATCATGGCCAGTAATCTTTACAGCAGTGTGGGTTGTTAGAAGTACCTGGAAAGGGCCACTCCACCTCTCAGTCAAAGGCTCCTTTTTCCACCGCTGCACCAAGACCCAGTCTCCTGGGGAGAAGTCATGTACCGGTACATCTAAAGGCAGACGCTGAAAGGAGGCTGCATACCTGTGAAGAGAAAACAAGACAGACTGCAAGGCAATAACATACATATGAAGCTCACTATTACCTAATTCAAAAGTTACATTATCTCGCATCCCAGGAGGTAAGACTCGAGGTGGCTTGCCAAACATAATTTCATATGGGGTCAATTTGAGGCCCCGTCGGGGAGTGTTTCGAATGCAAGTAAGAGCTAGCGGCAATGCTTGAGGCCACTTAAGGCGTGTTTCAATACAGATTTTGGTGAGCAAAGTCTTTAAAGTCCTATTCATGCGTTCCACTTGTCCTGAACTCTGTGGTCTCCATGGTGTGTGTAGTTTCCAAGTAACCTTGAGAGCTTGTGCTACTTCTTGAACCACTTTTCCCACAAAGTGTTGTCCTTGATCCGACTCGATGGACTCAGGCAGGGAATACCGGGGAATGATCTCCTGTAACAAATACTTCACTACTGTAGCTGCAGTGGCAGTCCTGGTGGGCCAAGCCTCGACCCAACCAGAGAGCTGGTCTACCATGACAAGTAAAAACCCGTGATGTCCGGACCGTGGGAGCTCGGCAAAATCAATCTGCCATGCCTGTCCAGGGTACGCTGCCCAGGGTCTACCTCCCATTGGCACAGGGGGTTTCCTTCGAGGGTTTACTTTCTGGCATGTGATGCACTTGGTAGCAATGTGCTGAGCTTCTACATATAGCCCTGGGGCTACTGCTTGGCGGATCACTAGATCACCCATGGCCAAACCTCCCATATGGGTTCTTGCATGGAGCTGTTGCAGCACCTCCCGAAGTAATGGCCTGGGTATCATGACTTTCCCTCCTGGTACTATCCACCACCCTTGGGAGTTCTTTTCTGCACAAGCTTTCTGTGCAAATTTATCTTCTTCAGGGGAATACTGTGGGACTAAATCCTGAACGTATGGCCATATGGCATGGGACATGGCCTGCTTGGATACCTCTTCCGCTTCTCCTCCAATAAATGCAGCTTCCTTTGCTTCTGCATCAGCCTTTGCATTTCCAAGCTTATGCTTTTTCTCAGCAGCCTTCCCATGGGCCCGCACATGAATGACTGCTACCACTTTAGGCTGGTGGAGTGCCTCTAGTAGTTTGATAATCTGGGGGCCATTAGCAATCTTATTCCCAGAGGCAGTAATGAAACCCCTTTCTTTCCACAATAGTCCGTGCGCATGGACTGTAGAAAAAGCATAGCGAGAGTCAGTGTATATATTAACCCACTGGTCTGTCCCCAGCTGTAATGCTCGGGTGAGCGCAGTGAGTTCCGCGGCCTGTGCCAACCATGAGCTCGGCAATGACTCCCTCCATACTACCTTATCCAAGGTTACCACTGCACATCCTGTTCGTCTTTTTCCATCGATGACAGAGCTGGAGCCGTCCACAAAGTATTCAACATCTGGGTCTTCAATTGGGTCCTCAGCAAGATCAGGTCGCACCTGCGTGGTCTGATTCAGGACCTCAAGGCAGTCATGCGTCGGTTGCCCTGGCTCCGGCAGCAAGGTTGCAGGGTTTAAGGCTGTAGTATGTCTGAAAGTAAGTCCTGGATTAGAGAGCAAAAATATCTCATACCGTGATTGTCTGGAGGGGTTAAGAAATTTCCCTCCCTCAGTCCCTAGGATCTGGGTAACTCCATGAGGAGTGAGTATTTCCATATCCGCACCCATGACTATCTTCTGGGCCTCTTCAACAACCACTGCTGTGGCTGCCACAGCCCGAAGACAGGCTGGCCACCCGAGTGCAACTGGATCTAAAACCTTTGAATAATATCCCACGGGTCTCCAGGTCAGGCCCGATGGCTGTGTCAGCACCCCTGATGCAACCCCTCGATTCTCATGAACATACAGTCGATATGGCTTTTTACTGTTTGGGATGGCTAAGGCAGGGGGCTGGGTTAATGCTGCCTTCAGCAGATCAAAAGCATGCTGCATTTCTTTAGTCCATTTCCATTTAGTGAGACTCTCCTTAGTCAGGGATTCGTACAGTGGTCTAGCCTTCCCACCGTAATCTGGTATCCATAGTCGACAGAACCCGGTTAGCCCTAGGAATGCCCGCAGCTCCTTGGGTGACTTAGGTGGGGTTAGACCTTGAATCGCCTGTATGCGATCTGCACTCAGGGCTCTGACTCCTTTTGAGAGCTTATATCCCAAAAATGTGACTTCAGGCTGACATATTTGGGCTTTCTCTCTAGAGACTTTATATCCTTTTTTCCCCAGAGTGTTTAGGAGTGACCTGGTGGCTTCCTCGCAGAGCTGCAAGTTTGGGCTTGCAACTAGCAAGTCATCCACATACTGGAGGAGAGTCGCTGCGGGGTGTGATCCCTTCCATTCCCCCAAGTCCTTCTGAAGGGCAAGTCCGAAAATATGGGGGGCTGCTATAAATCCTTGTGGAAGAACTGTCCACATGAGTTGGGCTTTATGGAAAGTATCTGGATCCTCCCATTCAAAAGCAAACAATTTTTGACTCTCTCGGTGAAGGGGAATAGAGAAGAAAGCATCTTTCAAATCTAGCACTGAAAATATCTTAGCTTCCCCCGGTACTTGTGTCAAAATCGTGTGAGGGTTCGGGACTACAGGATGATCTGAAAGGACCTTCTTATTTACAGCTCGTAGGTCTTGGACCAGCCTGTATGAGACCTCATCTGCCTTCGGCACTCCAAGGATGGGGGTGTTATAGGGTGAGGACCCTTCCACTAGCCATCCGTACCTCTTGTATTTCTCTATTAACGGCTTGAGTCCAGCTCTGGCCGCTCGGCTAAGTGGGTACTGCTTTACCCGAACGGGCCCCTCCCCATCCTTGAGTACAATCCTTACCGGGGAGACGAACTTAGCTCGCGCAGGGGTTCCATCAGCTCATACCGAGGGGCCTACTCCAATCATGTGATCTTCTGGACTTACTGCAGGGCATCGGTCCTCCAGGAGAGCCATCTGATAGTTCGAGCTCTGCTTGACAGGTAGCTGGACCACCATCTGATTGTCTCTGAAAAAGATCTCAGCTTGCAATTTTGTGAGTAAGTCCTGCCTAAGGAGTGCAACCGGGCAACTTGGAGAATACACAAAGGAGTGCTCGAGCAAATGGTCCCCCACCTTGGTGAGGAGTGGTTTACAAACAGGGAGTCGGGTTTGCATTCCCTCAATCCCTTCCACAAGTACGTGCTGTTCACTAGTTCCTGCACAGAGGGGTTTTTCTGGAATCATTGAAAATGTAGCCCCAGTATCCACCAAGGCTTCAAAGTTTTTGCCACCAACCCTAATGGTTACCATGGGATCTTCTCGGGCTCCAACCCGAAGGGTAGTGGTCTTAGATCCCTGTCCCCTTCATTCTGAATCCTCACCCTTGTCTTCTGCCCGCATGAGGTGACCTCTCGGTTCCCCCTCTCTCTTCTCCTTCAACTTCGGGCATTCCCTCTTCCAGTGTCCTTTCTCTTTGCAATAAGCACAAACATCTGCTCCCACTCTTTCTCCCTTCCTCTTCTGTATCCCAGCCTTTCCAGGGTTCCCTCCAGTTATAGCAGCTGCTAGTGCTGCCATCTGTCGCTGAGCCTTTTTATCCTCCTTGCGCTCCTGCACTTGCTCACGATTCCCATACACCTTATATGCAATTTCCACCAGCTCTGAAATCGGTTTCCCAGCACCTCCCTCAGTTTTCTGTAACTTCTTACGGATATCAGCAGCAGATTGACCAATAAACATAAGATTTACCATGCGCTGGTTATCCGGGGCTTCTGGATCCAGATCCGAAAACCTGCGAAACGCCTCATACAGCCTCCCAAGGAAAGCTGAGGGATCCTCCTCTCTTCCTTGTCTCACCTCATACAATTTAGACAGATTGGTAACCCGAGGCACTGCCTTTCCCATTGCTTCCACTATAATTCCCAGATACCATGCACTTAGCTCTCTGCCCTCTGCAGTATGATTATCCCATCTTGGCTCCTCTACAGGGCAGGTATCACGCAGAGTACGACTAGCAGCACCTTCTGACTCAATTCTAGCTGCCGCAATACGTTCCGCTGTCCCCAACACTAATCTCCTCTCCTCCGGGGTTAGGAGGGTCTGAAGCATCATCTGGACATCAGCCCAAGTGGGTCGATGAGTCTGCCCAATAGATCGGAACAGGTCCCTCATCTTTTCAGGGTCTTCACGAAAAGAGGGGCTCTGATTCTTCCAGTTAAATAAATCTGAAGTGCTAAATGGGGTGTAGACAAAAGTTGCAGTGCCTCCTTCCCCAATAACCTCTCGCATCGGACAGTTCAACACCGGCTGTGACTCTACAGGCTTGCGCAAATAATAACCCTTTATTTCCTGATTCAGATGAGGCACTTGGCTGAGGCTCACGCTCTAACTCATTAGGTATGCATTGGTACGTCGGTGGTGGTCTCTCTAAGGGAGGGGGCGCTGGTGCAGAAGGACTGGACCCCGAGGAGGCATCTGACTCATCTTCGCTACCCGACAGGACAACCGGAGCGCGGGTCCGGTACTCAGCCAATTCAGAATCCCCCCCCTCATTAGACTCAGGAAGTACAGGAGCCCCCCCCCCCCGAGTCTTTTTCTTAACAAGCATCACATGAGACTTTACTAAGTAATTCTTAATCCAAGGTGGCTGATTTTGAACCACCCACAACCAACAATCAATATAAGGAAACTGATTCCAATACCCATTCTGCATAACAATTTCATGGAATAGCTATCACTTCTTTTAGCACAAAGGATCCTTTCGGGGTCCAGTGGACCCCAAATGTTGGCCACTCGAGTTGACAAAACTTAGTTAAATCACCTTTTTTCATTTTTATTCCATAATCGGCTGGCTTTGCAAATTTATTAAAATGACGTAATAAGACTTTTAGAGGGGTATCAATATTGTTTTCTACACGAGAGCGACTCGTACCCATTTGCCCACAAAAATGCACCCAAGGCACACCAAATACCAAAAAGATCTCAACAACAGATGATTTACAATGAGAGCTGAGCCTAGAATTTCTCAGCAAACTTACACATCCTTTGTTTAGATCCGTACACCAGATTGGGCAAAGGGAATTCGTATACTCACTCAGATACCCCAGAGATCTCGATCCAAATTCCAAAGTGTGTCTGCCTCTCCAGAAACTCAGAATTTACATGGGATACTTCCTTTAACTTCCCGCATATTCTGACTTAAACCTCAAATTCCAGGGGCGAGTCCAAAGTCGGCTCGGTGCGCACTTCCCCTGGTACCGGAGGCGCTCCGTCACTGAATTCCGGGGTAGTCCTCGAGAAGCCCCACATTGGGCGCCAATTATTGATGTAAAAATCGCGGTTCGTTTCTCGGGAGGCGAAAAAAACCTTCAGCCACAGACACACTCTATTAGCAACACAAAAGGTATATATTTGCAAATAGGGTCAGAGAGAGAGAGAGACAAAAGATCAAACACTCTGCTGCCCCCGAGGGAAGCTGCCCAGCTGGCTTTATCCCCTCTCTCCTGACCACGTGTGCAGAAGGAGGAACTTTTACAACTCATTTCCGATTCATACAAACATGTATGTGAATACGTCAAATCATACATCGCATGTGTATTATAATTAACTACTTAAGTATGCGGGGCGGATAGGCTTATATGTATTAATTCATTGAGCATGGGTAGAAAGTACCTGAGGTTACAAAAGTTTGAATTTTCCTTGCTTCAAGGCTAGAATTGCAATTTACTTTTATCTGCATGAGAAAAGCTGAGGAGTATATGCTTTACTGTAACAAAGAGATAGTAACTTTGCAAAACAAAGAGAGAGTGATACCTTAATACAAAGAGCTCTCAGTAGCTCTCCCAGTTCTCTCACCAGGGAGGGCTGACAGCTGCGCTGTTTTAACAAGACTTATTGATAATGCATTTTTAATAATATTTCTAACAGTAGGATAAGGATTCATGTTCATATGTTATAGAGTAAACCTTAGGGGTGTGCGAAACAGGTCATATTCTATTTGGATTTGGATTCAGGCCAAATTGCGGACAGTGGTTCAATTAGTTGATTTGGATCACTGTTGCTGATTCAGGTTAGCCAAATCAGAATTTGAAGATTCAATGCTGATTTGGAGAATCAGTGATTTAGCCATAGACACAGCTTTAAATGTTTATTCTACAGGTACCAGGTGCATCTCATGGACGCTGCAATGGTGGGGCAGATGGAGTGTCCACAGGAGCACAGGGGGTCCCCTGTGTGCTCTTTGGTGAACCCAGAAGTGGACTGGTCTGCCAGGGAGTGCACTGGGGGCCCCCCTGTACCTCTCTGGCTCAGAAATGAGCCATAGGGGGACCCTGAGTACCCCACCAGACCCGGGAGGCATTCACTGACATGGGGACGTGGGGGATGGGGGGGGCAGCGTGGTTACTGGCAGACCTTCTGGTCCACTTCTGGGTCTGCTGCTGAGTGTGCTGGGGACCCCCCTGCACTCCTTTGGGACACTCCATCTGCCCCACTATTGCAGAGTTCATAAGCTGTGCCTGGTATCTCGAGGTATGTAGGAAAAAAACATTTAAAGCTGTGTCTATGTCCAAATTGTTGAATCTTTCCAAATCTCTCTGAATCGATTTGGAGCATTCAGATTTGATTTGGAGAGATTAAAAGGTCTCCTGATTTGATTTGGATTCAGAGATTCAACTACCAAATTGGGCCAAATCTCCGCCAAAATGAATCAAGGACCAAAGCTTTGCACAGCCCTAGTAAACATGCTGATTATGTGTCAGTATAATAATGGTAAAGTAGACATTGTTACATATTCACATCTTGCATTTTTAATTACTCTAAATAATAAAAGACATTCTGAATTTTTACCATTTCATATTGTTACGTGTCATGCTATTTGTCCAGGAAAAGATGGAGTGAACAAGTTACTTAAACTCTCTTTGGATTAAGGTTCCTATCAGTAAAGTCTTGATAAGGATTACTCTAAATTGTATCAGATAGACCTTTTGACTGAATTCCCAGTAGGACATCTTGCAGTTTTTTCCTCACAGAAGTGATTTTTGAGATTTCAAGAATATGTTTCATCACCTAATCAAGATTAAAAAAACAAATAAGAAAGCCCACAACCAATAATAAAAAAATCACATGGCACTGTTCAAGAAGTTTTGGTTTGATATTTCCGAGATACTTAATCTTGGTTTTGATTTTTTTTAGTATTTTAATTCTGTATAATAGTTTCAATTCTGAAATGAAAAAAAAACGCTTTGAATTGAAAAAGCACCTTTTTTATTTAATTATGTTGAAGCAAGGTCATTTTGACAGGTAGGGAAGATTTTACCAAAACATTTTTAAATACAAAAAATACAGGGCAGCTTTAATTTTGACAAACGGGGATGTTTTCATGAAAACATATTGTTGAAAAATAACTGATTAGCTCTATAAATCCAGATGTGAGACACTATAATAATGGATAACCTAGAAAATTGCATGAACAACTTAAAACAGCATTAGAGTAATTGCTTGAGGCTATGAATACAGCTTTCTATTACTTATTTACATTTACAGAATTTTTAAATGGTAGGAAAAAGAATTGAATTTAAAAAATGTGAGCAGAATAAGTGTGATTTCAAAAATGGCTATCCACTGAAGTATACTGTGCAAAACCTGGCTCAGGCTGTTCTACAAATAGTAGAATAGCCAGAGCCACCCATTAATTCCAATGTAAGATGATGACACTCAATAGAATTGAATACAAGACAAGTTTGCTTGTTTCAGGAATCCCAAACCCTTGGTGTCTGATATGTTATCTATAATAATATATACACATGTATACATCTTTTAAAATATCTTAATTTAGGGGAAGTGTATATTCAAATGGCTATGTAATGCAGCACAAAATGTTGCTGCTATTACAGAATCAAAGTCATTTTGAAACAACGTTATAACATTCATAGACAGTGTATGTGTTCAGCTCCATATATAGACCGCTCAACAACAGTGCACACACACACATGCACCTGCACACAAATACCATACAGACTTTTTACTCTTTGTATAATTAACACTAAATTGGTGTTCTGTTGCTTGATTAACATTAAGCAATAGAACCAAATGATTTCTTTGATACAAACAGGTTGACAAATGGGAGTTCAGAAAAAAAACTGGATGATGAAACATACATGTTCACTAGAGCCAGAGGTTCCACCAAGACTGCTTAGTTCAGGTATAGCTTTAGGAAGACATACATGGTAATAATGTATGCTGCAGAGTGCTAGTCTCAAAATCAGGGAGCAAAAAGGAAAAAAAAAGTCTAGTCTTTATCCCGCACCACTTTTGTATTCATTACAATAAAATACTACCTCTAATACCTAATACAAGAGAACATTATACCCTAGTAGTAAGAGTTGATTAGGATAAAACTGGCAAAATATATTGTATCAGAACAACAACAACAAAGCTTATTTAAGATTGATCTGAAGGAGAAATAATGACAGATGAAGAGAATACAAAATGTGGAGCAAACAGAATTCATAGAATAGAATAAGCACTACAAGGGCTTCAATGTACTGATTGAAATGCAAGTTATTTTACCACTTGTTAATTAGTGTGACACCATGAACAATTTGTTGTGTTATTTTAATGGATGATCTTTTAAGATGAACTGTTATACTGAATGAAAAGGAGATTGAAAGGCTAGTTGAACAAACATTGCTATAATCAATATTTTATACTTTTCCTTTACAGACAGTAAGGTTTCTGTAAACTTATTTTGTCCATCCATGATAAAGAAAATCAGGAGATTGGGACTACTACCATGTATAAAAGTCTATGAATTGTATCTAAGGCCAAATCTTCATAGTAAACTTACTATGTCTTGTACAGACACCATCAAGCATGATGTGTTACATTGGACAAGCTGCTTTCTAATCTAGAAATAAAATAGCCACATCCAGACAGCACTTTGGACAAAGTAAATACCACAATAACATAGGGGAAAGAATGGCGATGCCAGGTTATTTAAACACATTCAAATTATCTGGGAGCATTATCTGGGAGAACTATTTTTTCTCCCAGTAGAAAAACTTACCCAAAGTTGCATGTACAGACGTTCACATGCTGAGGCCCTAAAGAGTGGACAGCTTACAGTGCTGACACTGGGCATTTCAGTTTGTTTTGCAGGCTCCCTTAGTCTACCTTTTGAGAGATGGCAGCAGTGCACAGGAGAACTCTGACTGACTGACCCAGACTGCCCTGTGTTTTGCTGCAGCACAATGTGGGGATTGTGAAGGGGTCATGTTTTGCTGCCTGCTGGAGCCACACACAGTCTTTGTGGGGGGTAGGGATGAGGAGGAGGGAGGAAGAGTACTTGAGGACTATGCTCTCTTGTGAGAGAAGCCATAGCACTTATAGACATTTGTTCTCCCATGACAAATTCTCCTGGGAGTGGTTTCTCCTGGGACAGCAGTAACTTTCCCAGGAGAAACCGAATGTCTGTATGAGTCCCCAGTTAGTCCATTAGCAAGTTAATTAGACCATCTGTGGCATGTATGAACATAACTATACTGCTGTTGGCTTAGGAGGTAACCTACCCAGCATGACTAATGGTGTTATCACCAAGCAAGGTAAGATTTTCATAGCCAAAATTTTCAATTAATTGAGGCCACTTCAGATTAAGAGCTGTTCATTGCTCACATCGTTGTTCACACCAGGTCATGAATTCCAAACCTCTGGGATACTCTCCTGCTTAAATTAAATGATGACCATGATCAACTCCACTATTTGTAAATAATTATCTAGCCCATATATCAGCGTAAGATCTGGATAGATGCTTTTTTCTTGGTCTCTATAGATTGTTCTCCTACAATCCTCCTAGTTAAGTTACACACTACATTACTAAGTTATAAATAAAAATACCTTAGCAACATCCATCTCTGGCTTAGTGAAATCAATACTTCTAACAGCAGTTGATTTTCATCATCATACAGCCATAGACTGGCATACAGACAGAGTACAGAATTTGTTTGTGTGTCACTGAACCCGTTTGATGATTCACCACTCATAGGCTGATTGATTAACTCTGACAGAATCCTGGGTTTATTTTATACCTCAGATAAAAATGTATCATGATAGATCTTGCACAATCAGATTTCAAATGGTTCCTTTTTTACATTTTGCTATATATTCCCTGATGTAAGTAAGAATTTAATACATCTAGACGTGAGAGAGATATGTTACAATCATTTTATTGAATTTGTTTTTGAGCCCTCTACACTGGAGTAGCAAGAGAATCCAAGAAAATTCTGACATTTGCTTTCTGGCACAAGTTAAGTTTGTGACAGGTTTTAGGAGAAAATAGAACTTTTGCCAACCTAAAATAGAATATGAATTTATAAAAATCAAAACAAAATATACAACACTTTCCTATAAATAATTTTCAAGAAAAAAATCAGATACAATTGGTTTTGTTACCTTTATCTAATTTTCTCTTCATTTTCTTACTGATGTTTCCCAATAGTCCTGTTTTTCTTCTTTTAATTTTTAATGTCTTCATTTCTCCAGGTTAATCCATAGATCTTCTACATTTCTAGATCTCACTTTCACTAATTTCTTATATTTTCCCTTTAAAGATTGACTAGCTCATTTTGCCTACTCTCAAAACCATTCAAGCATATATATGGTTTTCACTGTCTCTCCCCCATTTTTATTGCACTACATTTTTTCTTTCTTTTTTTTCTTTCACAGTAGTGCCTACATAGATCACATACCCCATAGTGTTTGAAGCAAATTTGCATGATGCCTGAATGGTTTTGAGAGCAGGCAAAATGAGCTAGTCAATCTTTAAAGGGGAAAATATAAGAAAGTAGTGAAAGTGAGATCCAGAAATGTAGAAGATCTATGGATTAGCCTGGAGAAATGCAGAAATTAAAAATTAAAAGAAGAAAAACAGGACTATTGAGAAACACACGCACACACATATATGAGGGGATTGATCTCCCCTCCCAAAATTATATGAAATTAATTAACAATAATAAAACTTGAATAAAAACTTTACAATTCTTATACACTTGAATATAGGCCTCTCCCTCAATTTTTTTTCAGTCCTTCAAAGTGTTATGTGGAATATACATCTTTTTAGTCTTGTTCACAACTGCTCTCTTGCCTGACTCCCAGAGCCCTTATCAAATCTATAGATTAATATCCTGTGATCACAGGTATGTAGCACATGAAAGACTTGCAGCTCACCCTCTTCTATAGCATCTCAACCTAAATATAGTCCATTTGTCTCACTGTCAGTAGCAGTGAAGGATATGGACAGACATCTGCCACCTCTGCCTTCAGAATGAAGTTTCTTTTATATCTGGAAACAAAGGGAACTATATATAGCACTGCTCTTAAAAGTGGTGACACAAATTAACATGCAGATCTGCACACAACAGCACAATTTCAGGGTGGATAATTTATATTGGATTTATTTAGACTGCCCATGTTTATTAGTTCCAGTGAAAAGGGAACTTATAAGAAAACAACATAGGAAATGAAAATTCAAGTGAAACAAGGGACAGCCTAAAAGGAATAATATTTCACTAAGGGGAAAGGAAAGGAAAGGAAAAAGGAAAAAAAAGAGATTATCTTTCAAATGCACATGGCCCATGAAACATCCAGAAGTGAGATGGGTGGGTGGGGCTAGGGAAACCCCAGGATCTTGGGGTGGTGACAGAACAGGACTGGGGCCCAGAGAAAAGCTGTGATATGCTGCCTGCATGACCCTGTAATGGATGCCAGTTCTGTAGGCAGGGGCATGTGGGGAGTGGATAGCAGCTCTGCCCTGGCCCCAGCTCTGTATTTTTGCTGCTCTAAGGTCCTGGCTCCAGCCCCATCCCATCCACCTGGCCAGGCACCCCATCCAATCTGCCCAGCCATGCATCGAACCAGGACCTGAGGAGAGCCCTAATTCTGTGGTTAAGGATATGCAGGGAGCAGATCACAGCTCTTCCCCAGCCCCACACTGTCACCACCCCATGATCCTATGAATCCCAAGGAGACTGGATAGGAGCTGCATGGGCAAGGCACACAGCTCGATGGATGGGATGGAGTGGCAGCCAGGTGGGGAACTGCATCCTGGGTTGGGCCCAGGATCTTGGGATGGTGACAGTGCAGGGCTGGGGCCAGTTCAGGGCTGTGATCCACTACCTATATGCCCCTGTCCCTGGAACCAGTACTTGTCACAGGAGTGTGTGGGCAGCAAATTAGTGCTCTACCCCAACCCCAGCCCTGTACTGTCACCACCCCATGATCCTAGCCTCGCCTACCCATCCCACTTCCAAATACCACTGTCTGCCCACCTGTGGTCTCATCCCACATAGGGAGTTTTGGTGAGCTGTTGCATGGTGAGGGCACTGACCCAGCCCGTGACAGCTCACCGAAACTTCCTATGTGGCCCATGGGCCCAAATAATTGCCCATCCCTGTTTTAAATTAACCTAACCAAGGTTACATCAATCTAAATGCCCAGTGGTGCAGGCATTCATAGGGCTTAAATTGCTCAAAAATGGTGTACCTGTTTAGATTAATAAAAAGGTAACCTAATCTGCAAAGGGTTAACCTGACCTAGAGGATGCCTGAACATATTCACAGAAAAACCCTGAGGGTGAGACAGTCCAGCCACTCATCTCAGCACCAGGGATATGCTGTTCTGACTCAGCCCCCTTACCCTAACCAGGCTATTTTTAATCCCTTGCTTCTGATTATTGTACCTCTCCTCTCCCCCCGAGGACCAGGCAACATTCCCTTGTAGACTCACCACGTTACTCACAGACCTGCCAGCCTCCTCTGGACACACAAACCACACCCCTACCTCAATCCCCCTAACCTCTCTATTCACCCTGGGTTATTTACCTTGGACTTTTTCTGTGACTCCCAGTTTAGATTTAGGCAGCTGAAAGCATATCCCCCAATGGGAAAGTCTGTGGTAGGTGAGTAAGGGGAAGGGGGGAGTGGGGCTGGGACTGGGCAGGGATTGGAAGGGAGTGGAGTAGAGCCAAGCTTAGGGCTGGGGCTGGGGCCGGGGCTGGGGCCTGCTGCGCCTGTGCAGCTGCCCCTTCCCCCAAGCCTGGAGTCATTGCCCAGTGCTAGCAACCCCCACAAAACCACCCCCTAGCCCCACACTGGTCCTAGCTACCTCCACACTGCCCAGGGGGGACCCAGAGCTGTGGGCCAGAGTGGGGCCAGACTCAGCTGCACTGCTGGGGCGGAGGGGCCAGAGCCCCTGGCACCCCCATGCCCACTCTGTGTTGTCCCCACGAAGAGCACTGCGAACCCAGAGACTCCTCCAGAGGCAGTACCAGGGAACCAAGGGGGGCATGTGACCCCAATCTGTGCACAGGGCAGGGCAGGCACAGCTGGAGCTGGGTTCTGCCTGCTCCTGACCCTTGCACCTGGCTCTGCTTTTGACAGCAGTGTGGCACCCTGTGGGGTGGGCCAGGCAGGATGCACATAGCACCACATCATGCCACTGTCACAAGTGGGAGTAGACAGAGCCCAGGCCCAGCTGCATCAGCCCTGCCTCATACACAGATTGGGGACTGCATAGTCTCCTCGAGTCCCTGGCACTGCCTCTGGAGGAGCCGCCGGGCTTCCAGAGCTCTTCACAGGGATGACACAGGGTGGGCACAGGCTCTATCCCCCACAGCCCGATGGTGCAACCGAGGCTGGCCTCATTCTGGCCCCCAGCTTCAGGACCCCTTGGGTGTGGAGGCTGCTGGCATGAGGCAATGACCCTAGGTGTGAGGAAGAAGCAGCCATTCTGACGCATCCAGACCCATTCCACCCCACCTCCCAGCTGCTCCGCATCCACCTGTCCCTTGTCTGTCTTCCTCCCCTCCCTTCCCCTCCCTGCTATTTGGGGAGGTGTCTGGGCTGGGGGTGGGGTGCTGCCACTGTAATCCTCCCCTTGCCCTCAGGCAAGGAAGCAGGGGTAACACCGCTGCTCAGGCAGCCAGAGGCGGCTATGTTCCCTGCTGCCAAATTTCTCCTGCCGTGACGCAAACTTGGGCCCCTCAGCCCAGGCAGGCAGCTAATCACTTCTGCCCTCTCCTGCTTTTCCTGAGCTGGCCCCACCACTAATCAAATGCAAACAGCAATTCATTGATTTTCTAGGAGTGGGAAAAGTGGCTGAGGGAGCTGTCACAGGGATGCTGGAGGAAGCAGCAGACCTCTGCTTTTCCTCTGCTGGATCCACTGATGTTAAATTGTAATCCCAAGTTGATTTTTTTATGATGTGTGGAGGTGGGGTGGAGGGAATCACTGCACCAGAGACTGCTGGAGGAGGCAGCACCGGCAGAGGGTCTCCCATTTGAACTCAGCTGGCCCCACCAGTGCAGCCATTCCGCACAAGCACAGTTCAGCAAAAGTGCTATGGACAGACAGACAGACTAAGGCTTTTATTTTCTTAGATTGTTTGAAGCCCCTTTTAAGTCTTCACAACATCTTGTGACAATGAGATCCAAATCCTGCATGAAAAAACTTCCTACATTAGTTTTAACCCTACTACATAATAGTTTCATTTGTATTCCCTAGTTCTAATACTGTGAGATGTAAAATAATAAAATCATACTTAGTTTCTCTGCGTTATCTAATATTTTGAAAACCTATTCCATTACCCCCACCCCCACCAACCATCTCTTTCCTAAATTGAAAAGTCCTAGCCTATTTAAGCTCTCCTTATATGAAAGTCCCTCCATATTCCTGATCATCCTTGTTGTCCTTCTTTGTACCCTTTTTAGTTAATCTATATCCTTTTTGAGGTATGGAAGCCAAAACTGTGCACAATATTTAAGACGTGGATAAACTGTATATTTATACAGGGGCATAATGATTCTTTGTTTTGTTTACTTACCTTCTTAATAATTAATAACAATTTATTTGCCTTTTTGACTGATGTTGAACATTGTGCGCATGTTTTTAGCAAGCTGTCTATTTGTTCCCCAACAGATCTACTGGCTTGGTGATATGCATGTCATATAAAGTTGTATTATGGAATAGAAGATTGTTTTGGTGTAATTCCAGAGCTTCATCAGTCCAATCACTGCTATAAGTATGAAAAATCCTGTCTGAGCCTGGATTAAATAGCAGCTGCTTTGATCAATTAAGGGGAAAAATCTATTACTTTCTAATGAGAATAATGTGCTACAATCAACTAGATTTGTATTATATGGGGAATTACAATTTTGCCCATTGTTAGTAGGAATGATATATTCCACTGCAGTTTCATCCAGTCCTCAAAGATAAGAAGCTTTAAAAGTTTAATTAGAAAGGTTTTTATTCCAAAAGATATGCAAAGAAGATTATTACTGAAGGGCTTGACAGCTACATGTGATGACTGATGACAACTACTGCCTTAAGGAAAATACTTGTTTTTCAACTAAAACTAGCCATATTAGAAAGCTTTGGAGAGACCTATATATTTATTTATATTCCTCAAATCATAATGATAAACAAAGTTATTGGTACCAGTCCCTGATTTTTACATTCTAGTGAAATAACAGAATACTATGCATAGGAATATCTCTGGGAGTTTCCCCTAAAAACTAGAGTGAAGGAGAAGAATATAAAATGTACCGATATTATCTGCAGGGCTTCTCTTGTTTTCTATCCTGTTTAGGCAGAATTTGTCACTGTCTGCATGTTGCTATCCAGCTTAGCAAACAAGGGTAGATTGTCTGTTTTCTATGCACTACCACAAAAATGACAATAATACTTTTCTCACACAATATGTAATAGCTACCATTAAAAATATCAGTATTTACCAACTCTTTCAAAGCATAAAACATACCTATATTTTGAATATAAGGAGGTAATTCTTAGTAAACACTGACCTTATCATTGCAACTACTGTACTTTACAAAGTTAATTGTAAGCCAGGGATAGCCTTCAAGTGATATGTTTTACTGACTCCTGCTGGAAAATTTCAGATGTCTGATTTCTTACCATGACAGTCTATTAATTTTCAAGAAGAATGCTTTACTAAATAAATAAATATAATTATAAAATAAATTATAATTATTTATAACAAAATCATGTTTATGAACTCTGAGCAAGATTCAGTTCAGCTACAAATGAGGACAGTGCCTGTCTCAGAAAGCTTATAATCTATAACCTGGTGGGGAGGAAGGGGAATACTAACTCTGCACTACAGCTCCATTGAAAGTATGAGAGTTAAGTCACATCTACTCAGGTGAATTAAAATACCTCTCTGATTCAGGTCAAACAAGTCAAGACTTTGCTAGCAGCTAGGCATTATATATCTATAAGTGAAGTAGAATTTTGGCCTATCTACTGTTCATAAATATTTGAAAAAAATAAATATATATATTGACAATTACTGATTATTATAATTGTGTATTAAAATCCTGCAGTCTTGTTCCTATTAAGTGAGCATAAATTGTACTGGACTAAAAAGAAAAATCTTAACTGGGATATATCTCTGATGCTATGATTGACATGAAATGGGCAGCAATGTCAACAGTTTAGTGGTCATAATTTTACTTAAAAGTTGAAATCCTATTTGAATGTGGGACCCCTTCTTTTAATATGTTCATTTCATTCTAACAGCCTTGGGCAAAGGAAGGTAAAGGTATATTAGGATAAAATATCCATGAAAATAGTGTAACCTTATTCTATGGCTATCCATTAAATTTTTAAGAAAAATGCAGTTGTCAGAACTCAAATATTCTTTGGCTTTTTGTGATGTCACACAAGAGTCTTATTTATTAAATATCTATTCAGATGCATCATCATGGCCTAAGCAGAAGCACAAGTGGTTTGTAATGATGCAGTGTAATGTGAGAGCAAAAGGGACTATGTACATTTAAAAATAAATTAACAATAAGAAATAAAAAGAAATGTCAAATAATTGATACATATCTAAGTTCTGGCCTGGTTCTAGTCTCTGGGAAAATAAAACAGTATAAAAATAGCGCCCCCCGCCCCACTTTGTTTTTTTCTGGAAAATTTTTCATGTTCCAGGTCAAATTAGCCAAGTCAGTTATGAATCCTCTTGTTTGAGCAACACTCAGTCATTCAAATGCCATATATGTCACTGCTACCAACAAGTATCCTCCACCCCAGACTTTTCAATTTAGGGCTTCAGATCCATTGGTGGGCATCCTGCATGCAGGCCCAAGCCTAGAAACTTGGGGTTTGGATGCCCCCAAGTCTCACTTGCCCTTAGCCAATGGCCACAGGAGCAAGCTAGGGAGGAGTCCCTCATTTCCATACAGTAGGTGTGTAACTGAGATCCTCCCACTGGAAGCTGGCCAGTGGGAAGCTGATTACAAGTTAGCCTTGTAACTGTTCTTGATGCAGGGAAAGTCACAAGGGCTAGGTAGTATGGATATGGACCAACACCTTGGGTTTTGGGAGAATAGTAAGAGGAGAAAGGAAAGATTACTGAACTCAGTATAAGAAAGGCTGGAGTTGTCTCCAGCAGCCTGCAACTTGGGATAGGCCAGAAAACAAACGTAGTGCCCCTTTCCCTTTTAAGTTAAGTTTGGCATCAGAAGCCCAGCCCCAGCAATTTCCACCCCCTAGCAGGGCTGTGCAAATCTTCGGTAGCTGATTTGATTTGGAGGAGATTCAGGGACCAAATCTCCAAATCCAAATTGAATTGGGAGACCAATTAAAAGCTCCGAATTGATTCCAAGCATCTGAATTGATTCAGAAAAGCTTCTAAAAAGATTTAGCCACTTTGGAAATTTAGCCATAACCTAAACAGGTCTCCAGCTGGTAAATCTGTTGGGGTTAGGGGGAGGGAAGGGATGTGGTGAAGGGAGAGACTGGGGCTGAGACATGCTTCCCAGCTGGGGCAGAGGGGGTCATGTTACTTGGGGAGGAAGGCAGGAGGATGCGGGATGTGGGTACAGCGGTGTTGCGAGCAGGGGCTTTGCCCTGCTGCCGCTTGCCCAGCCAGGGCAGGGAGGAGGCGGGATGTGGAGGAGGCTCACTCTGGGTGGAAGGAGGCAAGCTGAAGTAGCATAGCCCTCTCTCCCAGCCTTTTATTTATTTTTAAGTGCCGGAAGGCTGTGCGAGGCAGGGGATGGGGTCAAGCAGTGCAGCCATGAGGACTACTCTCACTGAGCAGGTGCAGTGTGGCTCAGCAGGATGCCACACACTGTCTAGGAGCTGGGGTCGCTCCACCTGTCAGCTGGAGCCTGGCACTGATCAGTCCCAGTGGTCGCTCCCAGACAGTGCACGGTGCCCTGCCAACCCGTGCTGCACCCACGCCATTGGTGCTAGGTGGGGGGGCAATTCCCACTGCCCCACCATGCCGCACCCTGTGCAGGGAGGCTCTGCCATGAGTCCTTAGAGGCCCTGATCCCTGCTGCTGCAGTCAGCGAGTGCTGGGAGGCTGGGGCCAGGCAGAGCAGACATGGGGGTTTCTCCCACAGCTCCACCCACCCAGCCAGCCTCTCCCCACCTGATCCAAACCTCTGAATCAGTACCGAATCAGTGCTGAATCTCAGATTCTGATTTGGCTGAATTTAATGGGGACAGTGATTTGAAACACCAGATCGAATCACTGTCCTCTGAATCAACCAAATCTGAATTGAATACTTCCCTATTCGCACAGGCCTACCCCCTAGCCTCTGTGAATCTAATTTGGCTATATATTACATGCTGCTTTCTTCTCTTGCTTTGCCTAGAAGGCTGCTGCTTCTCTCTCTTTCTTAGTGTTATTATTCAGAAATTTTCACAAACTACAGCTCTGAGAGTTTCAGAAGTACTGACAGGGGAGAATGGGTTGGCCCCATTTGGGTAACAGAGAACATCATATGCTGCAGAAAGTCATCTATCTGATTTAATATAAAGCTCTTCCTTCACTGGCATGCACAAATCAAAGTGTCCAGAAGCAAGAGAGATGTTTTGATTATTACTCAGATACTGAATGTGCTATGGGCAGAAGCTGCACTTTTATACTAAGTAATGAAAATGTCAAAATAAGGATTTTTTGCTTTCACTCCAGGGGCAAGATTTACTACAGACATAGCCAAGAGACAGTACTAATGCAATTAATATAGTTGTACTAAATACTAACATCAGCAAAGGGTGCAGAGGAGGGTGCTGTAGTTATCTGTACAAGAGAGATTTAAAATTAATGATTCAGATTATTTTTGTGATTTTGGGAAGTCAGGAATTGAAGCACAAACCCACCAATATCCAGGGAACAGACATGTCACCCATCCTCCCTTCCCTATCAGTTTTGTGTCACAGCCAGCATATGTAGCTGTGACTGTTTATTGGGAAAAATCGCTATAGGTGTATCAAAGTGTTTTAAAGTAGTCCTCTGCATCTCTCCCTGTGGTGGAATAACTGTCCCTATCCAGTCCAAATACCTTCTATGCGATTTGACCCTTGGGGACAACTTCAGAGAGAGAGCAGTATTATACTGGCAGTCCAGCCTGGATGTTTTCTTCAGGCTAACAGACCAACAGAGAGAATAGACTAAGCTAGGTAGCTCAAAGTAGAGCTGATGCTCAAAGAGCTGTGCTGAGTATTTTTTTTCCCCAAGAAATAGAGAGGAAAAAACCCAGTCTGCTTACATTAACTCTCCTCTCATAAAGTGTGCTTTGTTTGACTTGTCTTCAGATGGATCCTTGAACCACTATCCACAGATGTTGGATATACAGTAATTTTCATTCTTTGACTCTAGCACAGAGAAGGCAGGTGGGGGAGATGTGCCAAGTGGCAATAGTGGAAAGTTGCTTTAATCTTATTCTTTTACTGTGTGTGTGTCTCAGTCCTCTGTAGAGTTCTGCTTAGAATATTAACTAGTCCTCTCTTCCTAGAATTTAAGAAACGGGACATATATTCCAAATATGACAAGGACAGCAAGAAGGAGCTAAACAGTTTCACTAAGGCTCCAGACTCCACAAGACTGTAGCCAGAATCCCCTACATTTCTTCAGCTCTCAGGTGAAACCAAGAACCATGTGTTTTTTGTGCAGAAATATCAGATATGTTCATTTACATGGTTTAGCAGGTGGCATGGGCAACTGATGCCTCCTGACTCTGAGAGTCCCCCAGCAGCCGATCATCAACCCTGGCAGCAAAACTGGGAGTGCTGCTGGCAAAACTGGAAGTTCTGCTGGTGCTTCTCAAAGGGGGCACCAGCTGGTGCTCCTCACTCCCTGGCCACCGAGGGCCAATCTCAGGGGGGCCACATGCCCCCCCCCACGCATCACCTATGGTGGGTAGTAGTATGTGATCACTGCTTACTGTTTTGTTCTTAATTGTCTCACAGATGTCTTGTTCTTGCTTCCCTCTCTGTTCCTTTACTGCTTCCCATGAAAATCTGTACAAATTGACCATGTTTTAAACCTCTGAAGAAACATATGTTCAGTATACTTGATTCGTCTTTAGAGCTGAATTCCCTAAATATTCTTTCCTTACTGAGCAGGACATTTGCTGCAATACCAACCCTAGGCTAGACCAGGGGCACCTGAATAGAGAGCAGGGTGCCTTTTGTGTCCTTTCAATGGCCCTCAGGCTGTATCCAGACTCTGTAAAGAAGAAAAATACTTGCTTTCAATGCAGTGGGGCAGGTTAGTCTAAGGGATTTGCAGTCCACAATAGGGCTGTGCAAAATGGCTGTGTTTTGATTCAGTTTTGGATTCAGCCATTTTGGGGGACAGTGATTCTTTTTGGTGTTTCGTATCACTGTCCTGTTTTGTCTTCACTGAATCTCCTCTGAATCTGTTTCTAACAGGCTGCAAGGGAAACTTCACACAACCCTACCCAGTTGGTTGGGGCTTGGATCTGGGGGCTGCAGGGCCCCAGCAGGGAGCAGGATGGGGCTGTGGGTGGCTTGTTTGGGGGAGGGTCACTGTCCTCTGTGCCGGTGAGGAGACCCCCGTGCAGATCTCAGATCCTTGTCACACAATGTTGCGGGGCAGGGATGTATTGCAGAGAGGTAAGCAAGCCAGCTTGTCCCTGATGCATGACTCGGCTGCGCCCTGGCAACATGGGGCTGTGCAGATTAGGCAGTGCTGATGAGGAGACCCCAGCATGGGTCTCTGCTTCCTGCAGAGCCACGTCATGGGGCAGGGATTCTGCAGCTGCTTGTTCAATTCTCTAGCTCGCAGCTTGATTTTCCACCCCCAAATTTGATTCCCCAGCTCTCTGATCATTCCCTAGCTCTTTGCGGGATACGTGGGCTCCTGGATCTCCATCTTCAGCAAGCTGCTGCTGCTGTAGGCTGGGGCCAGTGACAGTACCACAGTCTTCCCAGAACTTGGCACAGGCTGAGCCAAGCAGCTGCTGCTGGCCTCAGCCTGCCAGGGAAATGATTACAGAGCTGAGGAAAGTGATCAGAGAGCAGGGGAATCAAACCAGGAGCTAGCTGTCAATATCAGAGCAGTCTTTCCCCATCCTCCTCTTAGTTTTTGTGCAAGCCCAGCTCCAAAACTTTGAAATTCTCCAAAACATTTCCTAAACATTTTATAGACTTCTGATTTGTTTTGGAGCTGTTTCAGAGCCTTCTGTTTTGATTTGGATTCAGTGTTTTGGGTATTGAAATGGCTTGAAGCACTTCCAAAATGAAATGGCTGTCAAAAGTTCGCAGAGCCCTAGTCCACAGTTAGAGCAGCAGGACTCTCAGGGTTGCTTATCACTTCTGCTTCCTGCTTCTAGTTGCCTCTGGAATTTGTAGTCCACAGTTGCAGCCAGAACCAAGTTTTAGCAGGACAGAGCAGCTGTGTACTTAGGGAAAGGCAAGTTTAACCCCCATCCCTGGCTTCAGACCTCTGCTGGGGTTTGTCTGGGAGGGGGTGGGCAATGAGCCAGTCAGTGAGGCTACTGAGCAGCTCTTACTACCCCAGCTAGGGAGCAGAGGGGTTGGGCCAGCCCTGATCTCTGGAGCAGACAAAACAGCCCATCCCAAGGCTAAAAAGGATGCTGGGATGTTGAGGGACTCTGATTTAATTTAAATGAGGAAGGGATCTGGAACAGAAGTTTCATAAACCAGTTTGCTATAAATCAGTTAAGTCTGATTCTACATTCAACCAAGTTTAAGTTAAAGCAGTTTCTGCCATTTTGAAACTAGTTTATGTGCACTGAACTTCTATTCTGTTACAGGTTTTTACCGGTTTCTGATCACTTAAACTGGTTTATGTGTAACTTGTGTCCCTAGCTCTGAAGTTCAGTACACATAAACAGTTTTCAAAATGGCTGAAACCAGTTTAAGATAAACTTGGGTGAATGTAGTATCAAACTTAACTGATTTAGGTTAAATTGGTGTATTGAACTTCTGTCCCAGATCCCTTCCAAATTCAAGTTAACTCACAGTCCTCCACTATACTTCCCCTGCAAACCCCCACCCCCTCTCTTGCAAGATGAGCTAACCTTGGTCCAAAGTGTCTGCTCCAAACAAGCAGGGAGGTGTGCCTTAGTGCCCCCTGGTTTCTGGCCTGGGAACCTCTAGGCTGCTTCTCCAGAATCTAACATGAATGCCCATTCGCTTCCTTGTCATTTCAATCTATGCAGCTTAGACTAACCTGAGAAAATTGAATGATCTCAATCTTGGGCTTTTTGACTGCTTGTACTTAGCCCAGAAGCCAAGGTGTGCATAGAAATCAAAGTCTGTATGAAAACAAAACATGGGCATAGGTTAGAAGTGGGAAGAGAGATAGGGGGATGAACAATAAACTTCTATAAGAACCCCATGGAATGATACTCAGATCAGAACAGAGAATGTGCTTGGAATTGGGGAAGGAGATGCATCTGGAGTCTGGATAATTGGGATTAGGGAAAAAGAAAGAAAAATCAGACAAAGATGGCATGCAGGATCTAACTGAACACTTACAATAAAACTAGCAGAAACCAAAGGAGAGAAATTGGATAAGAACTAGGAAGAAAGAGGCAGGACAGGGATAAAGACAGATGGGAGAACACAGGGCAAAAACCACCAATCTTATGGGAAATAGAATGAAATCCCCATCAGAATTCAATCTTCTCATGAGTTTGAAATAGAACTGAAGATCCTGGAGTCTCTCACTCCTCTGTTATCAATAAGTACCTGTGAAATCTACTTTAATGTGTCCCACTCGTTCCTAATTCTGGTCCACATAGAGAATGACAGCCTACTTCTGATACCCTTTTATAACCATTTACAGATACAAAATTTTAAATTCTTTTGATGGCCTGTGTATGCCAATACCATGCTATGTGATAGAATTCTCTTTTCCGTTTGCTTTTAAAAATAGGACACTCTCTCACACACACACACACAAACTATTTAAACATATTATTAAGTTTACAAAAGGTCAAGGATACCAGAATTAAGGATACTGTTGCAGCCCCACTTTTTCACCTTTGTGTTTATATATGACCCTTCCACTAAATTAATATACCCTATTTTTTCCACGAAAGTCCTGCCTCATTTAGCACACATAATAAACATGTTCTGGGGATGGATCAAGAGTGTAGAGATATTGTCTACAGAACCTTAATTTCATTTGATTAGAGCAGGCAGAAAAATGTAGTTAATAATGTAGACTTGTCTTAAAAACTGCCCTGAATATTTCCAGACAAGTGATTTCAGGCAAATCACTTTAACCAAATTCTTTATAGGTGGCCATTCATTGAAATCAAGAAAATAGTGCATTGTATGACCCTAATAAATCAGGTCCTAAGTGTCTTGGGTTGGGCACCTCAATTTCATGGATACTTGTGATCTTAACCTCTTTGGATCTTAGTGGTCTATATGCAAATTATGGATAATACTTCCTCATCATACCAGAGTCTTGTGAGCATATATTAATATTTATAGATCACTCATAATATAATAGTGAGCACCATAGAAGAGACTATGTAGAAATAGATAATTCCATCTTCAGAACAGGTTTTGAAAAATGTACAGCAAAGAAGGCATGGAGCCACACACTGAATAATGAAGAGAAAAAGAGAGATCAAATAACTACTCTTACATGAACACTGTCCATTCTGTGCACTAAATGAGATAAAAGTTCTGTGAAATATCAGACATAATAAACTAAATCCAGCTCTATCTATATGATAGGAAAGTAGCACTTTGGTGACATAACTGCCTGCTATTTTAGGGCACCTTCACAGTTTTAAGATCCTAACCCCCCAGGAAGAAACCATACACGTTACCAATAGGCCCTCTCACCTTTTAGCCCATTAGCCCAAGTGATTATGTCATTTGCCTAGAGGTTGAATACCCAGATTCCTGGCCATCCAACCAGAGAGGTGTTTAACATACATTTCTCACTTTCCAGCAAAGGACCCTAACTTCCAGCTATGTACTGGTCAGAGACATGAACACCCTATAAATTCCTGTTGAAGCTGGATCACTGGGCAGTAAAGAGCAGATAATATATTGAACCATACTAGCAGCAATACAGAGTGATAACAGCCCAGCAGTCCCTTGTCCTGCTCCAAGTGTGTTATAACATTTAATAGTCACTGAATAAACTGAATAGGCAGCAGTGGGATAGTCTCTGTGGGGGCTCAGAACCCAGGACTCCCCCCCCCCCTCCTTCCAAGGCAGCGCTCATCTAAACTTAAAAAAAAATTGTAACTGGGCCTATAGGTCTGGCAGCTGGACTAGCATGATATTTTGCTTCCAGTTCTGGAGCCAGTATGAGCAAGCCAGCTCAAGGCATCTCTACACAGTGGGTGCACCTACACTTTACTAATACACCATAGTTACTGCATGTTAAGTTTGGTACTAAACCAAGTACTAAATCAGTGCTCAGTAGCTCATCTTACTGTACAGTAGCACTAGCACACAGGTTTTTACAGACTCTAATGTGCAGCAGCCTAATACTACTGCACAGTAGTATGTTAGCACAAGTTTTGCCCGGCACACTACGGAACAGTGTTATTAAGCTAACATGCAGTTAAGATCTTATGTGGACACACCTATTGTTTCAGAAAGACACCATAAAGCAATCATGTGATTAAAGATTGTATTGTACAGCATGTGCATAATGGAGCTGAATTAAGGTTTCACAAACAACTTCAATTCTAGCACGTTTGTTAAATCTGCACATGTGCTTAACTGCACAGTAGACTAATTTGCTGTTATGTAAAGTGTCACACTCTATATAAGCAATGCTATTAGACTACAGAAAACTAATTTTTGCTGCTGTAAGATAGTACCGTCAGAGACAGTATCATCTTACTGTGACAAAAATAACTGCTCCTAAAATGGACATGTAAACACTGACCCAGGAGTGCATTGCACCAAATCAGGCCAGACAGCAGTGGGCCAGACCCTTACCTGCTGCCTAGCTGCAGGGCTGCAAACACTGGTGATCTCTTGTGCTCAGACTTCTGTGGCCCCCGCTCAAACTGCTGTGATTCCAGGCACAGCATCTGCATATGGGGCCTGGACCACAGCCATTTGAACATCTTACACATGCCATTAAAGTGCCATGATAAACTCTGGCACAAACTGCACTGGAGTTTATTACATTGCTTTTATGGTATGTATAGATGCATCCTACAACTTATATGCTCCTAACTTTACAGTTTCATTTTCCTTTCACAGATTTTTGGTATGTAATAATACCCTACATGAAACATAATTCAGGCTAGATTTTAGAAATAATATTAATTGTTCAGCAGATGGGGACTCAGGGCCCTCGGGATATGGAGTCACCCACCTGCCTGAAAAAAAAGTTATGAAAACAACAAACAGAACCTGAATGTGATAGTGTATGATTAGCAACGCTTGCCTCCTTAGTGCTGCTGGAACTTTACAGTGTTGGCATAAGCTATCAATTGTTATTGTCCATGACAGCAAAACACTATTTATTCAAAATATATGGATGCTCTCATAAAACCAGGTTCTGTTTTATTACAATGACAGCTCTAATGCACTGCTTCAGTGACAGTTTTTCTCTCTTATGCTCATTAAGAATAGTATTTCCCTAATTAGGATAAATGGGTATAGAAAAATGAAAACCTGAAAACCTTGTTTATGCAAAACAAGCAAAGTACCTAGCATCTTTTCCACCTCTATTCTGAATGTTTTGCAACTGATTCTGTTTGAAGGTTTTTAATAGGTTTAATATTTTATCCTTTTAAAACAGAAATGTGTATTGGCAGAACTGGTGATGGTGTTTTGAAGTTATTTCTGTTGTCAGAATAACATTTTTTATTCTTCCATGATTCACACATACTAATAATCCTATATTAATAGTTCCCTGATAGTATGATTGTTTTGCAATCATACTATCAGGAAGTACTGCAAGCAACACCAAGATCTTTATGTGACTATCACTGATCTGACTAAGGCCCTTGATTCAAATGTAGAGGCCTGATGAGGATCTTGATGAGATTTAATCCAAGGTAACCAACACCTCCATTACTGATCTTCAATATGCTAATGGTGTGTCATGTGTACCCATTTAATTGGAGAGCTCCAGGTCAGTCTTGACTACTTTTGGGAAGCATGCTTGGACTTACCTTCAACTTCACGAAAACAAAGATACTTTTCCAACCCACCCCAAACAAACCAGCTTCTCCTCTACATATAACAATTAGAGGGCAACCCTTGGAGGATGTCAGGGATTTCTTGTACCTAGGTAGCCACCTTTCCTGAAAAGTAAACATGTAAGACATATTCAATACTGGATAAAATCTGCTAGGCCTGAACTGGGACGTCTCTGAAATTGCCTCTTAGATGATCATGACGTCTATATTAAACCAAGACTTCAAATCTACCAGGCTCTTGTATGACATTTCAGAAAGACATGAAAGCTTTGGAATGTTACTGTCAGCAATGTCTTTGGAAAATCTTCCAAATGGAAAGATAGAAAAATAAATACCAGCATTCTGCCTCAAGCAAAAAACCACCAGCATCAAAACCCTGTTTATATGGCACCAGCTCCATTGGACAGGACACCTCATAAATATGCCTGACAATTGATTCCCAAAACAGGTCCTATACACCAACTCACCAATGGTCATTTGCTATTCTTCAGTTTTAAAAGACTAGAAACTACAAATAAATGAATAAGAATGACTCCACTGTCATAATGTTATAATAGTGTATTATGCCAATATACCATAAAATTATGCCCTGGTTCTGTGCATGTACACTTAATTTGAAACAATGGGACTACTCATATATGTAAAGACAAAAAACAACAAGTATTTCCAAAATTAGAGACATGTATAATAAAATCTAGTGGCCTGGACCATACTCTTAGAATAACAGAAACATAGCAAATGAGGCTTGGAAGGAACTTCAGGAGGTCATCAAGCCCAAACCCCTGCTCAAAGCAGGACCATCCCCAACTAGATCATCCCAGCCAAGGCTTTGTCTAGCTAGGTTTTAAAAAAATTTAAGGATGGAGATTCCACCACCTCTCTGGGTGTTTTACTACCCTCCTGGTGAGAAAATTCTCCTAATATCTAACCACTGTTGCAACTTGAGACCGTTGCTCCTTGTTCTGTCATCTGCCACCACTAAGAACAGTCTAGCTCTATCTTCTTTCAAACTCCACTTCAGGTAGTTGTTGTAGGAGACTATATCAAAAGGCTTGCTAAAATCAAGGTATACCACATCCATTGGCCTCCCTGCATCCTCAGAGCCAGTCATCTCATCACAGAAGGCAATCAGGTTGGTCAGGCATGACTTGGCCTTGGCGAATCCGTGCTGACTGCTCCTAATCACCTTCTTCTCCAAGTGCTTAGAAATGGATTCCTTGAGGATCTGCTTCAGGATTGTTCCAGGTACTGAAGTGAGGTTGACTGGTCTGTCGTTCCCTGGATCCTCCTTCTTCCCTTTCTTAAACATGGACACTATGTTTGCCCTTTTCCAATCATCCAGAACCTCTCCTAATTTTCAAAGATGATAGCCCATGGCTCTGCACTCACATCAGGCAACTCCGTCAGCACCCTTGGGTGCATCCCGTATGGCCCCATGAAGTTCTATATGTCCAGCTTTTCCAAATAGTCCCTAACCTGTTCTTTCACCACTGTTGTCTGTTCACTGCCTACCCAAACTGTACTGCCCGGTGCAGTAGTTTGGGAGCTGAACTTGACTGTAAAGACTGAGGTGAAAATGGCATTGAGCACTCCAGTCTGTTCTTCATCCTCTGCCACAGAGTTGCCTCCCCCATCCAGTAAGGGACCCACACTTTCCCTGATTCCCCTCTTGCTATCAACATACTTGTCAAAACTGTTCTTATTACCCTTCACATCCCTTGCTAGCTGCAAATCTAATTGCACTTTGGCCTCCCTGACTTCATCTCTGCATGCCCAAGCAATGTTCTTATACTCATCCTTATTTAATTATCCAAATTTCCACTTATAAGTTTCTTTTTCATGACTTAGTTTACCGAAGAGTTCCCTGCTAAGCCAAGCTGGTTTTCTTCCATACTGGCAAGTCTTCCTGCACATCAGGATGGATTATTCCTGTATTTTCAGTAAGGCTCTTTCAAGTGCAGCCAGATCTCCTGAACTCCTGTTCCCCTCAGTCTGGCTTCCCAGAGTTCCATGAGTGAGCTGAAGTCTGCTTTTCTGAAGTCTAGGGTCCTTACTCTGCTGCTCTTCATCCTTCCTTTCCTTACAATCCTGAACTCAATCATCTCATAGTCACTGCAGCCCAAATTGCCACCTACAACTATTCTTCCCTGTATGTGAGCAGCAGGTCAAGAAAAGCATAGCATAGCATAGTTGACTGCTCCAGCACTTGCATCAGAGTTGTCCCCAACACTCTCCAAAACCTTCCTGGATTGCTTGTGCACTGATATATTGCCCTCCTGGCAGATGTCAGGGTGATTGAAACCCCCATTGAGAACCAGGGCTTCCAACTGGGAAACTTACACTAGCTGTTTGAAGAAAGCCTCATCCACCATTACTTCCTGGTCTGGTGGCCTATAGCAGACACCCACTACAACATCATCTTTGTTGCTCTCCCCTCTAACCTTAACCTAGACACTTTCAACATGCCTATCTCCAGCTTCATACTGGAGCTCTGAGCAATCGTATGGCTCTTTTACATAAAATGCAACTCCTCCTCTTCTTCTCTCCCTGTCCTTCCTAAACATTTTACACTCATCCATGGCAGTGCTCCAGTCATGCAAGCTATCTGACCAAATCTGTTATTGCAATCACATCATAGTTCCATCTCAAAGACTGTGAATGGTTTTGCTGCTTCCTGCTTATTTCCCAGGCTCCATGCATTTTTGTACAAGCACCTGAGGTAAATAGTCTATTGCCCTGATTTTTCAGGAAGTATGAGAACCCTTTCCCTGTAGCCCCCTCCTGCTTGCTATTCCTCCAGGTTTCGCACTTACCTCAGGGCTTTGGTCTCCATCCCCACGGTGAACCAAGGTAAAGCCCTCCTCACTAGGTTAGTGAACTTGTCTATGAAGATGCTCTTCCCTCTCTTTGTCAGGTGGCCCCATCTCTTCTCAGCAATCCTTCTTTTTGGAATAACATCCCATGGTCAAAGAAGCCAAATCCCTGCAGGCAACACCACTTGCAGAGCCAGGTATCAATCTGCAGGATGCCCCTGTTCCTGCCTGGACCCTTTCCTTTGACTGGAAGGATTGAAGACAACACCACCTAGGCCTTTGACCCCTTCACCCTTCGTTGTCACTTTTGATACATTCAGGGTCTCCCCTGGCAGTATCATTGATGCCCACATAGGTGATTAGCATGAGATAGTAGTCAGAAAGCTGGATGAGTCTCAGTAATCTCTCCATGATATCTCAAATCTGGGCTCTGGGAAAGCAACAGACCTTCCAGGACAGAAGGTTAGGTCAGAAGATGACTCTGTCCATCCCCCACAGAATGAAGTCTCCAAACACCACCACCCATCACTTCTTGGTGGCAGTTGTCTTGATCTTTCCCACCTTGGTGAGGCTTGGCTTGTTCTTCTCCATCAATGGAACATGCTCCTCCCTCTCTGTTGCCAGGACTGCATATCTGTTCTCCAGACAAACTGCTGCAGGTGGAGGTGAAGATTTTCTGCTTGCTGCCAGAAATTCTCTGTTAGCTTTGCCAACATAGCAGATACATGGGAGAAACATTTGTTATTCTTTAAAGATCCATATAGAAACTGCAAATAAGTCAATGAGAATCATTTCAGTGTACAATTTATCTGCCATCTTTAGATGGTAGTGAGAAAATGAGAAACTGTATTACCCCATGGAATATTTGCACTCAGTTATAGAACACTGATATACCAAACAGGTGAAACCACATCAGCAGTACTAGTAGGGAGAAATCTTGCTCCAGCTGTCAGGTCTTATGGATTTCTGCTCACGATGATTTTTGCACTATTTCTACTTTAGTCTGATATGAACTTAGTTTTGATCTATAGAGTTAAAATTCATTATCCATCATTATTCATATGCATAACATTTTAGTTGGATGAAACTTAATACAATATATATGCAATATGATTCAAACATGGAGAATCAAACTGGTGTCTAAAGTACTATTGAAAAGCACAACTCAGCTTTTTGTTCAAGGAAATCAGCTTCTGTTTCTACTTTACGTATTGGAATTATAAACCATTACATAAGAAAAGAACAACTTTAAATGGAAGGATTTTTACCTGCAAGGAATTTGATCTTATACTCTCTCTCTCAAGATTACACACACACACACAAGGCCTGTACAGCCTGCAACTCATAGGCCACATGTAGACCACAAAAGGTTAACATATGGCCCCCTAGACCCCAGGCTGCCACCTAGCGTCCACTCGCCTTGTTGCTCCAGCTACTGCAGGAACTGCAGTCTTGGATTCCCCCTCCTTCCTCCTGATCCTGCTACCTGACCCAGACCTAGAGGGCATGATGGGATGGAACAGAGCACTGTGGTAAAGTCACAAGGGCAGGGGAGCCAAAGATCCAGAGCATCCATGAAGCATGATGTAGCAAGGGAGCTCACAGCTGGGATTACAAATTTGATGTGGGACACCGTGCACAGTGCATTGGGGAAGTGCCTGCACAATGTGAGAGGGGAAAGCACCTGTGCACACATAGTACAGATGTGGGGAGAGAAAGCATGCAATGCAGAGTTGGGGCAAAGCACCCATGCATGCACGCATGTAGCCTGAGTGGGCGATGGCCCCTGCAGCACACCAGTATGGCCATGGGGTATGCCACTTAGAATCTGGACAGCCCTGGGCTATACACACAAAGTATAGATGCTTATATATAGTCCAATTAATTACTAGAAACCAAGTACTAATGTCTTACTAAAATGTGCATATAAAGTATTTCCTAGAAAAGGTGAAACAAATACTAGTTAAACATCTTAGTTTAGTCCTTTTTTTCTAGTGACTTGAATTGCTTTAATTTACTAGCTAGATCAAATTTTGTTAAGCCATTACCTCACTCCTATATAGCCATGTTACCAAGCCCACACATCTACATGTGCATAGATTAAGAAAATATTCTGACTGATACCTCCTACGTAAGAAGGATCCAGAAAGTTCAAAATTAGCTGTCCTATCTTCCTTTGACATGTTTTATTGAATTAATGAAAGCTAGTGTTCTGCTTCTAGCCACTTTGTGTTTCTAACAGGCAGTAAAATGGATGAATTTCAATACACCTGTTTAAAAGAAGGTCAGCAATTCAAGCTTTAGGCAAACCTGACCATAGGAAATAGGTCACAGAGAGCAAAATGGGAAGAAAAAATTAGGCATTAATCATGGAGCTACACAAGGTTAGAAAAGATTCACCACTTTAAAGCCTATGAAGGGAGAGAGTATTTTAAAGTACTTTTGGTATGAAAGACAGAAAGAAGAAATAGGATTCTTTTGAGCAAGAGGTATGTCTAGCTGAATGATACATATCTAACAGAAGGGAACCTGCAAACAGACACTGATGCCCAAATTTTCACGTATAATTTCTGAACTTGTATGCACTTTTGATAGGACCAGACATAGCACATTTCTGTCAGCTAGGTTTCCTGTGGCAATGTACATTTCACTCTTCATGAGAGGAAAAAGAGACTGCCAAAAACTAGGAAAATGTAGTTATCAAAACACAAAAACTGGTAGGAGGATTCAAAAGCAGTCATATTGCCTGAGACTGCTTTGAATGTGCACTCCTTCTCTCAGTCCTTTGGTATCACCTTTTTATTTTTTTGCACTTAAAGATGTTTCTTAGCAACTATTTGATTTTAAGAACACTCAAAATAACAAATCAATATGACAGTCACCTTCTCAACAATATGCTGTTTATCAGGAAAAGTCAATGAACCGTTTAAGCTTGAAAAAAATCTCCAGGTATTACTGAAGGATCACATCACCACAACAATTTCATACAAAATAAGAGTCCTGTATATTTTCCAAACTTTCTTCTTCTTAGAACTAATGATTTTTTTTTGCTCCAAAAGTGGTTGGCTGCATAATACAGGCAACATTCAACTTGACAGAAAACCAGCTGGCTAGAACTTTATTTTTCTGTGTTATGTTTTCACTGTCAAAAGAAGCACAATAAAAAGTAATTAAAACATCTGGTGAACATGCCCAAATGATGTGCTAAATTTGTATGATTTGGTATTTGTACTCATTGGCTGAGGGAAAGTTTAGTTTTGTGAACTGGATGCCTAAACTTGGGAAATTACTGCTCCTAGTACCATTTTAGTTTCAGAGTAAAGTTACACATTATACTTATACCACACAAAGGGCATTTAAAACATAAGTATCTGCAAGTTAAAGCTCATTAACCTGCACTAAGTGCCTTATGAGTGCCTTAAAGTTGTGCCACTTCAAGTTAGAGTTCACTATTGGCCATACTACCTAGCTCATGTTAAGGTAACTTCAGTCTGCACTAGCATGGGTGACTGGTGCCACCTTAGTCAGGTGGGCATGTGCCCCACCAGTGATCAGTCAGTAACCGGAGGGCGGGGCCTTAAAGATAGGCATTATATTTTCCCCTTTCCAATTATCCTGGACCTCTCCCCATTGCCATGAGTTTTCAAAGCCAGTATCTCTGCAGTTACATCAACCAAATCCATCAGCACCCTCGGGCATTTTCCTTCAGCCTTTTCCACATCTCACCAAGTTGCTTTCCCCCATTTAGTAAGGGACCCACATTTTCTCTGATACTCCTCTTGTTGCTGACATATTTGTAGAAACCTTTCTTGTTACCCTCCACATCACTTTCTAGCTACAACTCCAATTACCCTTTGGCCTTCCTCATTACATCCCTGCATGCCTGAGCAATACTGTTATACTCCTCCCTCGTTATTTGTCCAAGTTTCTATTTCTTGTAAGCTTTCTTTCTGTGTTTTAGCTCACTGAAGAGTTCTCTGCTAAGCCAAGCTGGTTATCTGCCATATTTGCTAGTCTTCCTGCACGTCAGAATGGTTTGTTCCTGTGCCCTCGATGAGGTTTCTTTAAAGCACGACTAGCTGTCTTGGACTCCCTTCCCCTCAAACTGGGCTCCCAGGGGATCCTGCCTATCCGTTCTGAGTCTAACTCTACTTTTCTGAAGTCCAGGTTCTTCTACATTCTCCACCAATTCTTTCCTGTTTATGAGAAGTATACTACGGGAATTTGAAATGGGCTGTATTCAATTCAGATTCAGCCCAAATCAGGAACAGTGTTTCAATTAATTGATTTGGATCACTGTCCCTGATTTGATTCAGTTGAATCTGAATCTGAAGATTCAATGGTGATTCGGAGAATCAGTGATTCAGCCATAGACATAGCTTTAGATGTTTTTTAATGTTTAATTAATGTTAAAAATGTTTAAAAAAAAAGTTTAATCTTAATCTTTAAATGTTCTACATACCTTGAGGTACCAGGCAGGTCATGGATGCTGCAATGTTGAGGCTGATGGAGCGTCCCACAGAAGCGCCCGGGGGGGCTGCGTGCTCAGCGGTGAACCCATAAGTGGACCAGAATTACTTCTGAGTCCACTGGGGAGTGCACTGTGGTCTCCCCTGTGCCCCCTGGCTCAGCAATCAGCCATGGGGGTATCCAAGGTGCATCCCCAGACCCAAGAGGCAACAGTTGCTGAGTCAGGGGGACATTGTGGTGGGGGCAGCACATTTCCCAGTGGATCCAGAAGTGGACCAGAAGTGCTTCTGATCCACTTTTGGGCTCTTCCCATGCATGGTGGGGAGCACCCACACACTTCTGTGGGATGCTTCATCCACCCCAGCATTGTAGCATCCATGAGCCTCCTGGTATCTTGAGGCATATAGAAAAAAAACATTTAAAGATGTGTCTATGTCCAAATCACCAAATCTTTCTGAATCTCTCCAAATTGATTCAGAGGCTTCTGATTTGATTTGATTGGATTTAGAGATTAAAGGGTTTCCTGATTTAATTTGGATTTAGAGATTCAACCACTGAATCAAGTCAAATCTCCACTGAATCAAATCAGGAAACATAGCTTTGCACAGCCCTAAAGCATACCAAAATAGCATGGGCTTTTGGTTGGCCACTCCAACACTTGTACCAGGAAATTGTCAGCATTCTCTAAAAACTTCTGTATTGCCCTTCTAGCAGACATTAGGGTAATTGAATTCCACTATGAAAAGCAGGGCCTTTGATCAAGAAGCTTGTGCTAGCTGTTTGGAGAAAACCTCATCCACTTCATCATCCTGATGGTCTATAGCAGATACCTGCCATTACATCACCCCTGTTGCTCTCTTCTTTTATGACAACTCAGGGACTCTCAACAGGCCTCTCTCCAGTTTCATACCAGAATTATGAGAAATCATATAGCTCTTTTACATAAAAAGCAATTCCTTTTCTCCTTCTCCTCTACCTGTCCTTCTTAAGCAGCTTATACCCATCCATGAAAGTACTCCAGTCATGCAAGATATCCTACCAAGTCTATTATTCCAAAAACATCATAGTACTGTAACTGTGTGAGGATCTCCAAGTCTTCCTACCTGCTTCTCAAGCTCCATGTATTCAAGTACAGACATCAGAGGTAACAAGCTGATTGCCCTACTTTTTCAGGAAGAAAGAAAGGCCTCCCTTGTTGCCCCTTCCTGCTTTTGCTTCCTTCAAGTCACCTGCTTTCCCACTTACCTCAGAGATTTGGTGTCCTTCCCCAGAAAACCTAGTTTAAAACCCTCCTCACTAAGTTAGCGAGCCTGTCTGAGAAGATGTTGCCCCTTCTGTGTCAGGTGGATCGCATCTCTTCCTAGCAATCCTTCTTCTTGGAACAATTTCTGTGGTTGAAGAAGCCAAAGCCCTGCTGGTAACACCATCTGCAAAGCTAAGTATTGATCTGCATGATGCATCTGCTTCTGCACAGGCCTTTCTCCTTGACTGGCAGGATTGAGAAGAATACTACCTAAGCCTGTGTCCCCTTCAGCCTTGTACCCAGAGCCCTGTAGTCACTGCTTTTCTATTCAGGGTCCCCCCCCCCCGGCATTGGTGCCCACAGGAATGAGCAGCATGGGATAGTAGTCAGACGGCGGGATGAGTCTTGGTAATCTGTCCATGACATTTCAGATCCAAGCTCTGGCCAAGAAGCAGACCTCCTGAGACAACAAGTTAGGCCAGCAGATAGATGGCACCGTCCTCAACAGAAGAGAGTCTGTAACTACTATCACCCATCTCTTCCTCTTGGTAACAGTGTTTCTCAATCCTCCCAACCTTGGGCATGACTGGTGTGCCCTCTTCCACAAATGGGATTTGTCCCTTATCTTCTGTTGCTAGGACTCCATATCTGTTCTCCAGGTAAACCTCTGTGGGTGATTTCTGCTTGCTGCCAGAGGCCATAAGCTTACAGCTTCTACCTTCCTGGGAGTCAATGTCCTCTTCCTTCTCTACTGCTGTCTCTGGTGATCTTTCCTCAGCAGTCCTAGAGGTCTCCTCCAGTATCAAATCAATGAAGTCCTCATGGCTGAAAATGTTTTGGAGGCCTGCCACTTCCTTCTGGAGCTCTGTTGCCTACGCCCTGAGGGACACCATGAGGAGGCACCTCTCACATCACAGATACTCCCCCATCTGGCTGTCACTGGAAGGAACCTGCAAGCTGCTATCTCCATAGCACCAAACCAGAACCTGGAAGCCTAGACAGTACGTGGTCCTGCCTGGACAGAAACCTCACAAGCAGAGGAAGAACTGGCACCGGGCTGGCACTGGCAGTGGCTCTGCCATTGTAACATCCTCCAGCCATCTCTCTGGGTCTCTTAAATCTGCCACCTCTCTCTTCTTGCTCCTCTCTCCAAGCAGGCCTTCCCTAATCAACTCCTCTGTACGCTGGCCTGTTCACTATTCCTTGGTCCTTAAAGGTTCCCTTTTCCCTGCTAACCAGTTTCTTCTCACCAAGATTACAGTGAAGGAAGGTGAGAGAAAGAATTCCCAAGAAAACTCCCTAGCAAACTCCCCTTCATTCTGGACTCTAGTTAAACAAGGGTCTTAAGTATTGGTCTAACTGTTGAGGTTTAGCTACTTTTGTTAAATATACATAAATTAGTTACTTTTATTTAAAGAAAGAGCTAACTTTAAAGGTTACCCTTCAAAGAGGGGGGAAGCAAACTGACCTAGGATCTGACTTGTTAACTGCTTGAAAACTGTGGTGTTTGCTCTCCCTATTCACTGGGATGTATGACTTAATTGTAACAAGTAACTCCACCCTCAGACTCTGCTAATGCTAGAGTGTGTTCTGGGACCAGTACACAGGGACCAAGGCAGCAACAACAAAAGTTATAAGAAGAAAAATAAGCCACATGCACAACAGAATGCAGCCAACAAATAATTTTAAATTAGGTGGTATGTATACCAGTGAACAAACATTTCCACCAAAAAAGTGGAGAAAAAGAAGTGTAGGCCAGAAGCAGGCATTATGTTTCTATCAGAAATGTCACTGTTGGGTCCCTGGTCTGGGAAGTGAGTGATCCACTGCTCCACTCCCTTTCAGACCTGTCCAGAAAGGAAATGGGTCAGTTCCTTAAGCTGCCTGCCTACTTCCCACACTAGCGACCCCTGGCCTAGGGAACAGGCAGGGGGTCTTCATTACTATTCCAATCTCTTCCTAAACTGGTCTGATAATGGACTATAGCAACTGCTTCTCCCCACACCTCATCCCAATCTGGGACAGGCAAGGAGAGCAGGGGAGAGAGAATTGGTGCAGGATGAAGCTCTGTGCTGAAGTACTGCTCTCTCTCCTAGAATTTTTTTAAAATTGGAAATTTCTTAGAAATTTTCACCACTAGAAATGAGCATCTGTTTGAGGCCTAGTAAAGAGGGTTATGACATAGGCAGACAAATTAAGAGTGAATGATTCTGTTTAACTTTCTTATATTTACTGTTTTTGAAATACTACTATACTTGAGCAAACACATTATTTTTGACCATATGGTAATATTGTCATGACATTTTCTCAGCCCATAGCAGACAAGGAGACAATTTTCCTCTATAGGAAGATCACAAGAGAAACAAGAGAACATCACATTATACTTTTTGCTCAATCCTATATTTGATCTCAAATCCTCTCATTGCTAATCGTCCTCCTTCCAACTCTATTTTCCATTCTTACTGTTTTGCCTTTTACAATCTCCTGTCTTATTTTCTCACTACCTGCACTGTTAGCAGCTGAATATTGCTTCAAAAGCAATATATCCTGAATGGTGCATATTACCTGCCCATTCTTCAGAAGTAACATAACCCAAATAAAAAGGAGCGATGTTAATAGGCACAGAATGTGATTCTCAATTAAAGGTTACATTATTAAGTTTCCTAGAGGGAGAGATAAATAGGATAGGAACAGATAAGAATTATTTCATCTGTAATTACCCAAACTGCAAATCTAGACTGAATCATTTACCCAGTTCTGAAATGTTTGGATACATACTTCTGTTTTCTTAAGTGTGTCTTAACTACCCACCCACCCATATATGTAGACAGGGATGAAACTTAAGCATGTATTAAAAGATTAATTGGTTTCATGGCCAGAAATTTCTCTACTTTTTAGATACTGCTAATTTTCAGTCAGCATTTTCAAGTAACCAGAAAATACCTTGTTCAGCAGATTTTGAACATTAAGGCTAGGGACAGAAATTACGCATAAGCAGGTATAAGTGATTACAAACCAATTCAAATCTGTAACACAATAGAAGTTCAGGGAATATAAACTGGGTTTTGCCATTTTGTAAGATAAACCTGGATGGATGTAGTATTACACTTAACTGATTTAGTTTAAATCAGTTTATTGAACTTCTGTGCAAGATCCCCTCCCAATTCAAGTTAACTCACAGTTCTCCAGCTGCTGTTCAACCTCCCCCACAAACACTTCCTCACAGAGTAGATGGGTTTGCCTTGGCCCAAGCTGTCTGCTCCAGCTGACTAGGGAGGCATGCTCTAGCACCCCCTGGCTTCTGGCCTGGGCTACTGCAGGCATGTGGCTGCATTTCCAGAATCAAAAGTGAATGTTTGTTCACTTGTCCAATCTACACAGCTACACAGTTCACGCTACACAGAATGTTTGTACACTTGTTCAATCTACACAGCTTAGACTAACCTGTGAATATTGAATCTATTAAGCCTTGGCCTTTTTGAGTGTGTGTGCTTAGCCTAAGTAAAAAGACCTGAGTTGTTGTAGGTCTTGTTTTTATGTGCATTTTAATCTGTATAGAATGCAGGTCCTAAAAGTGATGACTAGCATCATTTTAAATAAATGGATAATTATCCATGATATTTTCAGGACATAATTAAAAGTTTAATTAATAACAGTATTTGCCTGCTGAAAAGCATCAAAATTAATACATGTCAATTTTAGATCAAAGTTCTGCATGTCCTCCTGCTGTTCTGTGCCCTTGGTACCCCTTAAAACACGCAAGGTTTGTCAGAGATTCATGTTGAAAAAAACTGAAAAGTAAATTATTTACACCTTAAAGATTTAACTTGGGTTGGAACAGAAGCTTGCCACACAAGGGCCATGCAGGACATCAGGCCTGGGCCTCTCCCCCACTCCCCACATTGACTTAGCACTTGAGCATCAGAAGCAGCCTGATGGCATTACTGCTACAGCAGCAGTTGGGCACATAGACACTGTGCTGCTGCTGTAGGAACAACAACTGGGACATATAGACCATACCACAGCAGCAGCAGCCAGGAATTGTTTTTGAGTTACTAGACTTCAGCCCCTTTACCGTCCACTCTGAGCACCTCTCCACTCCAGCACCTAGAGGCACCTCCCATCCCCAACTTTCCCATTTGTATGTGTAACCCAGGCAGCAAACCCTGCTTGTTACATCTTTGGGTTGGAATATAAGAATACCAGAATTATAGACTCATCTCTGTCACCGACTTAGTGACTTGGTTGCCTAGAAGCACCTTGCAACAGGAAATCCCTATTTATGCAGTAAATGGACTTCCAACAGTAGAAGTTAGATAGTGCCCATACCTTTCTGCAATGACTAAAATGTGGTGTGACACAGCCCATTTTAACTAATTTTTTTTTTTGCAATTGAGGCTGCTGTCCACATGGGGAAGTTGATGTAATTCAGATTCGCATGTATTTTATTTCAAGAAAAGTCTAAGCTAACAAGCACAAACTGAAACATGGTCAAAAGGCATATACATTTAGATGCAGGATGTATTACAATAAAGCAAAGACCATGTGCATTTAACTTGTTTCTCTAGTGAATACAAGACTGAAGCATAGCCTTGGGAAACCAGAACAAAATTCCCCATTCCTCTCAATCAAGACAAATAAGTTTGTCTTCTTCTCTCCAGCTGTGCCTTGCCAAACATGAACAGGAGAAGACAGATACTCTGATGTCCATTATTTACATCAAAAAGGAGTTTAGACAAACCAATTATTTGAGCTTTAGCAAAAAATAAGTGAAAGCCAGGCTATACCGGTACAATGTACATATCTACCAGGTAGGAAGCACTCCTTCCAAACAGGCCTCGACATTCCTCACAGCCTGAATTTTCTGAGAAGTTCCTAGCTTCAGGTAAGAATATATGTAGCAGTATATTATAATTCATTTAGCAAGGAACACCCCTGTTATGAATTCAGTTACAACAGATAGTCACAGACCCCCAGTCATGGTATAGAGTTAATATCTGTTCTTCAAGCCTATCAGAACCAACTTTTACCTAATCCAATGATTGTGCTTTAACAGTGTAGTCTTCATACATTCCCATTACTGAATAACATGTGTTAAAAACAGATTGATCATATGCAGGTTTTTTCCTTCTAATATTCAACCTGTTTCATATGTCTGTGATGTTGCTGAGGAGTCAGATGGTGAGCTGTGCTGCCATCATTTTCCTGGTCTTACTCGGCTCTAAATCTCTATTTAATTGGATTATAATGTGCTAAATCAACCAACTCTACCCTGAGTCCTCCCAGAAGAAAAAAGAATGGATCCACTTTGACACAGCTTCATATATTCCTGCCACTATATGTAGCATAAGTACATTGAGACACTAGATTAGATAGGTACCTGACTGAAAGGGCTTTAGGAAATCTTAACCAAGAGGGCTTCTGATAAAATGCTGTAAAGTTGTCCTGAGCAGTAAAATGTACAAGGAATCAAGTCACAAGCATAACATGTCACTTAATTTATATTTAATTTTATCTCTAGGTGAGCCGGGTACATCTGCTGAATGGTGTACCAGGCTTTTAAAATATTTAAGTAGGGAAAATGATGGTGTGGTGCTCTGATGCAAAAACACCAGATGCATACCATACTAAAAATATGAAAGCCTTTCAGGAAAATCCTTATGGCATTGCCAACTCCTATAATTTTATTTCAAATCTATAATTTTATTTTCAAATCTAACAAAATGTTGTGCTGGGAAGAGGAGTTTAAAGTGCTCTTTTTTTTCCCAGCTTTTGCTAATAATCTTGGATTCATCATCTTTATCCAAAATAACACCCATATATTTTAATGGTAATGATATCATGGGCTGCTGTTAACAAGATAATTCCTGCCTCTCCTTAGTCTTTGTAGGTGAAAGTGAAGTTTTCCTCAGCAGATATCTAGGTAACCAACTCATGGCTACTATCTCCCTGTGGGACTGAAGTCAGGATACTCTCACATGAGGCAACAGATCTTTAGTCAAGAATGGAAACTAGGAAGGGAAGAGGAGAGAGGCGGGTGGGAGGAGATAGGGTGTTAGGAAACAGAACAGGAAACTATAGGAAATCCAGGAATGGTCAGAAGAAAGAGTAAGGCTGGAGGCACAACAAAGCTGAGTGTCCGAGAAGAGGCTCAGCAGAGATTAGTGTAGGAAGGGAGGAAAGGGAATGTAGGAGATAGGTAAGTGACAAGGAACATGGGGAAAAACATGAACACTTTCATGTCTTGAAAAGAATGACAATCTCCATGCTCTATAAGCTAAAATAAGGTAAGTGAAGTTCTTTCTGATCCATGAATGGGAAGACTAACAATAAACACGCTAATGTATTTAACACAGGTTTTGCAGCTGCTATCACATACAATTTGGAAATGGCAGTTTCCCATCAAAGGTGAACAATATCATAAGGCATGTGAAAAACAACATGATTAATATTTTAAAACTAAACCTTATATTTAAATACATGATGCGATTAGAAACAATAATGTAATTTTTTAAGCAGTTGGAATTTTTTTACTCTTGGGGTATACAATCTTCATACTGGTGCCAGACTTTCAAATCTGTGATACTTAATACAGATTATAAATTTTATATCAAAACATTTAAAGCATAGGATTAAACTCTGAGACTGCAGTATCACAAACCTGATTAACCCAGAAAACTGCACACTAAATTGGATTGGATAAGGAAAGAATCTAAAATAGCATCCAGTGGCTGCTGGTACTGTCAGTCAGACCTTGTTTTCCACTTTTTAAACCTTAGCCATGAATGAACTGAAAACTTTAGTGATGAAGGAACTGAAAATACACGGGAGATCCTTCCTGGAAATATGAGGAAGAGGTGATTCCAAGTCTGTTTCTTTCCCAGTTGCTAAAAATTAAAAGAGCATGATAAGAAGAATTTCAATAAAAGATATCATACTTTCCTTCTTTTACAAGTAATCTCTGCAATCATTGCGTCTGAAAGTTTATCGTTTAACATTTTGATGATTGCATAGGGAGTTGACTTCAGTTTGGTTATAGATAGGGGAATTCTATGATGAATTTACTTTACTGTACCTGATATATTAGAAGCCTCTTCAGGGGCTTCAGAATTCTGTTTCCTTGGAGACATGTATCTCATGGAAACACAGCATATTAAATTGTGAGAGATTTCCTGGAGTATAAAAAAACACTTCACACATTTTTTTGCCCAACTAAGTTAAATCTCTAATGATTTACTGAAATACAGAATTTTAAAGTCTGGTGCTCATTCTCCTGTGGAGAAAAAAAAATTATAGTAACAATAAGAGCCCCACATATTTATTTGTTTTGTTTTCTTTTGTTTTGTTTTGAAATTGGGAATTACACATTTTGGTCACAGTTATTAATTAGCCTCAAATTGTTTCACAATGCCACTTGTTAAAAAGCCCTAGCTACATGATTCTTCCCCTAAATTAGACATTTAAATATCTGAATTGATGAAGCATGAGTACAATTAGCTCTGCCTGGAATTCACACTTGTATTTACTTGTTGTGAAAAATTACTTGTGCCATATTTGAGGCCTTTTTTGGAAAATAAAGGGCATGAGTGAAATTTTCATTCTATCAGGCAGTATATCACATTGAAAGAGTTTGAGATTTCTTTTAGCTGACACAAAAGTCAAAATATTTCAAGTAATATAAAGTTGACCAGCAAGGTCCTTTCTGGCAGTTTTAGAATTTAAAATAGATCATAAAGAAATACCAGGAGACACTGTGCACAATAATATTCTATCACCTCCAAATGATGGCTTGCATATATCTGTTTATAAATTATTCTGTCAATCAACCAATGCATGATTTTTAACATAATTAGGCCTATGCAAGTTATCATTTTAGTTTCAACTGGCAAATAGAAGGTTGGTATTTTTACCCTAGCTACAAGGAAGAGTGTGCTTTTAAATACACAAATATCAAGGTCTAAAACTACACAAATCAAATCTGCTAAATACGTTGTCACTGTAAGCTTGTTAGTAATATTTTTATGACAACCATTGGGTGAAATTTACTCTAAAAATATTTTGCCATTAAATGTGTCCTCTAAGTGTCTTTGAAATCCTGTGTCTGGAAAATATATAAGATGACTACCAGTATCAATCAAAGGAACTCTCAATTAAAACATCATGTAGTTTAAAAAAAATCTTACTCACCTATGTTGCAATGAATAACATGTTGGGAAATCATCCTGCAGTTGTTCTAGACTTGGAACTTGGAGCTCTCACTGAAGTCAAATTAATACAGCACATTTTCAATTATTCTAAATTAGTTCTTAATTTGAACAAATTTCTATTAACATACTTTTCACCTCAGATGAAATAATCTCATACTGCATTTCAAGGAAGAAAAAGTGTAATAGAAGATGCACTTTTTATGATTACTTCTACCAATATTCAGCAATGTTTTGAACATTATCAATAACAAATATCATAATAAAATTTGATTACGCTACACTTCACATTCTGTTAGTGTGATTTTTTACAAATTCTGTCCCAATCAAACTTTTAGCAAGCATTGGCATTATGTAATTGTTTAATATAAATTATATAAGTACCTTAAATTTTAAGACTGCATTCCATTCAAAGATCAGATTTCATTTTTTTTCCATTAGATTTCATTGTTCTGCAAACTTTCATGCAAGTTAAGTAAGTTTATTACTTAATCTTATAAGTGAGAAAACAGAAATGCATTATGTAATGTTCTAAGGCTAAATGAAAATGTTTTGGTAGAACTAGAGGTACCCCATTCTTCTGTCACAAAGTTTAACCTCAGAATAATCTTTTCATCTAGGAGGAAAGATGTCCAAGACCTACAAGAGTTAGCTTGACGTTTAGGAGGCCCCAGTTCAACACATTGCCTAGACACTGACATCCTGTGTGATCATAAAGAAGTAACTTACTCTTCCTTTGCAGGACCAAAGGAGGAAATGTTCTCGTCTTGGGTTCTACCCAGTTGTTTGTACTTATCTTACATAGCTGTTGTTAGATGCAGACAGCATAGCTATATGGTTAAATGTTAACCTATGCAACAGGTTAGAAATGCTCTTGAAAGCAATAACCTCATCCCACAGGTATTGGCAGGATCCACTCCTTAGAAATATGGCATGCCAGGAAAAGAAGTAGTCACATAGCTTCAATACACTGCCTGTTTTTGAAAATGGTGACTTTGCATAAAGGACAACCACATTGTCTATGCCACTCAGAGGGACAGTACAACTGAGCGCATTCATGACAAAAGCTCCTGAGGACTAATAATAAAAATAGGCAAGAAAAGCAGCAGAAACACATTGGTATTAATTATGGATGATTCAGTAGCTTTAACCTTCATACATTCCCATCAGGTAATTTCTTACCCCAGACATGTATTTTGTGCAGGATCTTAAAGTTAATTAATTCTAAACATTTTTCTTTTTAGGACATTGTCACTGGCACTGCAGTGCACAATATTCCCAAAGAACAGCCAGCTTACATGAGTGGTTTGATCTTTGTGGATGAAAAACTGCCCAGGGTAAAATGTTACCCCAGGTGTGAATGTGTTTTTCCATATGGGGTAACAACTTACCCAACGACCCTGTTAATGCATTGGGGTAACTTGTTAACCGGAATTTGTGTATAAATGACAGGCCTAGACCTGTTTGGCCACTTTGGGTGGATGCATCTGAAAGGTCAGTATTCATTCACACCTCATTCATGTCCACTGTGGGTATCCACTGTGGGTAACTAATGGAGGGCCATCCTACACTCTGCTTTTCCAGAAGATGTGGTAATCCCTTTTGCTAACCACTTTGTTTGCAGAATGCAAGGTCATCAAAACACCCTTTGCAAAAAAGAAAACCTTTGTCACTCCCAAATCCACCTCTGCTCTCTTTTCTCATGTCAAAACTCTGCCTCACCCACCCCTTCCATAACATACAAGATAGTTTGCCCTGCCTTTGTTGGAAGTGAGGACAAGGAGTAAAGGGCCAGCAGAGAAGAAATATAGAAGAAGCTCTTCTTGGCCAGAATGGCTGACCTTCTTGACAGGGCTTTAAACTGAGAGTGCTGGGGGATGGGTGGCCTACTAACAGTTTCACCCCAGGTCATGTCAGCTGCACTACCAATAACTTGGGTAGCTCAAGGAAAGATCCTGCTAAACCCCTCAGGGAAGCACTGGTCTTCATATGGCAGACTTAACTGCCTGTACACAAATGCCAGGAACTTGAGAAACGAGCATGAGAAACTGGCCCTTCTCCTTTGTGATAATGACTACAACCTTGTAGGAATTATGGAGACCTGGTGGGACTCCACATATTATTGGTCTGTGGCAGTAGAGGGTTACACTGTGTATAGGAGAGACTATGTGGGGAAGAGGGTTGGGGGTGTTTTGCTCTATGTCAAAGATCAGCTTACCTCCCTGCAGATTGAGTTTCCAAACCAGGAAGGGCACCTTGAGACCCTCTGGGTCAAGATACAAGGAGAACACAGGGAAGGTGACTTACTCATAGGAGTCTACTATAACCCCCACCACCACCACCAAGAGGAAAACCTAGATCAGGAATTCATTAGGGAACTGGTTGAAGCTGCACACTCCTGATGCTTGATCATCATGGGAAACTTTAACTTTCCAGACATCTGTTGGGATGATCACACAGCTAAATTTGACAAGTCACGTAGTTTTTTTCATGTGTATCCATGATCCCTACCTAACCCAGGAGGACTATGGGCTGGCTAGGGGAAAGGCATTGCTGAATCTGGTCCTGGCCAAAGGGGAGGACCTGATGAGTGATCTGTGGATCGAGGGGAGGTTTGGTGACAGTAACCATGAGTTGGTCAGCTTCTTAGTTCACTGAAGAGCAGGCAAACCACTCAGTAAAACAGAAGTCTTTAAGTTTGGGAAAGCCAACTTCTGGAAACTGAGACAACAGGTCAATCAGGCAATCAGAGGCCATACCCCTCCAAAAAAGGGAGTACATGAGAAACGGTCATTACTCAAAAACATAATCCTTGAAGCACAGGCAAAGCCATCCCTTCTCACAAGAAATGTAGTCAATGAGCAAGGAAGCCCCTATGGATGAATAAGGAACTGTTGGACCTCATTAAGCTCAAAAGAGTAGCCTACACCAGCTGGAAAACAGGAAGCGTTACCAAAGAGGATTACTGTACATTCATCTGCACCTGCAGAGTGGTCAAGAAAAGCCAAGGCACAAACTGGACTTAGACTTACTATGGGGATCAAGGACAACAAAAAGTCCTTCTTTAGATATGTGGGAAGTAGGAAAAAGAACAAGGACAGTATTGGGCCCCTGAAAGATCCAGCAGGGCATCTGACATCAGGTGCCCAAGGAAGGGACAATCTAAATTACTTTTTGGCATCATTTTTTCATCCTCCCATGAGGATCACACTGCCAGGAATGGAAAAAACCAGCTTCAGAGCGTGTGACAGGCCAAAAATCAATGTTGATCAGGTGAGGGAACACCTTGAGAAACGGGATATTCACAAGTCCATGGGCCCCAAAAAAATGCACCTGAGGGTCTTGAAAGAGCTGGCAGACATCATTGCATCTCCCTTGGCATGGATATTTGAAAAATCATGGTGCTCGGGTGAGGTCCTCAATAATTGAAAAAAAGCCAACATGGTCCCTATCTACAAGAAAGGGAGGACTACAGACCAATCAGTCTGACATCTGACCTTGGAAAAATTCTGGAGAAAATTGTCAAGGGATCCATTAATGCCAAAAAATGGAAGTTAACTTTTTGAATGCCAGCCAACATGGTTGATCTTGCCTGATCAACCTCATCTCCTTCTATGATGAGGTAACATATGCTCTGGACAGGTAGATGATGTGGACAACATTTATCTGGACTTCAGGAAGGACTTTGACCTAGTTCCCCATGATGTTCTCATGGTTAAGCTGGAGAACTGTGACCTAGATCATCATACAGTCTGATGGCTAGGCAACTGACTATGGGGTCGGACCCAAAGAGTACTAGTTGAAGGGAGCAAATCAATGTGCTATAGCAGGACTTGACTTATGTGGGTATGATTCAGAAAAACAAGGTCGATATCCCAAACAAAATGCAAGCAAATCAAAGAAGGGAAACTTTTTCCATCCATTTTTGCTTTTAGTGGGTAATTCAACCTAGTTTCCTATGTTCCAGAGAAGTCCAAAGTTGTGCTGTTGCTGTCAAGCATACACCATGATCTGTCAGTGGGTGGAGAGCATAGAAAACCAGACACCATCCATGACTACAATAAAAACAAGGGTGGGGTGGATAACCTTGACCACTTAATCCATATGACCACCTGAAGATGGAAAATCAACAGGTGGCCAATGACACTATTTTTCAATATGCTGGATGTGGTTGCTATTGCCACCTCATCATTTTGCTAGGCCACAATGTAAACTGGAAAAAAAGATCAGACTTAAGAAGATGGCACTTTTTTTGGAAGAGCTTGGAGAACAGTTGCTCAATCGATAAATAAAATGAAGAACGATTCATAGATTAATAGATATTAGAGCCAGAAGGGATGTCAGTAGGTTATCAAGTCTGATCCCTGCCCTGGGCAAGAAAGAGAGCTAGGGCCAGACAACCCCAGCTACATGCTTGTTCAGTCTCCACCTAACCCCCAGGGTATGTTAGAACACCCCCTCCCTTGGAACCCCGTTCCAGATTCTGGCAATCCTTACTGTGAAGAAGTTTTTTCTAATGTCCAACCTAAATCTGTTCTCCGTCAATTTGTCATTGTTCCCAGTTACTCCAGGGAGTGCCCTTGTAAATAGAGCATCTCCTATTCCCTGCTGTCTTTCCCTGATGAATTTATAGGCAGCCAGAAGATCTCCTCTCAGCTTTCTCTGTGAAGGCTGAAGAGATCTAGGTTCCTCAGTCTCTCCTCCTAGGGCCTTGCCTGCAGGCCTCTGACCATACAAGTGGCCTCCTATGAACCCTCTCAAGATTCTTCACATCACTCTTAAAGTGCAGCACCCAAAACTGGACACAGTACTCCAACTACGGCCTGACCAGTGCTGCACAGAGGGGAAGTATCACCCCCCTGGACCTATTCATCATACACCTGCTAATCATTTGGCTAGACCACAATGTGATGGATACACGTAATCTGTCTAAGTCTGTCAAGTCTGCTACGACTGCCCTAAATTACAAAATGCCACAATGCATCCCAGGAGACCCTTCCTTAAGGATGAGTGCATGTTGTGCTTTTTGTCCAAGGACAGATGACTGCAAAGCCTGGAAAAGATGCAAAGATTGTAAGTGATTTGCTTGTCTGCACCACAGTACACCATTGCTGCTTTGTGATGAATGCAATATTTAGTTAAAACAGCTAGGAAATGTTTTTGGAAGTAACTGTTAGTTTGAAAACAGTATGAATTGCAGACTTAGCAAATTATTCATTCACATTTTGAAACTCTAAAAAAGTTTCAATTTTGTTCATAATTCTAGTTTAATAATATTTTGGATTCAAATCACCATAAACACTCTTTCAAACAATCTATGTGTTTAATAAATAGTTTTTGGTACATTTAAACTGTTGTCACTGGTTCCATTTTGTTCATGCAGGTGGGGTAACAAGTTACCCATAAAACCAACAATGTCAAATTAAGGGGTAACAAGCTACCCCATGAGAACAACAGTTACGGTTTCATGCAAATGGATGAGAGTTAAAGATGGAACCTGATTTCCTCACTTATCCTCTCCCTGTGTATGATTTCTTATGTTGTATCTTGTGTTTTCCTTGTACTGTTTGTTTAAGGCCAACGCTCTTGTGCTCAGCACTGCAGGGTTCTGCTGCTTTGTGGCCCCCTGTTTTGCAGCACAGGGACTTTATGTTCTCTGCCATGAGGAGCCAGAGGCTTTCTTGGTTCCTCTCCCTCCACAGGACTGGACTGGGTCAAGGCAGGGCAAGGATAAGATCTGTATACATATACTGATGCAACTGTTAAGATCCACCCTGGATATGATTCCAGAGAGTTATAACAATAAATGTTAGTTCAACACAGCAGTGTCCAGAGTATTGTTGCTGAACCCACAACATATCATCTGATGACAAGGATGGGATCCTTTGATCAGGACACATCCCTAGATTGTGGGATGACATTTTGAGACTAGGCTGTGTTTTGTGATCAGAGGGAAGGTTTTTTTTTTCTTCTTTTCTCCCTATTATGGCTGATGATAGTTAAGATGGCTACATTGGGGCATATAGAAGAATTTGATGTGAGCCAGCCAGCATCTTTGGACTCTTATGCTGAGAGGCTATCCTATTACCTGGAAGCAAACAAAGTGGAAAACCCAGCACAGAAGCACATGATCCTCCTGACAGTCTGTGGTGCCAAAACATTTGCCATTGTTCGTTCCCTCACAGCACCTACCTTACCAATCACTAAGTCTTAAGCTGAACTAATTGCCCTGCTAAAGACACATTTTTGCCCAAGGCCATCTGTCACCCTGCAGAGATTTCCTTTTTTAAATGGCACCAAAAGGCCAACGAAGGCATAGCAGATTACCTGGTTGAGCTCCATCGCCTTCCTGAATTTTGTGAGTTCGGTGATCTCCTGGATGGCCTGCTCACTTCCACTGAGCTCCTTTATCCAGTAAGTGATGAAGGGGCTCTGCTATGTGGCCAGAAAATGAAGCCTTCCAGGGCATCAAGAAGTTGCTGACATCAGACTCTGTCCTTGTTCACTATAATAAGCAGAAGCCACTGTCCATTACTTACGATGCCTCACTGTTTGGTGTCAGCGCTGCCCTCAGTCACACATTGCCTGATGCCACAGATGCACCTGTTGCTGTTTACTCCAGGACAATGACTTCAACAGACTTAAACAGGTTACTTCAGAGTTATAATAATAAATAACTGTTAGTTCAACACAGCAGTGTCCAGAGTGTTGTTGCTGAACGCACAACATATTATCTTACTTACCCTCTATCTCATTCTCAAAGCTAAAAATCCCTCTCCTTTAGAAATATACATCAAGAACTACAAATGAGGGGGTGAGGAAGCAAATCTTAGTACTTTTTATGCCACCAAGGATTGTTTCATGCTAGAAGAACAGTTAGTTCAGTAAGCCCCTAATCTAACAAAGAGTTTAAGCTTGCACTTAACTTTAATTACATGAGCATTTGGGCTAAAATCAAAGACTTACTCATGTGCTCAACGTCTGATATGTGCTTAAGCGATTTGCTGAATTAAGATCTAAAAGGAAGGAAAATCCTTTGTTAATATCATGCTAACGTAAATGAGACAAAGGAAACTAGGAAGACTGAAGTGTTAAATATGTCGAACAGCGAGAAAGTTAAGTGGAGGTAGTCAGGTTAGTCTTGGAGAATAAGTTTTACTTCCTAATTCAACTTCTGTTGTTTAACAAATGCTGCCTTGAGGTATGTATACCTGGCTCCTGCTGTATTTAATCAGGAGTTCTGTGCCCCCAAATTTGGCATTTTCCATTTGAAATTGTAATTCTGTAAGTACTACTCTGATGCTGAAACAATGTTTTGTAATCTACAAAGCATATCCATTTTATAGGATGCATCTCCAAGGATTGTCATAATTACATTAAATCTATTGAAACCGATGATTACTGTAATGAAAATATGCATTGTTTAACAAATTAGACTGGGGAACTTGCAAAAGCACGTAGACATGATTAATTCACTTTTGTGATACCATTAATGTACACTTCAAAATAATTTAAGAAAGTTCTCAATAGTGGCAAATAACCTGTTCAAAGGCAAAATGTGTTCTTTTATGACTTTACATTTTTTTCTCTTTTGACATGATAAATCAATAAAATTGTACTTAATGGGGGTTTGGGTAATTTGTAGCATTAGTGACAAACTCACAGATAAAATGATTGATGCTCCAATGCCCATTTATTCTTATGAAGTTTTAAGAGGATAAAGGTTTGCTTGCAGGTTTGCTTTTCCTCATGTGCATATTCTGCCTGACTATTTGAGGAGCTCTATTAATCTTTATCCTGTTCTCCATTTATGTCTTTTACAACCCTGGAAACATCTAGCAGTTATAAAGACTCTGGGACTGTGCCTGTCAGCTGTGAATCCTACAGTGAAGAGAACTTTATACCTCTACTTTTAGGTAGGTTGGATTTATTCCTCTAGAAAAGGCAATAACCCTGTAGTTAGTGAAGGTTTCACCCTCATAAATTCTTCACAACATCATTCATGGCCATAAAAACTCATAAAACTAGAGGGAAAACATTCAGATTTATGTTCTGATTCAGCACAAAAGTTTTGAGGAACTCAAATTCAGAGTGCATTTCAACAGTAGTGAGAACCCTTTGAAAAGGACTTGCCCACTCTGAGGACTGTCTTTAAATTGTATTTGCATACATACAAATACAGATTTATGGGAATCATCCTTGCTAGTAAGATACAGGGGAGGATTTTAATAAAGAATCCACCGTAACCAAGTAAAATTGTAGTTAAGGTTTCCAAAGCCATCTAGAGGATTTACATGGACAATTTCCTTTTCAATTTTAACTGGAGTTTCTTTTCATGGATATTGGGCATCAGCGTCCTCTAGAGTCCTTTCAAAATTCTCTGTTTAAATACTGTGGGCTTTTGGGCATCATTGTTTTATTTTTTAATGGACTACTTTTGGTGACAAATGAGCTCATTTGCTAATAATAAATCAGCAAAAATAATAGCATTTCCACAAGTGTACATAGCAAGAGAGAACCCACTGAGACCAAAAAAGTGTTAACTAAAGCTATATCCAATGGCTCACTGGAACTTGGGGTCGGTAGCTCTATGTTGCTGCTCTTGATATGCCAGAGGCAGGCCTCTAAATTATTGATCCACTTAAAACAACCATGGTTCACTGGGATAGAATTTCCAAAAGTGCTGGTCAATCTTCATTCTGACTGAAATTAAAGAGAAAACTTCAACTGAAGTCAATGGAAGCAAATGTAGCAGCGTTGGGCACTTCTGAAATTTCGATCCACAAGCGTCCCATTTAACATACCCCAAGTAATTTTATATTGGTGGTGAAAAGAACTGTGTGATCTAGAAACTAGAGTGTATAACCACATGTACTTGTGGTCTCTGCAACCTGCAGTCCTCGGAGATCTCTTGTACTTTTGCTTATAGAGAACTCGTTCTTCTGAAAACACAGAGAAAAAAGTATCTGTCATCCCTTTTCCCATGATGAAAAAAATTATGGTTAGAAGTCAATAAGTTTGTAGTCCCCACAATTCCAGTCACCTGTGCCAATGTAACTTATGCTGGGGATAAAGACATCCTAAAGATTAGTATCCAGATGAAATTAACCCTGAGTAAAAGCAATTTTAATTGCACTAACAACAGCTAGGAGTAATTTACCTACTCTTATTCATTTAAAAATGTATATAGGGTGAAATCCTACAGCCATCAAAACTAGTGGAAACATATCTAGTATGTTCGATGAGATCATGGTCAGTTCTCTACTGCAACTTTACCAATTTAAGGATTTTTTTAAAATCAGACTTCTAACCATATATGAACATACACCTTGCCTTTTCTTTTCAGATGGAGGCAAAAAAAAAAAAAGTTATTAAAATAGCTCACAGCAAGCCAATAAAATCATAGTACCAATGTGAATTTATTTATAATTAATTATACCTAAATGCATTTTGGCTAATTCTCTATTAAATTAGTTGAAGTATCTCTGCTATCTTAGACCAGATGCTAAGATATATTTTACATGGAGAAGAGGCTTGATTGAAGTGCAGTTAATTATCCCCAATTGAAGCCTCATCTTCCTAATGCTAAGCACCAAAGGAAACTACAATACTCTGTTAAATACATCAGACTACAATTAATGTCTCTCTTTTGGGGGGCAGGGATTGTAGCAAATATTATATTCTCAATTGAAATTAAAATATTTTTTTCTCTTTTAGACCTGAAATAAACCTTTAAAAGAAAGTTAGGCAACGGGGTCACTACAAAAAGTAGCTGTTCAAGCATGATATACCAACAGTGAGGAATTGAATCTGTTCTTACTCTGTTAGTTTGTGTCCCTAATACTTCTAGCCTATCCTTATGCTTTGGGAAGGTAATTAATAGGATACTTGTTCCCCTTTACAGCATTTTCTCTCTCAGACAACCAATATAGTTTTCCTATAATATAGGAATAGAGTTATTTTAGGAAAACTAATATAGTGTTCCTTATTTATTTTCTTCTATAATTGGATATAGGTAACTGATATACTCTTTCAGAATGTATTAATTTGATTTGATTTATATGCTTCTCATCTCAACAAAGGCTCCGAACAGCTCACAATAAGAGGACAGAACAAGTCATAAAACAGGAGAATGGACAAAATAAAACAATTTAAAGGGGAAATTAAATCATTAATATAGTAGAGGAACCTCCTAACCAACATTCTAGTCTAGCTTTGTTTTTTAAATGCCTATCCAAAAAGGAAGATCTTACAGTGTTTTTGAAAGGTATCCACAATTGGGCTTTAGTGGACCTCAAGACAGTGGGAGTACTGGAACAGAGAAGCCATTACAGAGAATGATTTCCTACATGTTTTCAAAAATCAGATTAGGTATATGGATGGTACTTGTAGAAGGTTTGTCTTGGTTAACCTGAGGGAACAGAAAGGGGTAAAAGGGAGAAGAGGGTATCTTAGATATCTAGGGCTCAGTGCTTTACTGGTCAAAACCAGCACCTTGAATTGTACCCAGAAAGCTACTAAGACAAGTGCAGACACAAGAGCACTGGAAGTATGTCCTCCCATCAGATGGCAGGCCACTACACTTTCTGCACCAGCTGCAGCTTCAAGGTGGTTTTTAAGGGCAATAGCATGTACAAAAAGAACATTGTGGTAATCTAGTCTTGAGGTTATAAAGGCATGGATAAAGGTGGCTAGACTTGAATCTGAAAGAAAGAATTGTAACCTTCTCCCCAGATGCAGCTGGTAAAAAGTACTCTTGACTGAAGATTCAGGTGAAGCAAAGGATCCCGGAATACCCAACTACTGAAAACCTGAGTGACAAGGGAAGACTGAACTCTATCAAAGATCGGTGTTCTAATATCCCTTAGTTGTGTGGTCTGCTCACCACCATCACCTCTGTCTTGTTTAGATTCTGTTTCAGTTGGTTCACTCCCATCCATTCCCTAACTACAGGCAGGCACTGGGAAACAACTGAGATTGTGGGGTCTGGGTAAGATGATAAAATGAGGTACAACATCTCACTTACCAGCCTCTTAAACAAACTGAAAAGAAAGGGCAACAAGATGGACTTCTAGGGGCCTTATACAAAGATCATAAGGAAATGATGAGCACTGATTTATCACCACCATCTGGGACTTCTCTGCTAGGAAAGACCAGAATCAATTTAAAGCAACCCCATAAATACCCACCAGGTCATGTAAATGCTTAATTGGCAGTGGTGACTTATGGTCAACTGTATCGAAGACCTCTGGTAAGATCAACAGAGTGCAACCTCCCCCCCCGTAAAGATCTCCAAGTAAAGATTATTGATCATATATATGGGTGCAGTCTCTGTGCTATAAACAGAATAGAAGCCATGCTGACAAGTGTCCAAGACTCCGATGGCACCCAGGAGTGCTTACAGAAGTTACAAAGGGCATCTCGATCATGGTGCAACTTATTGTGCTTTACACAACTTACTTAAAGTTACAGTGTCATCAAAACCTAACACTCATGTGGTTCCTGTGCATGGGGGCTAAGGGCACCATGTACTGACAGAGGTCAGGCAGCAGGGGTTGCTTTTGCATGCTTTGTAAGACGGCCAGGGCTCTACAGGCCCCTGCCAAGCTGTCAGTGTGGGGGGAGGAGCTCTAGGGAGATCTGCACCCCCAGAGAGATCTGCCAGCAGGCACTGGCAACCCTCTCTCAGGGAGAAGGGGGGCAGGGGGAGATGACCCAGTAAGGACCCACACAGCCCCAAGTAGTGGCTCAGTTGGCCTCCTGCCCACACGGAGGCAGGCAGGCAGCCAGGTGAATCTTAAGCTTTCTACCTCCTTCCTGTGGCAGACCAGGGGCATGATATTTAACCCTTTCAGGGAACTGTATAGAAGTTACCTAAGGTGCTCTAATTTAGAGCACCTTCATTTACTACCTGTTTTAATGAGCAGTAATTTTTTGCACAATTGATCATTTAAAAAGTACTCTTCAGCCATGCATGTGTTATGCCACAGCTGTAGAGTGCTTTCAGGGGACATAGCACACAAAAAATGTCACTTCTGGCTGTGCCCCAGATAGGCAACCATCCATTTAATGACCTTCCCCAGAAAGAGGAGGCTGGAAGCAGGAAAAAATCCGGGTGAGGATGAAAATTGTGAGAGGATTAAAATTGGGTGAGGAGTCAGCATCAAAGGATTTTTTTTGAGTAGGAGATAAATTACTGTAGATTTAAGAATATTCAGCATGATTCCCTCCAAAACGGAATTACTGACAACCCATGCCAGAAGTGGCTTCAGCCTCCCCTGGCTAACTTTTACAAGTCAGAATGGGCATGGGTCCAGTTCAAACCTGGTCACCCTTACCCCCTCAAGTACATCCTCTTGTACACTCAACTCTGGGGATAGAAATTTAAAACAATTCATATAAATGTGACAAGAGTGGGATACCTCAACCCTACACTCTGACTCTGTAGCAAAAGTGCTCTTGGTTAAGCCATTTCAGGGTAATTTCATCTACAAAGTACAGGGAAAACTTATCACAGCAGACAGAAAAAGATTTGGTTTCTGGGCAGAGACAAGCCAAATTAATCAGACATTCACCTCAGAACAGTTCTGTCAAACAGCATTATAAAGATTCAGTGGCAGTAGTAAAGAAAGGCTTCTTCATCACTGCCACACCATAGTCCTTTAAAAATGATCCATGCAATTGGTTGACTTCGCATGGGTCAAGAGCCACCTGTGCTGTTACTGCAAACCCTTCCATTTAGGCTGCCTCAGCTCACTCATGTATAAGAGGGGTCTGGGCTTTTACAGTGGTAGGAGCAGATGCCAGGGAGCCAGTATGTGCCTATGGGTAAGGTTTTTTAACAGGGCACCTGTCAAGGGTAGTGGGAATGTCCTCCAGAGAGTTCTGGACTCACAAGGCATTTTTATATGTGCTCCAAGAGTAGGGGGACATTTTAATTGGAGCGGGTCTGAAAGCCACTATAATTAAAGTGCCCACAGTGTCTCATATATCAGTGTCCCCATGCTTCAAAATGGTGGTGGTGGCACTTTAACTGAAGCTTTTCAAAATGAGCTTTAGTTAAAGCAACCCCTCCACCATTAAGCAGACTCAATTAATCAAGTCTATTCCAACACATTGTAATTACCAAGCATAAGAGCTTTCATCTATAGGCACCCATTTGGCCATGAACCAGTCTTGCTGGCTCAATATCCTGTCACAGGTGCTGGAGGGCAGACACCTCTGCCTCTAGGAAGTAGTTTCATAGTTTCATAGTTTCTAGGGTCGGAAGGGACCTGAGCAGATCATCTAGTCCGATCCCCTGCCATGTCAGGAAAGAATACTGGGGTCAAATGACCCCAGCAAGATGTTCATCTAACCTCCTCTTAAACACCCCCAGGGTAGAAGCCTGCACCACTTCTCTTGGAAACTGGTTCCAGACCCTAGCCGCCCTGACTGTGAAGTAGCGCCTCCTGATATCTAACCTAAACCTACCCTCTGCCAGCTTATGACCGTTATTCCTGGTCACTCCTGGCAGTGCTCGGGGAAACAGTGACTCCCCCAATGCCTGCTGATCCCACCTGACTAGTTTATAACAGGCCACAAGATCCCCCCTCAGCCTTTCTTTTGGAGGCTGAACAGGTTCAGGTTCAGGTCCCGTAGCCTCTCCTCCCTGCTGTCCCCTGATCATACGAGTGGCCGTCCTCTGGACCCTCTCCGTGCTGTCGACATCCCTCTTGAAGTGTGGCGCCCAGAACTGGATGCAATACTCCAGCTGCGGCCTGACCAGTGCTGCATAGAGGGGGAGGATCACCTCCTTGGACCTGCTCGAGATGCATCTGTGGATGCATGCCAGGGTGCGGTTGGCCTTCCTAACTGCCTCTCCACACTGCTGGCCCATGTTCGTCTTGGAGTCAATGATGACCCCCAGATCATTCCGCCTCTGTGCTGACAAGAGGGGAGTTCCCCAACCTGTAGGTACGGTGCCGGTTGTTCCTCCCGAGGTGCATCACCTTACACTTGTCTGTGTTGAAACCGCACTTGTCTGTGTTGAAACCACTGTGTAGTGGTTTGACCTTGACAATATCCCAGATAATTGGAGTCTCAGGCAAATGCAAAAACAGTAGGTTCAACATATGTTGCCACGTATTGGATGCTGGTGATCAGGACTTAGTGCCTTATGCTACCCCTGTGCACCAGGATCAGGCTCTGCAGTACCCACACCAAACCCCACATAAAAGGATCAGGCCCCACACCACCCTGCACATCTGATCTGCTACCCAGCCACATGGTTCCCCATGGCTTTGGAAATGTGGCAGCACAAGAACAGTAACTGCTTCTCAGCCATCAATTTTTCAGACCCATGGGGAGCCCTGCAAGCTGGATGGCACAGATCCAGGAGCCAGCAGTTGAACACCCATGATATACACAGAATAGTGCAAACAGAAAGTATCAGTCATTTTATGAAGACAAAAATATATTTAAGTACAGAGTGTTAGAAAACATGGCAAGTAAAAAGATAAGCTCTTAAACCAGGGGCTGGCAAAATATGGCCTGCAGGCTGGATCTGGCCCACCAGGCAATTTCATCTGGCCTGTGGGTGCCCACCAACTAATTTTAGACTGCCCAGCCTGTGTGAATCACTCCCACCCTTGTGTGCAGAAGGGCCCAGCCCAGCCAGCATGAAGCTTCTGGGCAGGTTTGCTGCTGCCAGTGCTTCAGCCACTGGGAGACTTGCTTAGCTTCCCCAGCCTTCAGCAGCTAGTCCTCATCTCCCTGCTACAGCACTTGCTCTGGGCAGCAGGTAGGGAAGTGGCAGGGGAAGGGAGAGCTGCAGCTGGGTGGAAGCACAGAGAGTGGGGCTGGGGCTGTACTGGAAGGAGTGCAGAGCCCATGCCCAGGGAGGCAGCAGGAGCATGTAGCTCAGGTGGGCATGGTGTGGATGGGAGGTAGGTGGTGGTGGGCGCTGTGGGCATTTCCCCATAAATTCCTCCCCATTGCACATAGCCCCTGCTGCCAGTGGCAGCAGCAGCTGCAGCAGGCAGGTACTTGGGGCACTTGTGACCCACACAGGTGCTGTCACTCAGCGGCACATAGCTCCAACCAGCACTGCAGGTGGTGGCAAGGAGCACAGCCAGGTTGGACCACCTCTATGGTGCAGGGCTCCCCACCACACATGTGGAGCTCCCAGCACTCATGTGCCACCAAGGGAAGCCCCACAGAGTGGAGCCAGCTGCTTTCCCCACCCTCTACTGTGCAGGTCCCATAACTCCCCTGGAAATGGAAGGGATCCCTGTGCCCTGTTTCCCAGCAAAGTCCTGAAACCTGCATGGCAGAGAGTGGGGAAGGCAGCCAGCTCCATCGTGTGGGGATTCCCCTGGTGGTACGTGAGTTCCAGGAGCTTCACATGAACTGTGGGGACCCTTGAACAATAAAGACAGCTCAACCTAACTGCACTCCTTGACACCACATGCAGTGCTGGCTAAAGCTGCATGCTGCCAGGTGGCAGCAGCTGTGCGGGCCACAAGCATCCCAAGCACCTGCCACCCGCTGCTGGCACTGGTGGTTGGGGCTGTGTGCTATGGCAAGGACTATGTAGAGGGTCCCCACACCCCTCAGTTACCCCCACACACCACAAACCCCACATATCCACACCCTGTCCCCACATCCCCCACATATACACACCCAACATACCATATGCTCCCAAACACACAGCCACACCTCTTTACAATGCCCCTACACACTCCACCATACATACACATACATAAACACACACACCTCCCAACCACACACAACATACAAGAGTAAGACTTTACTTTTGAGCTATTAAGCAATCATCGCTATAGACACTATGCAAACACAAATTAGGACAAAAATATTTTTGAAATAAAATTAAAATATGTTATAGATGACTGACTTTTACTATATGATTTGATTTTTTTTTCTGGTGCAAAGATGGCAACACCTCCATTCCCAGAAGGAATACTTCTAGGGACAATGGGAGGGACATTTGGTGGCAAAGGTGTTAGGGGCTGGACTTCCAGTCCCAAGATGGCAACCAGGGGAAGGGGCACCCATTAAGGGGTGGAGCTACTCTTGCAGCCCTCAACAGCTAATTGAAATTTATTAAGCAGTCCTCCAGTTGACATAATTGCTCATCCCTGTCTTAAACTAAACCTTATTCAAATGTCCTAGGAGGTTAAGCAAGCAATTATTGGTGGTATCTTTTATTTGGACTAAGTATATAATCAGAAGAGATGGAAGACCAGTTTTCCACCACAAAGTGCCCTTCCTTAAGTCTGGGTTAGGTTTTTTTTAATTCATAAAATTGAAATATTAGTCATGGCATTCATATTCTTAACCAGTTAATGTTAAACTTGGGTGATTTTTTGACAAATAGCTTTTCTCCTAAAAACTGTAGGTTTCAGATAGGAAAGGATAAACATGTATTTGTGAATTCTGATAAAATTCAGCAGTTTAAGCCAAAAAATTATCAACTTTTGGAAATATCAATTCCCCATATGTTTCATTTTTTCATGTCAAAATAATGCTTAATTTTTTTAAAATTCTCAAATTTAAAGAAAGTGTTTTAAAAAGAAGTAAACCTAAAATCCACATGAACTATTCAAATTAAATGTTCCAGTAAAGCCAAAACAAAGGGTGTTTTAGTTTTTTGCTTTATCAAGAATTTCTCATTTCAGGCCAATCCAAAACATGTTTTGTTCAACTTAAAAACTGAAAAACAAAATACTTAGAGGGATATTGCTAACATATCCATTACATGACATACACAGCTGATCATCTTGAGAACTGAAACTCAGTTCTGAATAAGTCTTAACTTTTACCTATGTGATTCGAAGGTGTAAACTCTACCTTTTGGTTTCAGAAAGCTTTGTTGCAATATGGTTGAAAAACATTCATAAGGAAATAGGGCATAAGCTGGGCCATGCGTTATACCAGCTATTCAATAGATCCATTTAAGCTAATGTTGCAAAATACTTATGAAAAAAGTTACCAGCTGGTTACAAAATTTACTTACCGTCTTCCAAGGAAAAGAAAAATACAAATATATTTTATTTGTGGGAAAACACTGGGGAAAAACAAATATATTTTATCTGACCGTCCTAAATATATATTTGCTAGCACATTAGGGAGCAAAATGATAAAAGGTACAATGTCGATATAATGAGTGTGACTCCATGACAGAGACAAAAAAACCCCCCAAAAACCCACATTGGGGTGCCTTTTATGAGGGTCCTTCCCATTAATTAAACCCACAAATAAGTTATGCAAAAAAACAAGAGAGAAATATGATTTTATTCTCTAATTCCTCCCTATTATATATCTTGATTTAATCCGTTAGAAACAGAATATAAAAAGCCAGACTAAAGCAAGGTCATTTAAGTAGAGACATCATGAATTTTCACTGTCCATGCGAGAGCACCATGGCTCCTTGTAGGGATATAATAAAAGGTTGTACACCCCTTCAGGAAGATGCAGCATATTTTTGTCTTGTCTTGGTTTTCCTTTTTGTTGTATCTGACCAGCTCTGCAGACTACTGCACCCGAAATAATGGAAAATATTGCATCATTTAGTACCCTGTCCTTCATGGAAAAATTTATAGCAGAAGAATGCCCTTGTATTATTGAGACCATTCAGATCACAGTATCACTAAATGTGAGACAGTGTTTTTGCAACCCCAGCTGACTTACCTTACATACCCATTCAGGTGTTAGCCATTATTTGTGGCCCTCAATATATAAAACAGTAGAATAAACAAGCTGTTGCTCTATTGTACAAATGCACCATCAATAATTTTAACTAGATTCATGTAGATTATTGCAGGATACCATAGACAGCATAGGTTCCTTGGAAAATCAGTTGAAAGTTAATACTGCAAAGCAAATGAATTTAAATGACTTGTACATTAAGGGAGAACATTGTTTTCTATTTGACACATACTGTTGTCAGTCTTGAATGGTATCTGTACAACTGTGTGGGTGTAACATACTGCCTCTAGCAAAGTAGAAAAACTTGGAGTGCATCAATAGCTACTGCACTATTTATTTTTGCTGCTGCTGTGCCTTAGAGGAAAAAAGATACTGTTAATTTCAAACTTGCTCTTTTTTAACCTAGTCTATACACCAAAAAACTTGATTTTAAGTAACAACTTACTTGATACTTGCAGTTTACCATCTGCATAACTATGGGATTTCTCTGTCACAGATGTTATAAATTAGATCTTGCACTCCCAAATAAAATGCTTATGTTATCTCTTCTACTGAAGCCTGCTGAATTGGTGATTGCTTAGTTCCTATAGGACTGAACTGTTCAAGTCAGCCTATAAGATACTACCGACATGTTGAAGCTAATCCAAAAAAATTAACTATATGTTTCAGAACTGGGTAGGACTTGGAAATGTGCTGCATTATAAATAGGACATGTGTAATTGGCATGAGGGTCACAGCTACCAACTTTTAATAGCTTTCTCTGAACAAAAGTAGCTTATTGGCAAATTATAAAGATATTAAAATCAGGAGTAAAACAATCTGTATGAATGCAACAACCGTCTTATCTGTGCAACCACTCCCATGGTTACCAGTACTCAGTAAAATTGCTCTCTCTCATGTCCACCACAGAAATGCTGATGTAAACTTACTAAACAGACACTTTGACATATTCTACCCACCAACTCAGCTCCCCTCAAGACGCTCAGTAAAGTCCACCCCTTAAAAACCCTTTGACTTTTTATTACTTACTTATTGGCACAAGTGGTCAGCACAAGAACCAATCAATCACCACCTCATTGCTGTTCCTACAATCAGTCTGCCAGGATTTAACTGGCCATACCATTATTGCGCACTTCTCAATCATTTTCAAATCACTGTGCCTCAAACCTGTATCAATGGGGCTTTCACAATGACAACAAATGTCCTTGTGGACATGTTCAAACCATGTCCCACATTGTTGACTTGTGTCCTATTACAATGCTACCTGGTGGCCTTCATTAAGCTCTGCATGCTAGTGATGACATTGCCTTAAGATGACTGAAACAATATGCTGAAACCACACACGCTAAATAAATAGCCTAAGCTGTCTGTAAAGGAGATCAATATAATCAACCCTATTTTACAGGAGTAACTGAGGCCCACAAAGATTAGGTGACTTGACCCATGCTACTCAGTAACATAACTGGAACAAGAACATAAGTCTCTTGTCTCTTGAGTCAGTCTGTTGATCTATCCATTGTCCACTATATCAGCATCGAAGTTTTCAAGGTTGAAAAAGAGAGGGAGAGAGTATTTGCTACTCACCAGACATACTGAAACATTTTTGTGGTATTTCCCCCCATGCTGCTCTTTATGCATAAAGAACCCCCCCCCCCCAAATAAAACATGTTTAAAATCCAAGCAACCACTAACAGTACCCCACATAATTGATACCTAATCAAAATAAGCTTTTAAAGGCCCCACTGTAACACAACCTATCCCAGGATTGCTGTTATTAATAATAACATAACATTCTGGCTACTCCTATTTTATTGGTTTATCAAGTCCATGGTCAGCTGGTTTACTTTTGAGACACCTTGAAGCTATTCTAATTTCATCAGCATGAGCTGATTAACTGCTCATTTGCACACTCCACACTCTCCTAGAGGTAAAGGAAAGAGAACAGTCCTGTGTATGATATTAAAACACTATATGTATTACTTATGCCATTCATTTAGTACAATAACTGAATAGGCTGTATTGTAGAACATATTTCCCATTGCATTCAACTCTGATGCCTGTTAATTTATATAGTTTAGTGAGGCTACACAGTGAGCATGTCTACACAAGATGCTAACTGCGCAGTAGCATCTTGTGTAGATGCACCGTGTTTCCAGAATATTTAAATTCTAATGGAACTTACATTGTACAATTGTGCCCATAATTTAAAAGAAGAAAAGCACTAAAGGAAATTACTAGTAATTCAGGGGAAACTAAGAGAAACATATCTTATCTTTTCTGTTTGCTAAGCATGAATTTCCAGAGATAAGGGGATAAAATAGAATATCTGCTACAGATTATGTTTATTAATACAGCATCATAGCCAGAGGCCTTAGCACACAAAAAAGTGAGATAAATACAAATTCTAAAGTCAACATATCCAAGTAAAATAAATACAATTTTAATGATAAAAATAAGAAAAACTGAAGCTCAACTCTTCTCTCAGGATCAGATATACTCTTAAAACCACAGCCTATAAGCAATATATAGAAATAAAATAAATACATTATTTCTGTTAGGTGATAAGAAGCATCTCTTTCATCTTTTAAATTATTTCTTCTTGCCTTTGTGGCCATACAGGGAAACAGGTTGAGAGACCACGTTATCAAAACGTATTTACTTATTGTAGTTTTTTCAGCTGGTGCAGTGAAAGTAATCTAAGCCAAGAATGAGTTAACCATTTACATAACAGATAAGACTGCAGGCTATCTGAAAGCAGATAGTGTCTTAAAACTGGCTATGTTATTTGAGCCTGAAGAGTTTTTATGCTTTCAGTGCCAGCATACATACCTCCCTTCCCAAAAAACTGGAAAAAGGAGAACTGAGAAAGCCCACTGTAACATGATATAGTTCAAAATATCCAGGTATTTCTCTTATTAAACCAACTATCTAGTTGGTCTAAAAGGATATCACCTCTACCATGAGTCTTGATTGCTTTTTCCTGTAGACCAATACGCTACAACCTGGATACCTGACACAGGTATTTCTCATAATTCGTTATATGAGGAAGTCCAGAGAATATGGTTCAGGAACTTGTTTCAGGAATAACTATCGTAACATATTATCTGAAACTATCTTCTACTCTAAGCTTAATTAAGGATTTGTATTTGTGGCTTCACTGCAGGCAGGTTAAGTGCTGAAAAAGAAAAAGAAAAACAATAAAAAGCATAATGGAAACATGAAGGGAATTCTGTGATTTCTTAAGACATTCTTTCTGGCATAAGCTTGGAAGGTGGTATTAGTTCATATTCAGTCTTGATAGGACGGCTTTAGTCAAATTGACATATTCCTCTTTCCTTGCCCCAGGCAAATTGCCTCAATTATAATTTGGAATGGTGCACATTCTCTTTGAATTTGTTTTGCAAGTCTAGAACGCTAACACCTTTCCAAACACAGTTCTTTGCTCATATATGGGCATACATTTTAGTCTGAAATCTTCAAAAGGCCAGAGCAATTAAATATCACTGTTGGCATAAGCAAAACAAAGAACTGTTTTTCCCTTTCCCTTCTCTGTATGTTTATCAAATTGGTTGTTATTTGTTAAACAAATACCTACACTGGGGGGAAAACTGGCCTATTTAATATAATGGTCATCAATTATCCATTGTGCAGCTTTGGTCTGAGGCCAAAGGCCTTTAGTTGTTTGATAATTTATAGTCTAAAACCTGCAGGCAAAAACAGCTGAGAGCTTTACCTCAAGCACATAGAAGCTTATGACAAAAAAAGAGAGTCATTTGCAAAAAGAAGGGCCAATAGAAATAGTGCTTCACTTCTAAAACCACCATCTCATTGTAAGAAAAGAAATATTTAAATGCCTCCTGTACATATAAATATAACCTCTATTGTTTTCAACAATTCCCCAAAAAATTTCTGTCACCATTTTTTTTTACAAAAAGGAAAATAATGCATTTCTTACTGAGACAGCTTAAACTGAAGTTATTTCTTACATCCACATTTTTTGAATTGTACCAAATCATTGTATTTTGTAAAAAGGATAAAAATACTCCTTGTCAGTGGTCAGGTGATTCCCTAACTTTTAGCAGTCATCAAAAATACTGTGAGGGCTTGTGCTGGACCACTGAGCTCCAAACCCTGTTTCTCCAAAACTAACTGGATGCAAGTGTTTAAATATACCTAGGCTAGGGACAAGTTATGCATAAACCAGTTTAAGTGATCAGAAACCAATTAAACCTGTAACAGAACAGAAGTTGAGTATACATAAATCTCTTTCAAAATGGCTGAAGCTGGTTTAGAATTAACCTGGTTGAATATGCTATCAGACTTAACTGATTTAGGTCAAACTGCTTTCCAGGATTTCTGTCCCAGACTCCATCCTGGATTAGGTTAACCTCACAGTCCCCCAGAACCCCAGCATGCTTTGCATCTCTGGGTTGGGCTGGGCTGTGCTGTCTGGTCCAGCAGAGCAGGGTTGGTCCCACCCCTCTTCTCCCTAGCCAGAGCACTATCAGTAATCTGGCTGGCTGAGAAGCAGGTAGGGGTTGGTGCTTTGAAGTGCCAGTAGCCTGAGGGGAAATGGGAGGGAGGGTTAATGCACCCCTCCATCCCCTCTTCTACCACCATGGGACCCCAGCCAGGGTAGCAGCCTTTGCCAGGCCTTCCCAGTTCCCCAGTCCAGGTCGCTGCACAAGCAACAGAAGCTGGAGGGGAGGGATGGGCATGGTGCTGCAGCTTGAATTCTTCTTTCGCTGTCTTCAACAGCTGTGCCTTTTGTTGTATCTCTTTAGTTGGAGCTTTGCATGTCAGTAGTAACTCTTCCAGAGTGATTTGTTTCTTTGTCTTTTTATTTGCCCAGGGTTTATGCCCAGAGATGGTCTGAGAGGACCACTGGTCACAAAACTGTATGACTACATCTGGTCTGCGGAATATATCCATCCTTACTCCAAAAACCCAGAGCTGTTTTTCTTATCACCTACTCCTCTAATAGCTCATTTCTCACCAAGCCTACCATATCAAGACAATCCAAAAAAGAAGGAAAGCTCCTGAATTCTAATTTAATCTGTGCTCCCTCCCTTGCAAAACCACTCTGGCAAATTCAAGTGACTAAGCCTCCAAACCCTTTGGAACAGATTTTGCAATCCTCAACAACTCTAAGTTCAAGCAGCCTCCAATTTCTAAGTCCTGTGTTCAACAAAATTTCCAAGTGCTGTGCACAATAAAGTCTCTCAGTGCAAATGAATTCCATAATGCCCAGGGAAGGGGGAAGCTCGAGCGCTCCTACAGCCAGTGGGGGGAAGGTTAGGGACACCTGGCAAGGGTTGCTGCTTCCTTCCTCTTCCAGGTACACTTGAACGGGGACCATGCAGGCCAGGGTGGGGATTTAAACCCCTCTGCAATCATATTCAGCTTAGCAGGGCCTGGCCATGCCCCCTCCTATACTCAGTTTTCCTCCAGCCTTCTGGCCACTGCTAAAGGGAAGGGAGGGCTTGCTCTAGTGCCCCTGATTTGCAACCTGAGCCACTTAAGGCATGTGGCTGCATTTCCAGAACCACATGTGAACATCTAGTCACTTGCTTCCCAGTTAAATCTACACAGGTTAGACTAACCTGCAAAGATTGAATTGATTCAGGCTATTTGACAGTCTGTACTTAGCTCAAATGAAGTCCATTTAAATTGCCAGGAATTAACAGCTTCAAAATCAGAAGTAGGATAAAATCTGTCATAATCTCCCCCATAAAAAGTTACCTAAAGGAAAAAATTCACGAGGCAAGGGTTTTTGTGGATAATATATTTTATTGGACCAACTGCATAATTAGGATAAACTATACTGCTATTATGATTTGATATTACTGAATCCTTTAACCTTTAAAAAATATTTTGGCAGGGAATTAAAAACACTTCTCACTGACACACACATACATGTAATATAATAACAGATATAATATTAGCATCTCACACTGATGATGTACAAGAATTCATCAAAAAGTACCTTTTTAGCATGAGGGTTTGCACACATGAAATGTTAAACATACTTCTGATTGGCAAGATTATAAAATACATGAAAACTATTGATGGGGCTGTGGCATGTGTGCTTTATGTCTCTCCTCCTCTTGAGGTGTATTTAAACAGCATATTTTAAATTTCAGGACAACTACACTGTATCTATATTTAAACATGCTTCTATATTTGGCAGCTTCTTCCCAAATTTTCTTCAAGCTCTCAGATGGTATTTCAGTGTGTCTTTGCGAAGCAAGTATAGTCTAGCAACAGAACATGTTCATTGTTTAAGTTTCCTGTAAAATATTGCCTTAGGAATTTTGAAGTTATTTGTTCTTATAAAATGTTCAGCCCAATGAAGTTGAGACTTGATCAAGATGAGCACTATTTATTTGACTTTTCTGAAGCACTTCTTTCTTTGAAGTGCTTGCTTCTGACTTACAATCTGATGTTATAAATGGAAGAGAGGAAGAAGAGATCAAATTGATTAAGCTGATGTGCCACTAATAAAGGGCCCACTGTTTGCAATTGTAGAGTAACAGTTTGTAATATAGAGCAGGGGGGCTGGACCCAATGATCTCACAAGGTCTCTTCCAACCCTAAACTTCTGTGAATCTGTGTGAATCTGTGAATATGCCATGATGCACATCAAACTTAGTGCATAGATGAGTATCAATTTCATTTCAGAGGCACTTTATTAAACTGCCAAAGGCAGTACTTTACTACTTATTGGGCAATTGTATCATCAGGGTAGACATTACTGGATAGTATGCTGCCTTAGTAACAAAATCTGTGCAGAGACCTCATAGGGATTCTTCATTTGTAACTAACAGGTCAGTATGACCCTAACCTGAACCCAGTTAATACATAACTTCAATTCTTGTGACACTTACTGCTAATCCAACATGCTTAGCTATACACAGAAAATGGTAAGTTATATACTGCATACCTCCAAGTCTGTGTGTGATCAAAAAGCAGTCATCTGCAAATAATACAACCGCAATTAGTAACTCATGAATGAGCAGGTTCATTAGAATGTCATCCGGTCTGGGTACTTTACTGGGTGACATTTTTCTGACAGCTCTTTTAACTCCTTGATTTGGAGCTGTAGCTGCAGCAAGGTCTTGTATCAGTAGATGCTCGACCATGACATGAAGAGCTTCATCAGAGAAGCTGAATTGTTGATTTGATAATAGATTGGATATCATGCCTGGGGCTCGGGTTAGGGACATCACAGACAGGATCCCAGCCTACATCCGACCTGCAGACCAGTACCCCATGGTTGTCATCCACGTGGGAACAAATGACACAGCCAGGGGAAACCCTGACCACATTATGAAGGAATTTAAGGCTCTGGGGGACAAGCTTAAGGAGACAGGGGGCAGGTGGTATTCTCCTCTCTTCTCCCGGTGAGTAGGCAGGGACAGCGACACGAGGCCTGCAATGGTGAGGTCAACCGGCGCTTAAGCAGTTGGTGCTGCCAGGCAGTCCTTGGGTTCCTAGATAATGACCCATGCTTTTGGGCAGGGGACTTGCTGGGATGGGATGGGCTTCACCTCTCTCCCAAAGGCAAGCGTGTCTTCTCTTCCAGGATGGCTGATCTCATACGGCGAGCTTTAAACTAGCCTCACCGGGGGAGGGGGCCGCAGGAAGACAAGGAGACACCACCCGAGCAAGACAGGTGACAAATGCAAGGAGTGCCCAGGTAAGAAACAGGGGTCCAGACAGTCTCCCAAACTGGGGGGTGACACACGCAGCTATGCAAAAACCTAGATGCCTATATACCAATGCTCGTAGTATGGGGAACAAACAGGAGGAACTCGCCCTCAGAATAGCCAGTTCAAAGCCAGACATAATAGGGCTTACAGAAACATGGTGGGATTCATCCCACGACTGGGCAGTTAGCATTAGTGGGCTATAGGCTTTACAGACGGCTTTACAGAGAAGGAAGGAAAGCTGGGAGTGTGGCGCTCTATGTCAAGGAGCAATACACATCCTCTGCCAGTAGAATGGGGTCAGAGGAGCAGCAAGCTGAAGTGCTCTGGGTCAAGATACAAGGGGCCATGGGGAGAGGGATTTAATGGTGGGGGTCTACTACAGACCATCCAGCCAAGGGGAGGAGCTGGACCAGAAAATTGCAGAGGCACTTAAGGCAAGAGATGTAGTTGTCATGGGTGATTTAAATTACCCGGACATCTGCTAGGAGGAACAGTCAGCCAGATTGGACCGTTCCAGGAGGTTCCTGGCCAAGATACAGGACCTCCACTTAATTCCAGAGGTGCACAGTCCCACCAGAGGAAATGCCCTGTTGGACCTGGTCCTGGCTACAGGCGATAACCTGGTAAGGGTCCTCCAGGTTCTTGACCACCTGGGTGATAGCAATCATCGCTTGCTGGAATTCACCATCCAGCACAGGGTGCCAAGGGCCTGCAGCAAGGCAGTAGCCCTAGACTTCAAGAGGGTATCATGAATGAGTTGAGATTAGTGGGAGAGGCACTAGGGTTCCCGAGAACAGGGGAATTCAGTGCCCAAGATGAGTGGTCATTCCTTAAGGAGACGATACTCAGGGCCCAAGGGGTGACCATCCCAACAAGAAGCAAGGAGGGCAAAAGTGCCTGAAAGCCCCCCTGGCTCACCAAGGGCATCCAGGAATACCTGACTGCCAAAAAGGTGACATACACACGGTGGAAGGGGGGGTGCTATCACCAAAGAAGAGTATACCTCCTCTGCTCAGGCCTGTAGGGAGGTTGTCAGGAAAGCTAAGATGGACATAGAGGTAGGACTTGCGTCCAAAAGCAAAGATAATAAAAAGCCCTTTTTCAAATATATAGGGAGGATGAAGAAAGCACCGGGAAATGTGGGGCCCCTGCAAGACACTCCGGGCAATCTGGTGGTTGCACCAGAGGAGAAAGCAGACCTCTTTAACCAATTCTTCACCTCCGTTTTCTTGTGCAGAGACTGGGACCTCCCCACTGTGATGCAAGATGGACTCAAGGGGAACACCTCCAGACTTCAGGTTGGGGAGGACCGAGTTAGAGAGCTTCTGGAGGGGCTGGACGTGTTCAAATCAGTGGGTCCAGATGCTCTCCACACCAGGGTGTTGAGGGAGCTAGCAGGGGTTATTGCAGGGCCCTTGGCATGGCTTTATGAGTGCGCGTGGTGCTCAGGCCAGGTGCCAGATAATTAGAAGATAGCCAACGTGGTCCACATCTTTAAAAAAGGGAGGGAGGGAGGACCCGGGCAACTATAGCCCCGTCAGTCTTACCTCAATCCTAGAGAAACTCTTTGAGAAGATCATCAAGGAGTACACCTGCAATGGGCTGGCTTCACAGATTATGCTTAAGGGCAACCAGCATGGTTTCATTAGAGGCAGGTCATGTCAGACCAACCTGATTGCCTTTTATGATCAGGTCACAAAAGCACTGGATGCAGGTCTCGCCATAGACGTAGTCTTTCTGGACTTCAGCAAGGCCTTTGACGCCATCTCCTACCCCATCCTCATTAAAAAACTAGGGGACTGTGGCATTGATGCCTGTACAGTCAGAATTCATAGACATTTGGGCTGGAAGAGACCTCAAAAGATCATCGATTCCAGCCCGCCGCCCAAAGGGCAGGAAGTCAGCTGGGGTCATAGGATCCCAGAAAGATAAGCATTCAATTTGCTCTTGAAGGGGTTCAATGCAGGTGCTTGAATCACCTCCGATGGCAGGCTGTTCCAGACCTTGGGGGCTCAGACAGTAAAGAAATTCTTCCTTATGTCCAGCCTGAAATGGTCTCGCAGTAGTTTATGACCATTTGACCTCATCATCCCTTGGGGCGCTCTGGTGAACAAACGTTCCCCCAGATCCTGGTAGTCACCCCTAATAAACTTATAGGTGGCCATCAGATCACCCCTGAGCCTATGCTTTTCCAGGCTAAGAGCCCTATGGTCTGTTTTCCTGACCTCTGATCATGTGCGTGGCTCTTCTAAGGACTCTCTCAAGTTTCTCCACATCCTTTTTGAATTGTTGAGCCCAGAACTGGATGCAGTACTCCAGTTGCAGCCTCACCAAGGCCGAGTACAAGGGGGAAATGATGTCCTGGGATTTGCTTGAGAAGCATCTATGGATGCAAAACAGTGTTTTGGTCACTTTAGTAGCTGCAGCATCGCATTGAAGGCTCATGTTCATCTTGTGGTCAATGATGACCCCCAAGTCTCTTTCTTCTGTAGTGCTAGCCAGCGTAGCACTGCCGAGCCTATAAGGATGTTGAAGGTTTTTCTTCCCAAGGTGGAGAACCTTGCATTTTTCGGTGTTAAACACCATCAGGTTCTTGTCTGCCCATTTGCTGAGCCTGTCCAGGTCAGCCTGGATCACCCACCTGTCTTCTGGTGTGGATGCTTTGCCCCAAAGTTTGGTGTCATTGGTGAACTTGGTCAGTCCACTCCTGCTCCAATGTCCATATCATTAATGAAGATGTTGGACAATATGGGTCCAAGGACAGAGCCGTGGGGGACCGCACTGGTCACAGGGCACCAGGATGAGTGACTGCCATCAGTTATTACCCTCTGGGTCTTACCATGGAGCCAATTTCCCAGTCAGAGGATCGTGGTGGATCCAAGGCCACAATTGGTCAGTTTCACCAAGAGGTGATCATAGGATACCAGATCAAAGACTTTTTTGAAGTCAAGATATATGACATCAATCTCTTCTCCCTTGTCCAGGTGATAGGTCACTGTCACAGAGGCACTGGGGTGCTCCGTGCCTGAGATGAAGAAGAGGTGAGCTGCCAGTCACCAGGGCAGCTCAGGTGAGGGTTGTCAGAGCTGCCAATCGTCAGGGGAGGGCAGCTGTGGGTTGCCAGGCCAACCAACTGGTCAGGTGACCGGAAGGGGGCAGGGCCGGGCCCTTTATAACAACTGAGGCCTGGGCCCAGTAGCAGTTTCCTTTTGGCAGCTGCAGGAGCAGGAGCTCTGCGGCTGAGCTGAGCGGCCTGAATTGGTAGTGGGAGCCTTGTGGTGCTGACTGGCTGCGATGATGCATGGGATGAGAACCCCTTGACGAAAGGTAGGGTTGGAGGCCCTGGTTGGGGGGGCTCAGTGTTTTTGTTGTGAGCAGGAGGCTCTGTGTTTTATGTTGAATCCAGGTGGCTTGCGTTGTGTGACAGTTACACTGGAGGACCGGGTGAGTCTGTAGGGGAGTGAGGAGGCCTCACAGGAGCTCCCCAGGAGCTTGGGGGTTCCTGGTGCCCAGCAGGGGCACAGTGCCACAGTGGGCACAGCATAAGGGGTGCCAGGAGGGCACTCGCTGAGTGGGGGTTGTAGCCCCAGCCGTGAGAGGTGCGGCATAGGCCCCAGAGTGGGGCGGCGGGCGCGAGAGGCACGGCACAGGTCCCAGAGTGCAGCAGGCTGATTGATAAAGACCCAGTAGGGTCGGGGAGGCCAGGTAAGGCTTCGGCCGCCTGAGCCCAACCCGGTATTCTTGGCAAAGACCCAGTAGCATTGGGGAGGCCAGGTAAGGCTCCGACCGCCTGAGCCCAACCCGGTATTCTTGGCAAAGACCCAGTAGGGTCAGGGAGGCCAGGTAAGGCTCCGGCCGCCTGAGCCCAACTCGATATTTACCAGTAGCAGGACATTGGAGTGAATAGTAGGAGCTAGGGCAGCGGCGATGCGCCAGGCCCAGGGGCACCGGGAACAGGGCGGCGGCGATGCACCAGGCCCAGGGGTGCCGGTAGGAGCCGGACAGTGGAGAGACAGGCCTGGGGCACCGGTAACAGGCCGGTGGGTAGGAGCCCGGCCCAGGGGGCACCAGGCGGCCGACGAGCCCAGGGTGCCAGGGAGAGAGCACCAGAGGGGAAGGGGACTGTACAACGTCCCATGGAACAGCTGCGAGGCTTGGGGCGTGCTAAAGAGGAGGTTTGGAGGCACGCATACCCCTTAAGGGAGGGGTGCACAGAGGCACCCCATTTGGAGTAGGGGCAAGAACACACTTACCGTTCACTAGGGGAACAAAGGCAGCCTCCCATTTAACCTATTAAACAGCAAAGTCGTGGCGGGTGAGATTCTGAGGGTGCTGAGTCCACCCTAACGTGATGGTAGGGGGCGCTAGGGAGTTCACGGCCGCTCCTAGGCCCCACTCCCTCACAGTCACCTAGTCGTAGAAGGAAATGAGATTGGTCAAGCAAGACCTATCCACAATAAACCCATGCTGACTATCCCTTAGGATGTTGGCGTCAGCCAGTCCATTAAGGATGGGCTCTTTAATAAACTTTTCTAAGATCTTCCCCAGAATAGAAGTCAGGCTGATGGGCCTGTAGTTAGCCAGATCCACTTTCCTCTGTTTCTTGAAGATAGGCACCACACTGGCCTTCTTCCAGTCTTCAGGCACTATACCAGAGCACCAGGAGTTTTCAAAGATCCGTGCCAGGGGCTGGGCTATGATGCTTGCCAGCTCCTTGAGTACTCTGGAGTGTAGATTGTCAGGGCCAGCTGACTTGAAGGTATCCAGCTTCTGAAGATGTTCCTTCATGAGGTCAGCATTTATAAAGGGCATGGGATTTCCCTCACCTGGACCTCCCTGTCCCATAGCAGGCATGGGTGTCCCATGGGACTGATGAAAGACCGACGCAAAGTACCCATTTAATAGGTTGAATTTTTCCTGGGCGTCAGTTGTCAGTTGCCCCATCTGGTTCTGCAGGGGTTTAACGTTGCCCTTGCTTTTTCTCCAGCTCCCCACATATCTGAAAAAGGACTTTTTATTGTCCTTGATGCTCAAAGCTAGTTAGAGTTCAATTGCAGCCTTGGCTTTCCTGGTTTGCTCCCTGCAGGACTGGAGCAGTGCAGAATAATCCTCCTTGGAGGTGAATCCCATCCTCCATCTTTTGTAGGCTTTTCTTTTTAGCCTTAAGAGGTCTGCTAGGTCCCTGGAGAGCCAGGGGGGCTGCTGTGCCCTCTCCTCCAAGATCGAATAGACTTAGCTTGTGCATTGAGGATCACTTTAAGGAGCAACCACTCTTCTTGAACTCCCCTCTCCCTGGGGTCATGGTCCCTTAGGGCCTGAGTGACAAGCCTCCTGAGCTTGTCAAAGTTGGCTTTCCTGAAGTCAAGGACTTCCGTGTTGCTGACTGACTTGCCAGCTTTATGGAGGATGGTGAACGTGATCAGTTCATGGTCACTGTCACCCAACTTCCCACTGATCACTAGGTTGCTGATTAGCTGTAGCCAGTACCAGGTTGAGCACAGCTTTGCCTCTCATTGGCCCATAGACTTCTTGAGTCAGGTAGAGGTCATCCACACATGAGAGGAAGCTTTGCAACTGCTCGGATTTTCCTGAGTGATCCTCCCATGAGATGTCTGGGTAATTGAACTCACCCATGACCACCATGGTCCTGGAGCATGCAGCCTCAGCCAGTTCCTGGGTGAGCTCCTAGTCAAGCTCAGGACTTTGAGTGGGAGATCTGTAGTAGACTCCCACTGTGTCCCCTGTGCTGTTTTTCCCACAGATTGTAACCCAGAGGGTCTCCAGTCATCCACCCTGGTCACCAAGATCAGCTTGCAGGGACATGTAGCTTTGCTTAATATAGAGAGCTGCACCCCCGCCCCTTTTATCTACACGATCCCTCCTGTACAGGATATAGTCATCTATATCCAAGGTCCAGTCACGGGTGGAGTCCCACCAGGTCTCTGTTATCCTTATGACATCATAATTATTTTCATGAGCAGGAGGATGAGCTCCTCCTGCTTATTCCCCAAGCTCCTGGCATTTGTGTACAGGCAGGCAAGTGTCCCCTTGGGGGCTCTTGCTTTGCCCACAGATTGTACCAGGAATGAGGCAAGGGTGGGCTCCCTTAAGTGCCTTGGCCTGCTGGCTTTGCAAGGGTTGCTCAGCGGGCCAGCAGTGGCAGTAGTCCCCCTGTCCCCCAACGAGCTTAGTTTAAAGCCCGGTGGAGCAGGTCAGCCAGTCTGGCTGAGAAAAGCCTCCTTCCCAGGGGAGAGAGGTGGAAGTCATCTCTTCCCAGCAGCTCACTGCCTCTCTCACCAAAGAGCAGGCTGTGTTCATGGAAGCCAAAGCCTTCCTGATGACACGAGCGCTGCAGTCTTTGGTTGACTACGTGGATCCTCCTTTCCCTTCTCAGCCCATAGCCCGAGACTGGGAGGATCAATGAGAACACCACCTGTGCCCCCAGACCCTTTAGAACCACTCCCAAATCCCTGTAGCACCTCATGACCCAGCTGGGAGCACTCCGAGCCGTGTCATTGGTGCCCACATAAATAAGGAGCATAGGATTGTGGTCTGTGGGCCAAAGGAGCTTTGGGATCTTCTCTGCAATGTCCCGGATGTGGGCCCCCGGAAGCAGCAGACTTCCTGGACTAAGGGGTCAGGGCGGCAGATTGCCCCCCCAGTCCGCCTCAGGATGGAGTCTCCCACAACAAACACCTTACGTTTTGTCTTGGGGAGAGTAGGGGCGGTAGCTGCAGTTGAGCCTGTGTTGCCTGTGGGAGCTGGCAACTCAGCAGGCTCTGCTGGAGCAGCGAGAGGTGCGTACCTGTTGCTAAGCGTCGGCAGGGCAGGGGCCTTGGTGAGGTGGGCTTTAGGGCCCTTGACCACCTTGCTCCATGCCCCTGACTGGACAGACTGGACAGAGTGGGAGGTCGTGGAGTCCTCCTTTGTCCTGGAGGGACATGGTGGTCTATCTTCTGGCTCCTGGGGGAGAAGGGCCTGGCAGTAGGAATCAATCTCCTGCTCACAGTCCCTGATGGCATGCAGTCTCTGGACTGTGGCCTGGAGCTCCTCCAACTGGAGTGCCAGAGACCCCAAAAGGAAGCAGATCCCACACGGGGAGGTAGCCATGCTCCTGCGCCCCAGAGCCTGAAAAAGGGACAGGCAACCTGTGCAGCTGAGAACCAGAGGCTCCATCTGTGTGGAGCCCGGAACCACAGGCTCTGTCTGTGTGGGAGTCTCTGAGATGCCTGAGGGGGGGACCACAGATCCCGAGGGGACCCAAGGGGTGTGCCGCATGACCATCCGTGTCATGCCTCTGGTAGGCTGGCTATGGCTGGGACTGTCTACCCTGGGGGGTTAGTAGGCAGGGTCTTGGGCCCCCCCATTCCCCCTCCTGCGAGAACTCCACACTAACTCACTTGCCAGCAGACAAGCGCACTTGTTTGCGCAGCCTGTTTGTGTGGCTCCCTGTGGGGCTGGGACAAGTAAGGACCTGGGCGGGGCTTGACCCAGCCCAGCTCCACGCAGCCACCTCCTCCCACTCAAAGAGGGGTTAACCCCTTCCCACCACAGGCCCCACTTGCCTCCAGTTGTGCTGGGGGTTGGTGGGGGGCTCCGTGGCTGCTGGGGGGTGTCTAAGGGGCTTCAGAGGAGTAGGGGCAGGGCGGGCTTTCACCCGCGCGTCTCTCACTGCTCCAGAGCCTAACTGGGGCTTTTTTTGCTGTTGGCAGGCCCTTTTAAACTGTGCGCATGCACAGTGGGCCTGCTGTTGGGGAAAGCTGCTCTCGGGCAAGGGGGGGCCCTGCCCTGCTGAAGGGGGACTGGTAAGTACCCCCTCCTATCTTTCTCTCTCCCTGGGGGCCTGGGCCAAGTAGGGGCCTGGGCGGGGCTTGACCCAGCCCAGCTCCATGCAGCCACCTCCTCCCACTCAGAGAGGAGTTAACTCCTTCCCACCATGGGCCCTGCTTGCCTCCGGCTGTGCTGGGCGGTGTCTAGGGGGCTTCAGGGGAGCGGGGGCATGGCAGGCTTTCACCCGCGCATCTCTCACCACTCTGGAGCCTAACTCACTTTTGAGTTTTGGATTGCATATTGCAGATTGGCTGAGGGGTCGTACTCAGAGGGTGGTGGTGGACGGGTCATATTCGACCTGGGGGGAAGTAGGCAGTGGAGTCCCCCAGGGCTCGGTCCTTGGGCCCGCGCTGTTCAATTCTTTTATCAGCGATTTGGAAGACGGGGTGAAATGCAACCTGTTTAAATTTGCTGATGATACCAAAATTTGGGGTGAGGTGAGCACAATGGTAGGGAGGGAAAGACTGCAGCAAGACCTGGATAGGTTACAGGGGTGGGCTAACAGGATGCATTTCAATACTGACAAGTGCAGGGTGCTGCACTTGGGCAGTAGTAACCAGCAGCACACTTGTAAGATGGGAAACTCCCTTCTTGAGAGCACGGAGGCAGAAAGGGATCTTGGAGTCATTATTGACTCCAAGATTAATATGGGCCGACAATGCAAGCTCATGGTTGGCAGGGCTAACCGGACCTTGTCATGCATCCACAGGAGCATCTCAAGTAGGGCCAAGGAGGTGATCCTCCCCCTCTATGCAACACTGGTCAGGCCACAGCTGGAGTACTGTGTCGAGTTCTGTGTGCTCCACTTCAGGAGGGTAGTGGACAACACTGAGATGGTCCAGAGGAGGGCCACCTGCATGATCTGGAGACAACAGGGCAGACCCTATAGTGAGAGACTGCGGGACCTGAACCTGTTAAGCCTTAACAAGGGAAGGCTGAAGGGGGACCTGGTGACCATCTATAAACTCACTAGGGGGGACCAGAAGGGTTTGAGAGAGACCTTGTTATGCCAGGGGGCGCTAGAGGAAACAAGGAATAACGGCCACAAGTTGTTGGAGAGGAGGTTTAGATTAGTCATCCATAAGAACTACTTCACAGTTAGGACGGCTAGGATCCAAGGGAAGTGGTGCTGGCTCCTACCCTGCGGGTCTTTAAGAAGAGGCTTGATACCTATCTGGCTGGAGTCATCTGAGCCCAGTTTTTCTCCTGCTCAGGTGGGGGGTCGGACTTGAAGGTCCCTTCCAACCCTACTTCTATGATTCTATGATCTCCTAGACCAACACAGCTACAGCAACACTCCAGTTCCTCTTACTGAACAGTTTTCATGCTCTTTCATGAGCAGGCTGCCCCCATCAACTGAGCATACAGTCATGCCACATTTTTTCCCTCCACTGAACATATACATTTTCAGTGAAGTGTTTACTATCATGTTGTTCTGTTGCCTCCTGAGGTTCCATGAGATAGTACTTTCCCAATGTATTGTTTTTTTTCTTTTTGTGAGCTTGTATGCATATTTTACTCTACATTTTCCTCAGTGAGTTTTGAAAGCCCCGTGGTGCCAGTGAGACATAGTTGATAGACATGAGAAATGTAGTTTGTACTGTGGGACACCAGAACGGAGGCAAAGGAGCTCGAGCCTCCAGCTGCATGGTGCAGAGCAGGGAGAGGGCACTGCTGCAGAAGAAGTGTGACCACAAGGACCAGGACCTGCAACTGGCACAAGTTTATATGGTGAGCAAGGATCCAAAGCCCTGCATTCAGTGGTAGCTTCAGAGCCAGGGAAGAGTTAACCTGGCTGTTGGCAGTGACTCCTGATATCTCTCACAGCAGCAGCTTCCTGCCCTTGCTTCATGGAGCCCTTGCTCCTGCTCTGCCCTTTCTTCCTGCCCTTGTTCCATGAAGCCATAGGCTGGAACCTCGCTGCCTCCGTTCTAGCACCTACCTTTAATGTGTACCCAGGACTTGTGTGCCACACATGGAAGCTGCTTGTGGCAAACATTCTGTGGGTTTGCTACCCCTATTCTATTAGATGTCTACCCACTTTTTAAGCCATGTTGACTTGGTGTATGATTCAGCCTTGAACATTCACTTTTAAATTTGTTCTGTACCAACTTCTGACTTCTGCCTAGCCTGCAGTTTGACCATCATTCTGCAATCCTCAGATGACAAAGCAACCCTGACATATTCAAGTTCAAAACAGAAGGGATCATATGTGTTGTTTAAGGCAGTGGTCTCCAAAGTGGGGTGCACGCACCCTAGGGAGTGTGCAAGATGATCCATTGGGGTGTGGGAAGAAAATATTACAACTTATATTTATATTTAAATAAATATACATATATTGAGGGTGCGTTCTCAAAAAATTTTTATTGATGGGGGTGCATGCTCAAAAAATTTTTACTGATAGGGATGCGTGATCAAAAAACTTTGGAGACCACTGGTTTAGGGGTTAGGGGAATGTGATTTCTTATACACAACATTTAATCCTTAGTCCTTTCCTTAATTCTGATAGGGCACATCCTCCAAAGTAATGAACAAGTCTTAATAATGAAAGTTGATGAAACTGAAAGACTTGTAACATAGTCAGTTGAGTGTTAAAAATAAACCAAGGATTACAGTTTGGAAAGGGAATGCTACACTTGTGAATGTATACAAAATAGTACTCTCAAATGAATAGAAACTGTCTAACTGCAAACAGCCATAAACAATATGAGACATTTCTGATTTCCACAGTGGGCTCCATCCTGCTATTTTTATTCATTTGAATAAATCTTACTTGACTGTCCCCCATGACTTGGGTTGCTAGACATGGAAACAAATATTTTAGATTGTTTAAAGATAAAAAAAATAACATGAAACTAACTATTTCAATAAAGAGATTGTCTATATTTTTCAAACTAATGAGCAATTGGTTTTTGATGGCTGCTTAATTATCAGAAGTTTATTTTTAAATAGAGATCTAATAAGTCACTGAGTTAGGGCATAATTAAGTGAGAAATTCTTTTTCAGTGGTTATGTGTTTTCTTCCTTCTCATTTCCCTTAATTATTTCTGATTCCTTTGTCTCTTTGGTGTCTTGATCTGCTATATTTTCTCTTACCAGTCACTGGGCTTTAAACATGGTTAACTATTAGCCTTGTGTCAAAATATAAATAAATAAAATTTGAAGCTTGTAATTTAAGTTTCATTCTGCCTAATTGGGTAACTAATGGAAAGAATTTGAATCAGGACTGCACAATTACTGCAGGTCTGGCTTTCTATGCCTTGCCAATTCAAACACACATTGCTGGGTATATGAACATTGGAACAATCAAATTAATTGGAAATGTCCTTATTGAGGGAAGTAAATTTTAAATGATTTGTATCTCTGTGAGAAGGCAGACAAGTAAATGTATATGTGTATGTGTATGTGTATGTATATGTATATGTATATGTTAACCACGTCTAGCACAATGATCCCTGTCTGTCAGAATGTCCCCTGGAGCCATTGCCAGTTAATTTAGATTAAAGTAGTCTTCCTATTTGTAAATACTAAAATCTACTGGACATTGTCCTCTGCAATGGGGAATACTTGAGGTGTGGACAGCTGATGTCCTGAAGTTTGTTGAGGAACTTCCTCCTTGATTCCACTAATTCATATTTATTTATTTTCAGTGCATATTTAACCACTTAAATGGCAGAAAGTTTCTGGGACTTGACTTTTAAGTGTTAAACATCATTAGAAATGGAGGGAATGCCCTTGTTAAACAATGTAGTGATGTATGTTGAAACACCTAAGCTCACAGATTACACCATCTCAGGGGTGTAGTAGATATGCTGGAGGGTAGGGATAGGATTCAGAGTGATCTAGACAAGTTGGAGGATTGGGCCAAAATAAATCTCATAAGCACTGGCGACATGTAGGAGGATGCATGTGAGTTCATGTACACCCCCTGAGATTGGAGGTGTACCCCCCCTGCAAAACATGCTGTTGACACTATTGGTGATGCCTGCAGGTGGTCACCATTCACTAATCTCCCCCACCCTCACTGCCAACACCACTGGCAGCACCTGCGGGTGGTCCCCGATTGCTACTGGCCACTGCCGGAGGCATCTGTGGGTAGTTGCCAACTGTCAGTTGCCAGCTGCTCACCACGGCACTGCCAACATTGCTGTGGTCGCCTCAGGGAACTCACTGCCATCATGCTCCCCACTGCTGACAGTGCTGCTGCCATATGCGGGAGCTTGCCATGCACCTCCAACCTTCAGGGGCATGTGGCGTTCATGTTCATAAGTTTCAACAAGGACAAGTATGAAGTCCTGCACTTAGGACAGAACAGTCCCATGTACCAGTGCCGGCGGGGGATGAACTGGCTAAGCAGCAGCTCTGTAGAAAAAGACTTGAAGGATACAGTGGACAATCAGCTAAATATTAATCAGCAGTGTCCCTTGTTGCCAAGAAGGCTACCAGCATACCGGGCCGCATAAGTAGGCTCAATGCAAGCAGATCAATGGAAGTAATTATTTCCCTTTATTCTGCACTGGTGAGGTCAAATCTGGAGTACTATATCCAGTTTTGGACCTCCCCCCTTACCCCACTACAGAAAGGATGTGGATAAGTTGGAGACAGTCAAGAAGAGGGCAACAAAAATGCTTCAGGGGCTGGGACACATAACTTACGAGAAGAGGCTGAGGGAACTGGGCTTATTTAGTCTGCAGTAAATACATAACATTCCCTGTTCTGAGAGGTTTATGATCCAAGTTTAAAGACTGGGATGGGATTTGATAGCAGCTTTTAACTACCTGAAGGGTGGTTCCAAAGAGGATGAAGACTGTTCTTAGTGATGCCAGAGGACAGAACAAGGAGTAATGGTTTCAAATTGCAGCAAGGGAGGTTTTGCTTGGATGTTAGAAAAAAACTCTCTCACTAAGGGGATGGTGAAGCACTGGAACAGATTTCCTGGAGAAGTAGAAACTCCATCCTTGGAGGTTTTTAAGGCTCAGTACAACAAAGCCTTATCTGGAATGATCTAGTTGGGGGTGGTCCTGCTTTGAGCAGAGGTTTGGACTAGATGACATCCTGAGGTCCCTTCTAACCCTAATTTTCTATGTTTCTATGATTCTAAACTAATGTGGGTCCTGGGAGAAATATAGTCATGCTAACATGGAACCTCATCCAGGCTAATATATAGTCATATTGTGCTATGTAAACATACACAAAGATGTAAAACCATCCAAAATATATGAATTTTCATTTCTTATGTGGGAAATATCAGAAGCATGCAATTATATTTGGCAGTGATAGCATAAAGCTCGTTAGTGGTTCAAAATAAAAGTTAACATTGCCAGTCTCGGCAGAGTTCTAACCATACATAACATTATTTTTAGCATCTATACAATGAATACTATCAACAAAGTTGTAGGTTCAACTTTAAACAAGTCTAGAAGGCAAAGAGTTTGGTAAATTAGGGATTAGTATGAAACCATGATTACAGTAAACTAACAAACAGTAATATTGGTAGTAATGTCCTGCTCATTGTACCTCAAAGCTGTTAGAAAAAAGTGCACAAGAACTTGCTGCTGCTATAAGGAAAACAGGAAGATAAGGTATTGCCTAGATATAATGCTGATGCCACTGCCACTATGAAAATTCCACTTGTACAAAGATTTGTTTGTAGGTGCTATAATCCTTTTATTAGTTGTGCAGTGAGCACAGGTGTCAGTCTGTCATGGTTTGATTTGGTACAGACATATCCATGTTAGCAGTGGGAGTTAATCTTGAAGAGGAATACTGCTTATCACTATTACTTATCACTGAAGAAACTGAGTAACTGTCATCACCTACCATTAGGGAAATTGTATATTGTAGGACCATGAGAAAAGGCTGTAAGATCTATGAAAAAGTGGCCTGGAGAAATTTCAACTGAAAAACTATTGGTACAATATAAGTCTCCAGAGCAGTTTACAAAAGGAACTTCTGTAGCTGAAAATACATAAATGCTGCTTCTCCTACCCTCAATACTTACTACAAAATGCAATGAAATCTACCATTACAGTAGTTCCCTTTCCAAAGCTGAAAATAGAAGTATTCCATTCCATATAATTCTCTACTGATTTTCCATGCTGGAGTGAATGCATTTCATCACATCTGACATTGGTACCCAAACAGATCTGGCCTAGCTAGTGCACAGAAGAGAGATCACCTTGACTTTCAGGTTTTGTAAAGTCAAGTAAATATTCAACCACATTTTTTAATGTGAAAATTGAAGTAAAAAAAAACATTAAACACTTCAGCTTTCTCTGCATTGTTCGTTATTACTTTCCACTCTCGATTCAATAAAGATCTTACTCGTTTCTTGGTCTGTTCCTCCCAGTTGTATCTAAATTCAGTAATATTACACTATTATACTTAGTATTAATAATCTGGTCAAGTTAACATGTTTTGAAAGGCTCTTGTTTATTTTTCAAATAACTGAGCATCTTGTAATTTAGCCCAGTTGGTCTCTTGATACGTTTCCTACCCTGCCTTCTCATAACATGTTCTTGTTGCCTTTAGTCTCTTTAAAGTACAAACAACTTACCTGGACTCCTTGTTTCCTTATACTTCTCTCCCATAGGATCTGCTTACCAGTTTCCTAAATGAATTACATTCTTCTTTGCTGAATTTTAATATTTTTATTCTGCTGTTTTCCTTTGTTCTTTCCTTCAGACCACAAACTCTATCATGATCACTGTCATCCCAGTAGCTTTTACTTTCTAATTCTCAACCAAGTCCACCTTGACAGTCACCAGGAAATCAAGTAAATCCTTTCTCCAAGGTGCTTTCCTTACCACCTGTGCCACAGATGTGTCCCTAACACAATCTGAGAAGTTCTTATACTTTTTGGACACTGCTGTGTACTTTTACACAAATATCATGATTAATAAACCTTCCCATAGCCAAGCTGGAGTGTGTTCTTCTTTCATGCCACTAAATGATCAAATTCCACTCTTCCAGGAATTATAAAGCATTAAGAGGAAATATGTTAAGTCAGCTACTGCTTCCACTCATTAACATCTTGTTTAAAGATCCCACCATTTGGATAGTTAAGACACTTAACCTTCAACACAGCAAAGCCTTTCAGCTTCTAAGGAGAAGTCGATATGGCAAAAGGTTATTTATATCTCCAAAGTCTACTCAGGATTAGTCTAAAAAAACCTAAAAGAGATCTTATTTCAGTAATGTGTATTACTCCAAGCTTCCAGGTTGTCTCTCACATTAAGAAAGTGGTGGAGTGCTGTGGGTTGTTACAGTTTTATTTAGATGGATACAGCTATGAGACCATATTTTATCAATAATAAAATGGTTATGAAAAAGGGACAGATTGTTGTGAAAATATTCAGAAAAAAATCTCTCCTTTTATTGTTGAAAAAATTCACAATGAGAGATTTTCTGATGAGTCCTGCTTGTCAGAATTGGCCACATAACTTTATAGCTCTTTGATAATGAACTCTGTTCATAGAAATGGTTAAAGAACATGTTATGGTACGTACCTATATAATTCTTTAAACTAGAAACTTCCTAAATTTAAAGAATGGCTTAATAGTATATACATTCAGGCAATAATAACTTGCCATTGCTTTTTCTATTGGAGCTAATGGGGGTTAAGATTGCCATTAGAAGAAGTTTAAATGTTTTATTGTGTTTGTCATATAAATGGATGGCCGTTATACTATTTTCTATCTTTAGAACTATTTTAAGATTATCAAGAGAAAGAATTAGTCTTTTCCACTTGTCACAAGTTTTGTCATAAGGATGAGTTATCACAATTTTTTTATGCTTAATATATTTTTGTTCTCATTACATTTTCTCATTCCCTTGACAAAGACTATAATGAGTGCTGAAAATGACATGAAATTAATCCATTATCATTACAGAGATTCTAGAATATTTAATTTAAAAATGGTTGTGAAACAACAGAGTAGTCTACTACTTTAAGCTGGTTTGCTTACACCAAAAAGAAAGGCTTATAGTATCAGTCTATTAAATACTTTCACAAATGATCATAAACTTAATAGATATTTATGTTGTGGGGGCCATTTTATACTCTGGAGCTAGATAGCTCTTTTTTTTTTTTTGGTATAGAAATGGATTTTTGGAAGAATCATTATGAACCACTAAAAATATGAAATGTGAGTTTAAAAGAATTAGCAAATCTATAATTCCATTAAGTTAACTTACTGTTTGATTAGGAAGAATATAGCAACTGTCAGATAATTCTCAGAATAAAATATTAGTTGAGAAAAGTATAATGTGATTTTTCTGTGTTCTGGGACTTTATAGTGTATAGATCTTATAAAACCCTATAAAAGTTTTGTACTGATTATTAACTGGAAAGTAAGTTTAGATTCAATGAATCAACTGTTTTATTTTAGGATAGCAGTCAGAAGTACACGATTAGGAACATAGGGCTGCTATAGTACATCATATCCAAACCTATGTAGTCCAGAATACACTACACTTACACTAAGGCCAGGTACAGAGATTACATGTAAGCTGATCTTAGTTATCAGAAATTGATCAAAACTCAAAAATGGCAGAACCCGGTCTGAAAGAGACCTAGTTCGGTGTGTGCTGAAATCTAATCTATTCAGTTAGACCAGTGAATAAAACTTCTGTACCAGATCCCCTATGAATTCAAGTTAGATTGCTATCCTCCAAAATACCCACAATGGGTCCCCCTTTCCTCCCCCAACAGGGAAGCATGCTAGCACTTGGTACTTACTCAGCTCCTCCAACCAACTATCCAGTGGGTTTCACTCCTGAGCTCTCTCAGAGCCAAGCCAGCACAGACCTTTTCCCCAGCTCTGCCTTTTGCTTCTGACCATCTGTTAGCCACATGCAGGGGGCTGAGGGAAAGAGAGGAGTCTGTATCCTGTCCATGAATCCTGGGACCTGGGCCCCTGAGCCCCGGGCTGTGTTCCTGCACTCTGTAATGAAGCACCCCATGATGAACACACACAACTGACATTCAGACAAGGAGAACCCCTGCTCTTGGTCATAGCCATACAGAGCCTGAAACTGCCTCCTGCACACCCATCCAGGGTCCCAGATGTGCCCATGCTTGGGCACAGCCTCATAGAACCTGACCCTGGATCCCACATACCCAACTAGGGACCCCCATACACTTATGCTTGGACACAGCCCCAGAAAGCCAACTCTGGCTCCTGCACACCACCTCTCAGAGGCCAGAGGTAGGTGCCCTTCTACCTGGACAGTAGGGCTGTGTGAAATTTCACTGGGTGTTTCATTTCAAAGCTGCTTTGACATGTTTCAAGCTGAAAACAGCAAAATTGAAATGAAAGGCTTCAAAACAGCTTTGAAATGAAACGAGGGCACTCAAAACAATATGAAAGTTTCAAATTGTTTTCAGTTTTGAAGCGGGACTTACTTGGCTCCAGCGCTGGTCCCAGATGGCAGCAGCAGCCTCCTGTTATCCAGTGCACAGATCCAGGGGCTAGCACCCCAAGACAGTACCAGTCTATACTGGACTCCTCCCAGGAGTGCAAGCCCCCGGATCTTTGTGCTGGATGAGAAGAGGCTGCCACTGCCATCTGGGACTGGCAGCAGCAGCAATCTTCTCTGGTGCTGGGAGCGGGCTGCCCAGGAGGGCTGTGGGATTGTGCCAGACTCCTCCCAGGGGTGCAAGCCCGTGGACCTGTGCCCTGAATGAGAGGAGCCTGCTGCTGCTGCTGCTGCTGCTGCCACCTGGGATTGGTGGCAGCAGTAATCTTCCCCAGCCCAGCGCTGGTCCCAGGTGACAGAGGCAGCCTCCTGTCATCTGGCACACAGATCTGGGGGCTCACAACCCCAGGAGCAGTCTGGCACATCCTTGCAGCCCTCCTGAGATTGGGCCCCAGATCTGTGTGCTGGATGACAGGAGGCTGCCGCTGCGGGCAAGTGTCAGGATTTTTGCTTTGAACAGTTTGAGGTGCAGTGTCCCAGAAATCTCTGCACTTATCTCCTTGAAACTTGGCAGGCTTCGTGCCCTCAGAAGAAGCTACCATCCCTGCAGTTTTCATCTGAATCAGGCAATAAATGACAAAGTGCTAGGCATTTTCATGGTTTCCTCATTATAGCATACAAGCAAAATGTCGAAATGCATTGAAACAGTGAAACAGTTTCGATGAAACAGAACAGTGCTTTGAAATGAAACAAAAGAATGAAATGAAACACTGTCCCTTCAAAATGGCAAAGAAGACTTTGAAATGAAATGATGATGTTTTGCAGAGCCCTACTGGACATCACCTTGGACCCCCTTCCTTAGCAGAAGCCTGTGTGGGAGGTTCATCTCTGGTGGGTCAGGGTGGCAGAGAGCAGAACATTGGGACTGGGCCTGCACAGAGGCAACCCCGTGACTTCCATGACTTGGTCAGGCCATGGGCACCTGGGGTGCTGCATGAATGTTTAGGCCCACAGCTACAGGGTCCCAGAGTACTAGGGTGAGAGGGGGGGTGTGGTTGCCCATGCCACACAGCAAACCAGGTGCTTGACTCTGCTTAGCAGTCTCCAGCAGTGCTGGGAGCCCACAGGCACTCTGGGAGGCATGCAAGGGTGCTCCCAACCTGCAAGTATTGGCTACTGCAGGCAGCCTGCATTCTCCCCCACCAAACGGTGAACGTGTATGCTGTTCACCCCTTCCTTTCCCCCCTCCTTCCAATTGACCAGCTGGAGGCAGCTCTGCAAGCTGCCGGTTATGCTCCTCACTGCCTGCATGCTGCACTGCATGCAGTACAGGCATTTATCAGCCAAATTATCAGCTCCATTGGACCAATATCCAGCGTAACAAATTTTCTTTATATTGGTACCTGATATTGGACCAATGTATCAGTGCACCTCTACTTCAAAGGAATGGTGAAGAGCTCCAGAGTACAGGTCTGAGATCCTATACCCCACATTTGAGGATGAATATGAACACTAAAATTAGTATGTGACCACACACAAGTTAACAGTTCCCCTCTATCCATGATAAAAAGAAAAGTTTGTTATTCTCCTGTAAGTAGACATGGATGGCATCATAAGGCCTGCATTGGTAAGGTCAACCAGCAGCTTTGGGGCTGGTGTTACTAGGCAGGCTTCAGGTTCTTTGACAATGACTCACATTTCTGTGCAGGGGGCATGCTAGGGTAGGATGGGCTTCATCTTTCCCCAACAGGTAAATCTGTCTTTTCTTCTAGGTTGGCTGACCTCATACGGTGGGATTTAAACTAGTCTTGCTGGGGGATGGAGCCACAGAGGCACAGGAGGACACTTCACCATCAAGCCAGGTGTCAAGCACAAGAAGTACCCAGGTAAGTGACAGGGGCCATGATAGACTTAGGAACAAGGGGCAGCATGAACACCCACAGGAGGTCCTAAATGCCTCTACACTAATGCTAGATGTATGGGGAATAAGCAGGAGGAGCTCATCCTCCTGCTAGCTATCATAAATCCAGACATAGTAGGGCTCACAGAAACCTGGTGGGATTTTACCCACAATTGGGCAGTAGATATTAAGGGCTACGGCTGTATAGGCAGGACAGAACAGGGAGAAAAGGAGGGGGTGTAGTGCTCTATGTCAAGGAGCAATACACATCCTTGATAAGCAAGGTGGGGTCAGAAGAGGGGCTGACTGAGGTGCTCTGGGTAATACAAGGGAGTCATGGGTAAAGGGACTTAAAAGTGGGTGTCTGTTACAGACCACCCAACCAGGAGGAAGAGGTAGACTGGGAATTTTCAAGACTGTTCGTGGAGGCTGTCAAGAGATGTAGCTGTGGGTGACCTGAACTATCCAGACATCTGCTGGGAACAGCAGTCAGCTAGGTCTGACCACTCATGTAGATTCCTAGCTGAGATACAGGACCTCCACCTAACTCAGGAGGTGCACAGTCCCACCAGGGGAAATGCCCTGATGGACCTGGTCCTTACCACAGGTGATGACCTGGAGAGGGAATTATGGGTTCTCAGCCATGTGGGTGATCCTTGCCTGCTGGAAATTTGCTATCCAGCACAGGGTGTCAAGGGCTAGCAGTAAGGCGGAAGTCCTTGACTTCAGGAGGGTTGACTTCAATGAGTTAAGAAGACTAGTATGAGAAGAAGTGGGATCTCAAAGTTTCGGAGAGATGGGAGTCCAAGACAGGTGGTTGTTCCTCAAGGAGACAATCCTCCGAGCCCAAAGGGCGTCAGTCCCAATGCATACCAAGTGGGGTAAGAGAACTAAAAAGCACCCATGGCTCATCAAGGGTATTCAGGAATGCCTGAGGGCTAAAGAGGAGGTGTACATTCGATGGAAGCAAGGGCCTATTACCAAAGAGTATCACATCTCCGTTGTTCAAGGCTGTAGGGCAGCTGTTAGGAAGGCCAAGGCTGAGATGGAACTGGGGATGGCAACCAGAATTAAGGATAACAAAAAGTCCTTTTTCAAATACATAGGGAACAAGAAGAAGGCACCAGGTAACATAGGTCCCCTGCCTCCATTTTTTGCCTCCATTTCTCTGAGCAGGGACAGGGACGTCTCCCCCACTGGGAGTACGGAAGGACTTGGGGAGGTGCCACCAGACCCAAGGTTAGGGAGACGTAGTTAGGGAAATTCTAGAGGGGCTAGTTGTGTTCAAATCAGTAGGCCTGGATGCTCTTCATCCAAGGGTGCTGAGGGACTTGGCGGGGGTCATTGCACAGCCCCTGGCTCAGTAAAGGAGTATACTCAAGAGGAATGAAGACAGGCCGGTCAGGAGAAACCTTATTATATGTTCAGAGATTTGTTAGGCCTCTAGAGCCTGACAGGTATGTTTTTGATTTGAGGCACTTAAAGGGTTAATTCCCTCTGGAGATTGGCCCATAGCCTGGCCTCAGCCAGAGGTGCAAGACCCCAGGGAAAACTCTACACACAGTTAAAGTTAACAAGAGTGTATATTGTAAAAATTAGTATCAAAACAGAGCAACAAATCTACATAACAACAGTGAACCAGTCAGGAAAATGCTATGTACAATATTTGTAAGGAAAATCAGGCACCATTAGGTGGCAGCCAAGAACACCATAAGACCTGGCCAGCAGGAAAGCCTGCTGCAGAACCTCTAATGCCCTGAGGATTTCTAGCTTTTCCTCCACTCTCAGTGAGTACTCGTCACCTCAGAAGAGGGTGGGTAATACCTTACCCTCCCAGGAGGATGAGACAGGTAAGTTCAGGAAGTCCACAAGTGGAGTGAATCCTACTAAGTTGGTCCCCACACACACCATACTTGATCCTTTCAACTACCAATGTCCTCAGTCTCTCACACAGGTACACCTCACTCTCAACATGCTGTAATGCAATTTACTCCACATACACAGTCATTAGTCACAAAGGCTCCCAGTCATGATGCATACTGTCTCCACACATGTGCACACGTGCACACACACCCAGTCATGCTTCGAGATGGTGCCTCACACAGGATTTTGTAGTGGCGGCATCATGCTGCCTGCCAATCACACCTTGATATAAAACTAGGTTTGAACTGCACATGCTCAAATCTTCTAAGTAGGTCATAGCATCATTAAGGTCAGAAGTTTAGATGTTCCAGAGCCTTCCAAACTCTAGCCATCCAACACATGCATGACCATGCCATGACCAGGCCAGGACTCATACTGTCTACAGGGATACAGACAAAGTGTTTCAGGGAACTCCTCAAAGCCAACTTTAAAAAATGCAACAATGTGAGAATGTAACTTGTGGTAGTCTATCACCCATGACCAGCCCAAGTGGAGGAAGCATCTGCTACAGAGATCTCAGTACTTTGAAAACTCACAACAACAGAAGATGGAAAAGTGGGAGGACCAGAAACAGCAAGTTGCAGATCAAATCAAGAATCCATCACCACCCACATCATATGAAAACATGTGTCTGAGCTGCACTAGAGTCTTTCAGTCGCAGATAGGCATCATCAGTCATCTTTGGATACACAGATAGGACAATCATGGAAGACAATCATCCTCAACTGTGAGGGACTGCCAAAGAAAATTATTTGTTTTCAAAAAATATTGTTTTACATTGAAATTTACCATTAGTGTCAATGTAAAGAAGAGTTTGTTCCATGTTTGAACAAATTCAGTTTAACTGGTTTTGGATTATTAGAGTGCAGGAGAAAAAAACCTTACGTATTCTAATGGAAAAATATGTATTTCTACCTGGATCCTGAAAGGAGAACTGTGTCAACTCAAATTTGCCCATGCAGACCTCTTGGAAACTTAACAGCTTTAATATGTTTAAAAAGTACCAGACAATGAATACTTGAATTCAGCTTATTCTGTAGGTCTAATTGAGATTTAAAGATAATCCTCAATTCACATTACCAGATTTAGTATTTTTATTATTATGATTTAAAATTGACAATTTAGAATTGCTCTATGAATAATTTCAATTCATCTAAGGCACTTATACATAAAACTATTACATAAACCTCTAAAACATTTTCATAGTTCTGGGAGCTGTATTTTGAGAAGGATGCTGACAGACTCGAGAGGCCCCAAAGGAGGGCCACTTGTGTAGATCAGAGATGGTCTGTTCACCAGGGTGCCTCTTGGGGTAACAAGGAACAATGGCCACAAACTGACAGAGAGCAGATTTAGGCTGGATATCAGGAAAAACTTCTTCATGGTGAGGGTGGCCAAAATTTGGAATGGGCTTCTAAGGGAGACAGTGTTCTCCCCTACCTTAGGGGTCTTTAAGAAGGCTAGATAGGCATCTGGCTGAGGTCATCTGACCCCAGCACTCTTTTCTGCCTAGGCAGGGGGTAAAACACAATAATTTGTTGAGGTCCCCTCTCACCCTAACATCTATGAATCTATGATGTGCCATCAGAGGTGGTTCAAGCACCTACATTGCACACCTTCAAGCACGAATTGGATGCTTATCTTGCTGGGATCCTATGACCCCAGCTGACTTCCTGCTCTTTGGGTGGGGGGCTGGACTCGATGATTTTCCAAGGTCCCTTCCAGCCCTAAAGTCTATGAAATGAATCATCGGAGAACAGCCAAGGACACACTCCATGAAAGTGCTGAGTCAACAAAGAGAAAGTAATAAAGATACAGTAGTGGAAACATTCCACCTGTTTCTCTCACAAGATATCCTGACTGTTATCATAAGAGAAACAAACAGAGAGGCAGAAAGAAGATTCAGGGAGTGGAATGATAGCCATCCTGAAAATAGAAAGGAATGGAAAAAGCTGGACAAAACAGAGCAGAAAGCCTACATTGGCCTCCTACTGCTGAGTGGTCTATACCACAGTGGTCACAAGACACTGGAGGAGTTGTGGGAGCAATGCACTGGGTGTACTTGCTTCCGTGACACCATGAGTTTAAAATGATTCTGTCAAATCACCAACTACCTGAGATATGAAAACAAACTGACACATGAAGAAAAGAGAGCGGTGGACAAGCTTCCTGCCTTCAGAGATATTTGGACAAAATTTGTAGGGGCAGCTCAGGAAATGGTATATTTCAGGAATACACCTGATGGTTAATGAGCAGCTTATTGTGTTCAGGGGTCGCTGTCCCTTCAGACACTATAGAGCCCCAAGGGATGACGAGGTCGAACGGTCACAAACTCCTGCGAGACCGTTTCAGGCTGGACATAAGGAAGAATTTCTTTACTGTCCGAGCCCCCAAGGTCTGGAACAGTCTGCCAGCGGAGGTGGTTCAAGCACCTACATTGAACACCTTCAAGAGTAAATTGGATGCTTATCTTGCTGGGATCCTATGACCCCAGCTGACTTCCTGCCCTTTGGGCAGGGGGCTGGACTCGATGATCTCCCGAGGTCCCTTCCAGCCCTAATGTCTATGTCTATGTCTATGAAATCTATATGCCCAGCAAGCCTGCCAAGTACGGGTTGAAAAACTGGTGGTGCTGTAATGCAGCAACATCATTCCCCCTGCCTGGAGACATCTACCTGGGCAAGCAACCAGAAGCTCCACACCAAGGTAATCTTGGTACCCAGGTCATTGAAAAACTGGGTCATCCCTGGTACAAGATGGGAAGGAATATTCTGGGTTACAATTTCTTCACAAACACAGACCTGGCTGAAAGACTGCTACAGTCTTGACCTATGTCAGAAAAAACAAGGTTGATATCCCAAATGAAATGCAAGCATATCGAAGAAGGGAAACTTTTTCATCCATTTTTGCTTTTGATGGGGAACTCACCATTGTTTCCTATGTTCCAAAGAAGTCCAAAGTTGTGCTGTTGCTGTCAAGCATGCACCATGACCTGTCAGTGGGTGGAGACCAAAGACAGCTGGACATCATCCATGACCACAATAAAAACAAGGGTAGGGTGGAAAACCTTGACCACTTGGTCCATATGACCTCTTAAAGATGGAAAACTAATAGGTGTCCAGTGACACTATTTTTCAATATGCTGGATGTGGCTGCCATTTCTAGCCTCATCATTTGGCTAGGCCACAACGCAAACTGGTAGCAAAGATCACATTTAAGAAGACAGTGCTTTTTGTTGCAGGAGCTTGGAGAACAGTTGATTGACAGACAGATAAAATGAAGAATGATGGATACGCATAATCTAAGTCCATCAGGTCTGGTATAACTGCCCTAAATTACAAATTGCCACAATTCACCCTAGTAGAACCTTTTGCAAGCATGAGCGGATGTTGTGCTTTTTTGTCCAAGGACTGATGAGTGCAAAAACCTGGAAATGATGCGAAGATTGTAAGCGATTTGCTTGTGTGCACCACAGTACATCACTGTGACTTTGTGAGGAATGCAATATTTAATTAAAACAGTTAGGAAATGTTTTTGGAAGTAATTATTAATTTAAAAACAGTATGAACTGCAGCCTTGGCACATTGTTCATTCACGTTTTGAAATTCTAAATAAAGTTTACATTTTTATTCATAGTTCTAGTTAAATAATATTTTGGGTTCAAATAATCATAAATACTCTTTCAAACAATCTGTATGTTTAATAAATAGTTTTTGGTACATTTATACTGTTGTCACTGGTTCCATTTTGTTCATGTGGGTGGGGTAACAAGTTACCCTATGAGAACAACAACAGTTACAGTTTCATGAGAACAGATGAGGGTTAAGTTGTTTTGTGGAAAGTTTCTACTATCAATAATTTGAAAGCATGATGCCATAATAGTGTATCAAGTTGGGCATCCATAATTTCAGGCACATAAATTCACTCTTCAGTATTGAAAATCTTGCCCAATCTAAGCTATTGGAATTTATGAAAACATATATTTGTGACAATATTAGTCACTGCTTACATGGGAAAGTAAAGTATCTATGTTATTCTGTTGTTTTTCAATTCAATAACAGGTATATTTTTCCTTTAAACAATAATTGCAATATTTATTTTTTTCCCAAATTATTCTGATCTACTCACCTTCTGCTCTCCTTAGTTTCTTGGCCCAACTCTGCTGCCCCAGTCCTTGCTATATCTGCCTACACTGTGGGTTGCAGCAGATAGCTACAAACTCTGTGGTAGAACAGACACTTATGCTATTGGGGTGAGTGCTTAAATCCCTTTAAGAGATAAATTAGTTCACTTGTAATATCTATGCAGTTTACTAAAGAATCATTATAAAAGCATCTGAAATCCTGGACACAAAACATTTGTACCAGCATAGTTTACATTCGAATCTAGAACAGACTGATGACCAATCCTCCTGCGGAAGCTGCATATCTTATCATAGAGCTATTACAGCTATGGTAACAATAACATTACCTCATTAGTAGGTGAAAAGAGCAAATAGTTATCCTGAAATTAGTTTAAAACACATAAGAAAATAGGACTGCAAAAGACTCCCTGTACCACTGAATGCATTTCTTTGTGTTCAGAGGCAGTTATTAACCCAAGAAATCCCCATATTTGCCACTTCAAACCCTTATATTTATAATGCAGAATACTCAAAACATCAAGAACACCCTATAACACTTGGCATTTACATTGAAGTATGTAACTTAGGGTGGAAGCAGATAATGCCTTTAATTGCTTTTGTACTGTCATAAACAAAAAATATGGTGGCACAAAGGCCAAGCAAACAGGTGTCAGTAATCTTTGTTGTGTGACAAATAATGGCCATGATGATGGTACTATCAATTGTGCCACTATTAATAGAAGACTTCTCTTATTTATGGTGCAAGAGCACAGGCAGCCCAGAGCTGCCTGCACGCTCCAGCTGTCCCAGACAGGTGTCTCAGAGGCTTGGTAATTCCCAGACATGATTGGGCTCCTAAAACCCTGGGACTACCTGCCTGGCTTTCTCTGTTTGCAGAAATGTGCCCCTGGGATCTCTAAAGACAAGCCTTGGCATGCTTATCAAGGTGTGCCCTTGAACATCCCAGGTCACATCTCTGTAACCAGGGAAGCCAGGCAGGTGCTCCCAGTGCTGAGCGGCAATCTCTAATAATTCAACAGGGAGAGTTAATCCTCCTAGGGTGCTTATACATGTGATGGTGGGCCCATGTACACATGACAAAAAGTGATGAGAAATCATCATTTGTCTAACTTAATGGAATCACCGTGTACATGTGCACAATTTTTTTCATGTAAAAATTTATTTGAGCATGGAAACTTAAACCACCTCTGATGTATTTTAGTGTAATTGGGACAAAATTGTCCATTGTGGATAAAAAAAACTGCGCATGTGTACATCATGTCTGGTGAGCAAAGAAAACAGCAGAGATGGTGCACGGGGAACTGGAAGCCCAGGTGGGCTCAAAAAAGCTTGGGCTTGGTGGGCTTCCAGCACCCTGTGCAGTGTCTCCATTGCCTTCTCTGGCTAGCAGCACACCCAGCTGCCCTCCTGCCACCTTTCTGCACTGCCCTAGGGGCAAGCCAGCTTGTTCCCAGGCAATCCCAGGTGGCTAGAAAAGGGATGCTGCATCAGGTGCTGGAAGCCTGGCAAGCCTGAGCTTCCCTGAGTACACCTGGGCTTTCAGCGTCCTGTTGAATCAGGCTGGGTGCTGCCTGCCTATGAGCTGAGGCAGCACCCACTCAGCCAGCACCCTGCCTAGGAAGCCCTGGGGGGCACTGCTGTCATGGAGAAAAAAAAAGGGGGGGCGGGTTGTATGACTCAGTGGCAGCTTGTGAGGACAGACTCTGTCGAGGGAAAGAAAAAGGGCAGTGAGGGGACGGCATTTTTTTTTTTGGCAGAGCCTACCCACCTCTCCCATGGCTGGAGAGTGAGCTGCCAGTGGGTGGGCCCTGAGTTGCAGAGGAGGTGGCACCCCGCCCAGGGACTGCCCAGGCAGGCTGCTAGTGGGTGTGTGCTGCCCAGGGCCACTGCTGCTGTGGAGGGAAAGACCACCCCCCTCCCCAGCTCAGGGCTCGCCGACAGCTTGGTTCCTGGTCACACACATCCTCATTTCTTTTTTTCCCCAGCATGGCCTGCCCGTGGCAATGGGGGAGGATGAACTGACAGTGGGCCATCACGGCTCTGTCACTGTGACAAAAGCCCCTAAACTGAAATGGTGGATCACAATTAAAAACTCACAAACTTAAAAGTCTACCATTTCAGTTTAGGGGAACTAAACCTCCTTCATGTGTACAAGTGCCCCTAGAGATCAGCCTAGTGAAAGAATGATGGCTGCCTCAATTCTCATTAGGTTGATAGATTACAGCCCAGCTCTAACCTAATGCAATATAATTGATTAGTAAATGACTGACATGTGACGAAGAGGCATCAATAATTATATTAAAGAACAACAATAGAAAAAACAACAATCCAAAATAAACAACAATATAACATATCACTACTAATTCAGGACAGAGCACTAAAGAGCATAAGCAGACTCTCATATGCAACCAGAAATCACTGCAGCAGCATCGCTCTTACACAAATCCCCTCTACTGTCACGCTACAGAGATCCCGGTTCCCCTCACCCTGCAAGCACACACACCGAGTTTTTATCGCCCGGATCCTCACTCTGCATGCACACTTACACACTCACTCAGAGTCACTCTGGCTGCTCCTCCAGCCGCACACAATTCCCTGCCACTAGACCACGTCAGGTATTGGCTACTCTGGGACCTCTAGCCTCAGGCACTCCAGGTGCACTGTCACCAGTTGCACACAAAGTCTCATACTCATTCACAAAGGGAACACAGACCCTCCAGATCTGTTCCATTTTATATTCATACTCCACTGACACCTGTCAGTCATCCAGGCAGCCAACCAAATGTCCATGTGCACAACACCCATGCCTTTTCAAACAACACTCCTGCATGCACACGGCACTGAGCTGTCACTCACTCAGGTAAATGCATCATTTACCTCCCAGGATCCAAACCAGGTTACCTAACCTGAACCAACTGGGCATGCTCATTACATCAGAAAAACTAGGTCATTACATTAGGACAGCTCAAGAGTTCACAAACCCTGAAACCGTCTGCCTTTCTGATCCACTGAGCATGTGCAAGCAGTAGCCAGGCCAGGGGATGCCCCAGCTTATAGCCAACAGCAGGACTTGAGGGGCTCATTCCTGCACAGGAGTTCCCAAAAGAACATGTCACCCATTGTCCTGAAGCATCAATGGGTGGATCAAGACGTGACCTGTGTTTTGCCCAGTGAAGTGGATTAGCTGTTTTGAGACACGTTAGCATGGATGATCTGCTTCATTTGCCAATATCTATTTCCATCCTTACAGTAGAATAGTTTAATTCCTGTTTGTACCTGGGTGCTGTATGTCTTGGGTCCTTTTCTTTTTTATATGAGATGAAAGGCTGAATATACTGCTACCAATGTGTCATGTAATCAGAGTACTAGTAGATAAGCCTAACCAAAGCACAAATTAAAAATGGGCCACCAATATGGATGATTTGGTCCTATCAGTGCAGGTATGTTTAAGTGTATACATCTAAAAGATATAACTTAAAAGAAACTGCCTTTCTGTATTTTCAGTTAAAACTATGAGAGTGTTCAGGACTATTAGATCATGAATAATAAATTTGGGGGCATTAAAGTGGCATCAGACCTTCCTTTAAGTATGTTATGCTTTGTTGCATTTGGGCCCAAGCAATTATTTTTCTTAAACATAGAAAAGAGGCATGGGATCCTCAGGCCTCTTGACTGCTGCTCTGGGATTATGTCAAAATGTGTCTTTATTACTTTTTGCTAGATTTCCTCACAATGTTTCATAATAGTGCCTTCTAATTTATAAGCTAGTTATTAGCACTACATACTAATTTTCCCCAAAGGTGACATAAGCTTGCATAGCAAAATGCTGATCTCAGCAGCCAACTTTTACTTCTTATTTTAATAAAGTGTATATTTATATTTAATAAACTTGCTTTTAATTTATGCTCTGCCGGCCTGAAGACGGGTAAAACTTAGAAAGCAACTCAAAGGGTTGTGCAGAGACTACAACCAGTTTAAGATATGTAATACAATAACTTGTTGACTATGAGTAAATATGATTAATCTAATTGAAACTATTTGATTTATGGTTTGATCTGATTTACCAAAGACATGGAGTGAGCTAAAATGGATGAGTAATCATCCCAATCGATTTGTCAGCCTAGCTGTATGACCTATATTTATTCAGGAAGCCAGAGAATCTTAGAGAATTATAATGGTCTCTTTTAACTTTAAAATATATGTAGCTATAATTTAAACAACTGGTTTATTTTCAAATTATTTGATTAGAAGGTAACTGTCTAGAAGCCAGAAGAGAATGTACAGTGATTAGTGAACAGTAAAAAAGTCCAAGGCAGATTCTGTAACACTTATTTCTGTGGAATACTCTCCTCCTTGGGAGCATCTATGTGTGTGCCGCACTGCGCAGTTGGTACTGCGTGGCCATTCGGTACTTGCTTCAACAACTATTAAATAACTGCACACCATTACTGCGCAGTCCCAGCAGCACACAGGTCATTCCCAATCCTACTGCACAGTGCCAATGACTTACTGCACAGTAGCTCATTGCTACTGTGCAGCAGCAGTAGCATCATGGTCACTGCCCACCATTGCTATGTCACCATAGCAACGAGCTATGTGGTATCGCTATGGTGACATAGCATCTCATGTAGACATGCCCCCTGAGTAACTAAATTTACTTTAGTGGACTAGTGGTTGAGGTATAGAGAGTTCAGAAAGGATTAATAGGCAAACAGCTGAAACTCAAGGATCAATTATCAGTAAGTGATTTAGATGCATAAGATTCCAGCTAATTTCTTTAATCAAGATCTGATGGCTTTGTGTGTTTTTATGAACGGCTTACATTTGTCTTATTATTTATGGACAGTTGGTAACCCTGATTTGGTCTATTCTTCTGATGCAAGGGATGTAAATTTAAGGTGTTACAGTGCATAAGAGGAAGTGGCTACAAGGGCAGTTGGGATGTTACCTGATAAGAGTTCCTCAGAAATAGAATTTTCGGCAAAGGCCTCCTGAAACAAAGGATGAAGTAAAACATTTAAGGCACTGATTTTTAACAGAGATGAGAAGCCACATCTTTATTTTGGTCATTAGGGGCACCTACCCATGTGCCTGATGCCTACTCTGACACATGCTAATTAGCATTCTCCAGAAAAGACTCAATTAAGCAAGCATGCTAATTAGCATGCTCCAGCAGCCTCAGTGTCACATGTATTCAGTGTCACACGTCCTTGTGCTTCAAAATGGCACTGGGGGTGCTTTAACTAAAGCTTGTTGAGTAAGCTTCAGTTAAAGCACTCCCCATAACCACTTTGAAGTGTGGGAGCTGAATACATAAGGTGCTGTGTGTGCTTTAATTAGAGCAGATCCCGAGAGCCATTCTAATTAGAGCATCTCCCAAGCCTGACCCATGAGCATATGTAAAGATGCCCACAGGAGCTGTAAATATTCATCATCTGTGTAATTAGGTCCTGTCTAACACATGTAAGCTAGAAATAAAATTATAGACAGAGATAAGTAAGAAAAGACAAATATGTATTCTGAATGGTCTTTATTACTCACTTAAATTGATCAAAGATCTGTCCAATGGCTTCTTAATTTATAGAATACATTCTCCAGAATTTGACCGAGAATGATGTTCAACCATTACTGTTTCCCCAAATAACAAGTAAATGAAAAAGTTTAAAACTATTATGAAGGTGAATATACCATATCAAATCAACACCATGCTGTCCAATTACAAGTGATGTACAAAAATGGTTCAACAAGCCGTGTATTCCCCACAAGGAAAGAAGGCTATCTGCTTATAATAATTATTTATAATTATATTGTCAAATGTCCATTAGCAATTTTTGCACAATCAGCAAAGTAAGTTGGGTATTTTTAACTTGCTAGGTGACAGATTTTGATTTGACTAACCATTAAGTAGACAAAAAAGAAGCAAATGGAGATGTGTATGAATAACTGAATGATTTCATTTGTTGGCCAACTAAAAAAGAATACAAAAAAAGAACAAACTATAGTTGTTTAAATTATAATATAATTCATTTTACATCAAATTTTGTATTAGCATGCTTATATTAGAAACAAAACTTTTTTTGTTGTTTCTTTTCATGTTTACCTTTCAATCCTTCTTTTCAGGGGGTATGAGTCAAGAAATCTAATACTAATTCTCGAAGTGTTTCAGTCAACCCAAATATGGGGGTTTTTTTCAGAAAAAAAAGTCTGAAATACTTTATTCAGCTCTAAGTGCAAGGCCATCAGACATAAACAAACATACCTATGAACATACCTATGCACTTCTATCAATTCTGTTACCCAAAAATTCCAGAAAGAAAGATGGGAAGTCAAATAACTACTGCATCTGGAACATTCCTGGTACTGGGTAGGAAGGGAACAAGTGGGCAATCAGCCAAGTGACTGGAACATTACTCTTAATTTCCATGTATTTTGTATGACTATGTTTAACCAAGTTTATAATTATAGTCTTATTCCCACAATAAAGACTTTTTTTTTTGTATGCAGCCTTGTGTAGCTTGCATGTGGAAATATTCTGCCTAGGATGGACATGTAGGGAGGTGCATTTAATTTTGCCAGGTTTCTAGATAAGGAATTTTAGCTACAGATATTATTTTTCAAAGCAGAATCCTAAATGTATTTATCCAGGTCACTGTTTGGCATTGACATTAACCTCTAGCAAAAGGTTATATTAATATTTTCCTGGAATATCTCATTTTCACTTGAGCATCTAATTCCCTGAGCGACCCCTGTGAGCTATAGTCTTATGAACAAATAAAGACTTACTCACTTTTTATGCCTCTTTCTGTAGCTTCTATAGACTTGAAAGTGCCTATAATGAAACCAAAGGTCTGCAAGACCCCTATCACTGATAGAGTAAATTAAATATGGATTTAAGTAGCAGGTGACAATTTCATTAAATTAACACACTTTTGCTTATGTACTAGGTCTTTAACTATGTGGAAAACAAGAGTATATGACTTCCACAGTAAAACTACCATTTGGGAGTAGATCATTGTCACCCTTCCTTGAGAGATCAGCTCATTTCTGAAGCTTCATACCCTTCCTACTGTGAGGAGGGTTAATGACATGAATAGAGATCTCAGTCTGAAAATATTACATGTGAACCCCAGTTGTAACAAATTATTTCCCTCCACACACCAAACAAGGAAATGGAGTGATTGTCAATGCATATGGTTTATTATTCAAATTCTACTAAGTGCAAACAAGTAAATCAGTGACACTTGTAAAGGCAGCACAAGATATTACTCAATGCCACTTTCAAGAGCCAGGATGTCCTTGAAGAGCCAGGTTTTTACTCTTCCTTTGGTCATCTTAACCATTAACATCTTAATTTTTTCCCCTGCTAGATCTCCCTTTTTATTTTTATGGTGTAGGTACCTTTAACATAACAGGACAGGCTTTTTTTCTTGCCTCTAATTGCTCAGTTTAACTCTTTTTTTTTTCTTTGAGATGATGGAGTACAGCTTTGGAAAGGGATATTTTTTAAATCTTATTCCCCATCAGTGTAGCACTCATTTACCAATATTTAATTCTCTTAACTCCCTTTCTTATTTCACATACTTAATTTTCACTCTAGCAGTATTGAAAGTTTATCTACATGCTTAACCTCTCAGGGCATCTATACACGTGCTCCAGAGTGGGGGCGGGGAGGAGGCTTAAATTAAATTGGCTTTGAGAGTTGCTCTAATTAAAGCTGCCTCAGTGTCATGTGTATTCAGCATCCCATGCTTTAAAAAGGCGGTGCGGACGCTTTAACTAAAGCTCATTCAACAAGCTTTAGTTAAAGTGTCCCTGCTGCCAGTTTGAAATGTGGGGATGATAAATAGATGTGATGTAGAGGCTGCTGGAGCACACTAATTAGCACACCTCAGAAGACTTGCAGAAGACTTGATTAATCAAGTCTGCTCTGACACATGCTAATTAACACATGTTGGAGCAGAAGTCCATCATGTGTATAGGTGCCCTTAGTGACTATCTTAAAGGTTTCTAGGAGAACTTAGGATAAGTATATTATAACAATATAGCACAATGTGTAAATTATACAAGGTTAATTTACTAATTAGTATCACTGTACCTAAACTAAAACTACAGCACACTCATAAACTGTTTAGATGTATATCAATAGTCTGTGTAAATTTTTAGGTTAGAGAATACTGCCATTCTAACCATCAGGTTAGATGACTTGTACTGTATATCAATATTCTATGTAATCATTTTAGAGGTTCAAGGTCCCTAACAAACTTTGTGATTAGTGCTTAGCTGTCCTCAACAGTAAAGACTTTATGTCTGTCTTTACAGGTAAAAGGTATTATTTACCCAGAACTGGCCTAGACAAAATGGGACTCAGGGCAAAATTATATTTTGGCACACCCTCTCACCCACCCAGTGCCTCCCCCCCATCCCCAGTATCCCCCCAGGTCACCAGTTCTCTGTGTGTGGAGTGTGTGCATGCAGTACGTGTGTGGCAGGGATATAGGGGTGTATGTGGCTATGCATATGGGGGGCTTAGTGTGAACAAGGGACACGTGCTCCAGCAGCTGTGGGTGGCAGAGAACCCCATGGGCTATCACAAGGCAGTGTATTTCTGCTCACCCAAGATTCTGGTCTGTGCCAGGGAGTGGAGACTGGGGATAGCCAGTGATCAACCAAAGGTGGCAGAAAGGGCAGGTGGGCAGGCAGAAGGCAGGACTCCCCACACAGAAAGCCCAGCCCCAGCAACAGGGTGCTGCTACCCAGCACCACCCAGCTGCCCATGCCCTTGCCCTCAGCAATGCTGGCAGTGGCTGGGGAAGAGTGGCTGCAGCTTAGCCTCCAGCCCCAGAAGGTCGGTGATGGTGAAGACCTTAGCATACAAACTGAGGCCACCCAGCTGTGCCACCTTCTAATTAGGTACCACCACCTTTCCCTTGGCACAGCCCTTGAAGCTCTCCTCCCAGCCCATCATGCTGCCTGGCAGTACTTGCTACCGCAGCTGGTGGGCTTCTTATCATGCTACACCAGCTGGCTGGCTCTCCAATCAGCTCTGGGCAGAGATGAGGGAAGGGATGGGGCCCTCTGCCCAGCCCCCGGGATTACTTGCCAGCAAAGTCCCTGATGGTTCCTGTCCAGAATGTGTAGCAGGGCAGAGCACGGCATGTGTGCTTGTGTGTGGCACTCTCCTGACCAAGGTACCACAGGCAGTACCCATGCCACCCACCTCTAAGGCCACCTCTGCATTTCTCTCTCAGTCATAGCTAATTTAGTCTTGTTCAATCCTGACCACCAGCCACAAAGTACAATGAATAAAAACCCAGTTTATTACCTCCTAACATCAAAATTCTTACTGTTTTTGACTTACATGGGATTACCACAATGCTGCAAGCAAGGTAAGAAACCCTTGTAATTTTGTCCAAAGGAAAAAAAAATATTCCTCCCTATTCACAAAAACAGGACATTAGTTAAACCCACAACATACTGGAAAGACAACACAACATACTACAAATACAGGGAAAGAGGTGGCTAGGCAGCAAAATCTGCAAGACAGCTCATGGATTTCTGGGAAGTTTTCACTTCTCTACAAAGTTTTTAAGCTAAGAAGAGTGGGGAAATAAAATCAAATACCTATCCCTCATTTTTCCTTTCACTGGACAAGAAAAGCAGTTCCCTTTTTCAGACACTCCTACAGACATTCAGAGGTGCAAGAAAGAGATGCAAGAAGTTCCTACTATATATCAGGGCATGATCTCTTCTCTACCCCTTTCAAGAGTTTCACCTGTTCCTATTTCAGCCAGTCTTTTTGCCTGTATGTACATTTTGCTGGAGAAGAGCAATTTTAGTATAAAGACAGCATACCTTGCGCTAATTTTATAAATGTAACTGATTTACTTGTCAGTCCTTAGAAGTAGTTTAAATAATCCCTGTACTGACTAGCATACTCTTTGCTGCTTGCCATGTGGTCTTTTTACTTAAATATAAGGGTATTAAAACACCAAGTTACCACTTCATGGTACCGCTTCATGTGCAGCCTTTTGCTGCTTCTAGGAGCCACATGGGGAAAATGGTGTAAGTAACTCTGGGAATGGTGGGGAGGGGGTTTGCCAACTCTGAGGTGGGGGGGGGGGTCAGGGAGCTATAAATACCCAAGTTCAGGTTCAGGGATATGAATAGTGCACCCCTGGGGCTGGGTCAAGTGGCTGCACCTTCCCAGGCCTGGGGCTGCACTGTTTACATGTACAGGTGTTCATGAGATTGGGTTAACCCTTTCTTCAGTTGAGTTAATATGATCTCAATGCGAGTTAGTGCTCCTACTCAAGTAAACTAACGTAGATCAGGCACACCATTTTTGGGGTGATTTAAGCCATCTGCATGCCTGCATGATTAGGCATTTAGTTCAACCTAACCCTGGTTAGGTTAATAAAAATGTAACACCTTTAGGTACTCAGTTAAGTTTCAAAACTTTAAGGCCACAATGGATTATCATAATCATTAGTCTGATCTGCATATCATGGGGCATAGAATCTCACCCAGTAATTCCTGCAGCACGTCCATAGCACGTTACACAGATATGCTAGAGTTATTCATACATATACCTGTAGTATATACCTTTAAAAAAATCTAGCTTTAATTTAAAGAATATGAATGATGCACATCCCTAGGTAAATTGTTCTGAACATTAATTACTCCTACTCTTAACTATTTATACTTATTTCTAGTCAGAATTTGTCTTCAGTTGGCACATTTACGTGAAACATTTACTGCAGAGTTGCCTAATTAACTGCAGTAAACTTCTCAGCATTTACACATGCATCCCTATTAGGGCACATGAAACTAATAAACTCCGCAGCAGGGTAGTTCTTGTAAGTACAAGTACCAACCTGGTCCAGAGTTTTTTTCCTGTGCAGCAGCACATGTGTAGATGCTGACCTGCCTGCTGGCTAGCCCTACACCAAAGCACCCTTATGCCCTAGCTAGCTCCTCTGCCGAACACTGATCCCAGTCACAGCAGCCCTGAGCTGGCAGGCTGATGCCCTGGACCCACTGCCAGCTGGGGCTGCTGTGACCCAGCTCAGTGTGCTGCATTCCAGGCACACACACCCACCAACAATAAGCTCTGGAGTGACAAGCACCGGAACTTATTGCTGCCATGGGTAGATATGCCCAGTTAGGAGGAAGAATTGTAATTTACCAGCCCTTGTCTGGTCAACTGTTGTTAAAAGACTATTGACTTCAAAAATATCATTGATGATAGCTACAAAATCTCAAAATGACTTAGGTCCTTAGGAGGGCTCAGCCACAGCCAAATGATCCAGATTGCAGTTTTGTGTTGCACTTACACTTTGTCTCTAGAGATTTCATATTACTGATATTTGGTAAAAAGATTGTTTTTCTCCAGGCAAAGGACTGACTGAAATAATGCATTAAAGTATTTCATGAAAAGAGATTACTACTTGAAATGCCCAATACCATATTGCTCTGTGTTTCTTCAAGTCTATCAGTCTAAGTGGCAAATCACTGAAGTGTATTAAATTTTTGAAACATATTTAAATGTTGTCAATGCCCATATTTCCATATACAAATAAATTAACTGACATTTTCCTACTAAGTAGATACAGGTATTTGAAGCCACATATGCTTTTCCCATGCCTGAAAATAAAATACTTTACTATAGAGGAGGAGGTAAAATCTATTTATAGCTTTTCAGAACAGTGTGGTCAAAGGAAGATAAATAGTTAGGGAACTGCATATGTGTTAAGGCAATTTCATAGCTTTGAATTCACTAATGATATTTTCCTTATCTTGAAGCTGTGGGGGGAGTCCCATGCCAGACTGACTTCATTTGAGTCTCATCCAGTCTTGGAAACCCAACAGTGTGGTCCTGGCTAATATTTGCATGGGAGGGCCCCTTAAAATTCTCGATACTGTAAGTATAAGTCCAGGAGCTGGCAAATGTTTAGCAAATAATAAACCATGGAAACCAAATGAGTGGGAAGACTTCATCTGGTCCAATTTTCACTCCAAGCTGATGGATAGGGATAAAATAGCTATTTAAAAATAACATTTCTCCTATAGAAGTGCAGGATATTTCATGACTGGATTTATTTGCTTTAATGCTTCACCTTAAAAGTTATGAGATGTCAGAGGGGATATTACTTCTCCCTTTCAAGAGACTGTAATAAACAGTTTGTTGCTGTCTTGAAATGGTATATCCTATTTAAGAACCTCTTTAAATTCCAAAAGTAATAGAGTATATTGATTTAATAATTATAACCAAAAGTTAAATTTCACTCTTGACAGAATAGCAATTTTTGCTCTTGAGACAGACCTCAGGGCCTTACTACCCACCATTTTGTGAAACCATTCTTCATTTTCATGTCTACAGTATTTCTGTTCATACAATTCTGTTCTGTTATGTAACATTTTCCACAGATGTAATGGACCAATGAGATAAAAATAGAGTGGCTAAGCAGGATAATGTTGCCATATAATGCAGCTGATATGGTCTATCATTTATAAAAATATATTTTAAAGATAAATACTTAAAACCTTTAGAGTTTCTCTTGAGTAACTTCTGAGTCTTAGAAGTCTCTTCAAAATATTTGAAAAGGACTTTCTTATTTATTTCTACCAAAATACCACAATTTTACGAATTAATTTAAAACGTTCTAAGTACCAATACATTCAGTTACATTTAGGTGTATCTGATTAAAAGACATAAGTGCCGTCACTGTAAAGCAGCAGAAATCACAAAAGTTCTAAGACAATTCTTAGGTTTCCCTTATTACTCAAAAACCATCATGAAAGGAAACTAAAATTACTTTTCTCTATCCCTGAGCCTATCGCATTGTACATGAGATCAGATTCATTACAGGGATTAGTATTCCAGTATATTTACACAGGTTGTGTTTTCCATATTTAATGACCAAAATGGTTGACTTTTATTTCTAGCTTCAGTACATAAGTGGATATACAATTTATATTTGAAAATAAATATTTGAATGGAAACTATGCAAACTTGGAAATTTCCAAGTTTAAAGAGAGGTCAGAGTTTCATCAGCAAGTAAATGTCTTTTGCATCTTATTTGAGCTCATACCCAGAATGATTCAAGAGCCTTACTAAGATAAAAGTTTCATTTACAATGCTGAGAAATAGACTTGCATTTCATAAATGCTATGCTTTCCTGTTTCATGATATTTTATACTATCTTGCAGGCCAAATCACCAAAAAAGATATCACATTCTACTTCATATCATCTGACTTTTTCTCTGTCTGTTAAAAACCCAAACATAGGTGCTTGATGTTGTAGAATATGCTGAACCAACCACACATAAACTCTTCACTGAAACTGAGATCAGTATTGAAGCTCAGTTAGGCTCCGGAGTGGTGAGAGACGCGTGGGTAAAGCCCGCTGCGCCCCTGCTCCCCCGAAGCCCCCCAGACACCCCCTCAGCAGCTGCAGAGCCCTCTGCTGACCCCCAGAACAGCCGGAGGTATGCGGGCTTCTGGTGGGAAGGGGTTAACTCCTCACTCCCTGGGAGGAGGCCACTGCCTGGAGCCGGACCGGGTCAAGCCCCCGCCCAGGCCCCTACTTGGCCCAGCCCCCCAGGGAGTGACAAGAGAAGGAGTGGGATACTCACCAGTCCCCCTCCTGTAGGGCAGGGCCCCCCAAATCCCGGGCAGGGCCCCCCTGGCCTGAGAAACCAGGGAAATCTGGGTGAGGGGGATCCCCTACCCTCCATGAAGGCTGACCTCATGAAGGAACACTTTGAGAAGCTGGATACCTTCAAGTCAGCTGGCCCTGACAATCTGCACCCCAGGGTACTCAAGGAGCTGGTGAGCGTCATGGCCCAGCCCCTGGCACAGATCTTTGAAAACTCCTGGCGCTCTGGTGTAGTGCCCGAAGATGGGAAGAAGGCCAATGTGGTGCCGCTCTTCAAGAAAGGGAGGAGAGTGGATCCGGCTAACTACAGGCCCATTAGCCTGACTTCTATCCTGGGGAAGATCCTAGAAAAGTTTATTAAGGAGGCCATCCTTGATGGCCTAACATTCTAAGGGATAGCCAGCACGGGTTTGTTGTGGGTAGGTCTTGTTTGACCAATCTCATTTCCTTCTATGACCAGGTGACCTATCACCTGGACAAGGGAGAAGAGATTGATGTCATATATCTTGACTTCAGAAAAGCTCTTGATCTGGTATCCCATGATCACCTCTTGGCCAAACTGGCCAGTTGTGGCCTTGGCTCCACCACGATCCGCTGGCTGGGAAATTGGCTTCGTGGTCGGACCCAGAGGGTTGTGATTGATGGCAGTCACTCATCATGGTGCCCTGTGACCAGTGGGGTCCCTCAAGGCTCTGTCCTGGGACCCATCCTGTTCAACATCTTCATTAACGATGTGGACATTGGAGTCAGAAGTGGACTGGCCAAGTTCGCCGATGACACCAAACTTTGGGGCAAAGCATCCACGCCAGAAGATAGGCTGGTGATCCAGGCTGACCTGGACAAGATCAGAAAATGGGCAGACGAGAACCTCATGGTGTTTAACACCGAAAAATGCAAGGTTCTCCACCTTGGGAGGAAAAACCTGCAGCACCCTTATAGGCTTGGCAGTGCTACGTTGGTTAGCACTACAGAAGAAAGAGACTTGGGGGTCATCATTGACCACAAGATGAACATGAGCCTGCAATGCGATGCTGCGGCTAGTAAAGCGAGCAAAATGCTGGCGTGCATCCATAGATGCTTCTCGAGCAAATCCCGGGACGTCATTCTCCCCTTGTACTCGGCCTTGCTGAGGCCGCAGCTGGAGTACTGCGTCCAGTTTTGGGCTCCACAATTCAAAAAGGATGTGGAGAAGCTTGAGAGAGTCCAGAGGAGAGCCACGCGCATGATCAGAGGTCAGGAAAACAGATCTTACGATGACAGGCTGAGAGCCATGGGACTCTTTAGCCTGGAAAAGCGCAGGCTCAGGGGTGATCTGATGGCCACCTATAAGTTTATCAGGGGTGACCACCAGGATCTGGGGGAACATCTGTTCACCAGAGCGCCCCATGGGATGACGAGGTCGAACGGTCACAAACTCCTGCAAGACCGTTTCAGGCTGGACATAAGGAAAAATTTCTTTACTGTCTGAGCCCCCAAGGTCTGGAACAGTCTGCCAGCAGAGGTGGTTCAAGCACCTACATTGAACACCTTCAAGAGTAAATTGGATGCTTATCTTGCTGGGATCCTATGACCCCAGCTGACTTCCTGCCCTTTGGGCAGGGGGCTGGACTTGATGATCTCCTGAGGTCCCTTCCAGCCCTAACGTCTATGAAATCTATGAAACCAGCGTTCCCCGATGGCAGGCCCACTGCGCATGCACGCAATTTAAAAGGGTCCACCAAACAGGGGAAAAAAAAAGAAAAAAAGCTCAGTTAGGCTCCAGAGCGGTGAGAGACGCGCAGGTGAAGCCCGCTGTGCCCCCGCTCCCCCGAAGTCCCCCAGACACCCCCTCAGCAGCCGCAGAGCCCCCTGCCGACCCCCAGCACAGCCAGAGGTAAGCGGGCTCGTGGTGGGAAGGGGTTAACTCCCCGCTCCCTGGGAGGAGGCTGCAGCCTGGTGCCGGGCGGGGTCAAGCCCCCACCCAGGACCCTAGTTGGCCCAGCCCCCCAGGGAGCCCCGGGACCGGAGTGGCATGAACAGGCTTCATAAACAGGCGCTCAAGTTAGTGCAGAGTTCATGCGGGAGAGGGTGCGGGAGGGCACGAGACCCTGCCTGTGACCCCCCCAGAGTAGTCAGCCCCAGCCATAGCCAGCCTACCAGAGGCATGACATGGACGGGCACACGCCGCACCCCGAGTGTCCCCTCAGGCTCTACGGCCCCCCCCATTGGGCACCTGAGAGACGGCCGCCCAGACAGAGCCCATGGTTCCGGGCTCCACACAGATGGAGCCCCTGGCTCTTGGCTGCGGAGGCTGCCTGTCCCTTTTTCAGGCTCTGGGGCCTGAGAGCATGGCCACCTCCCCTTGTGGGGTTTCCTCCCTACTGGGGTCTCTGGCGCGCCAGCTGGAGGAGCTCCAGGCCACAGTCCAGACACTGCGTGCCATCAGGGACTGCGAGCAGGAGATAGACTCCTACTGCCAGGCCCTTCTCCTCCGGGAGCCACAGGGTAGAGCACCGTCTCCCTCCATGACTAAGGAGGACTCTGGGACCTCCCACTCTGCCCAATCAGGGGCATGGACCAACGTGGTCAAGGGCTCTAAGGCCCACCGCACCAAGGCCCCTACCTCGCTGGAGCTTAGCAACAGGTTTGCACCTCTTGCAGCCCCAGCAGAGCCTGCTCAGTTGCCAGCTCCTGCAGGCAACCAAGGCTCAACCACAGCTACTGGCCCCGCTCTCCCCAAGTCAAAGCAAAAGGTGTTTGCTGCGGGAGACTCCATCCTGCAGGGCACTGAGGGGGCAATCTGCTGCCCCAACCCCTTAGCCCGGGAAGTCTGCTGCTTCCCGGAGCCCCACATCCGAGACATTGCGGAGAGGATCCCTCAGCTACTCCGGCCCACAGACCACTAACCCATGCTCCTTATTCACGTGGGCACCAATGACACGGCTCGGAGCACCCCCAGCCAGGTCATGAGGTGCTACAGGGATTTGGGAGTGGGGCTTAGGGGTCTGCGACCTCAGGTGGTGCTTTTGTTGATCCTCCCAGTCTCGGGCTATGGGCTGAGGAGGGAGAGGAGGATCCACGCAGTGAACCAAAGACTGCGGAGCTGGTGTCATCGGGAAGGCTTTGGTTTCCATGACCACAGCCCGCTCTTTGGCTAGAGAGGCAGCGAGCTGCTGGGAAGAGATGGCCTCCACCTCTCCCCCCTGGGGAGGAGGCTCTTCTCAGCCAGGCTGGCTGACCTGCTCCACCGGGCTTTAAACTAAGCCCGCTGGGGGATGGGGGGACTACTGCCACTGCTGGCCCACTGAGCAACCCTTGCAAAGCCAGCAGACCAAGACACTTAAGGGATCCCACCCCTGCCCCAGACCTGGCACAATCTGTGGGCAAGGCAAGAGCCCCCAAGGGCACACTTGCCTGCCTCTACACTAATGCCAGGAGCCTGGGCAACAAGCAGGACGAGCTCGTCCTCCTGCTCAGTGCAAAGAATTATGATGTCATTGGGATAACGGAGACCTGGTGGAACTCCACCCATGACTGGACCACGGGTATAGAGGGCTATACCCTGTACAGGAGGGATCGTGTTGACAAAAGGGGTGGGGGTGTAGCTCTCTATGTGAAGGAAAGCTACATGTCCCTGCAAGCTGCTGTTGGCGACCAGCATGGACAGCTAGAGACCCTCTGGCTAAAAATTCGTAGGAAAAAAGGCACAGGGGACACAACGCTGGGAGTCTACTACAGACCTCCCACTCAAAGTCCTGAGCTTGACCAGGAGTTCGCTCGGGAACTGACTGAGGCCGCTTGCTCCAGGACCTTGGTTGTCATGGGTGACTTCAATTACCCGGATATCTTGTGGGAAGATCACTCAGCAAAATCCGAGCGGTCGCAATGCTTTCTCTCATGTGTGGATGACCTCTACCTGAATCAAGAAGTCTATGGGCCAACGAGAGGCAAAGCGCTGCTCAACTTGGTACTGGCTACGGGGGACGACCTAATTAGCGACCTAGTGATCGATGGGAAGCTGGGTGACAGTGACCATGAGCTGATCACCTTCACCATCCGCTGTAAAGCTGGCAAGCCAGTCAGCAACACAGAAGTCCTTGACTTCAGAAAAGCCGACTTTGACAAGCTCAAGAGGCTTGTCGATCAGGCCCTCAGGGACCGTGACCCCAGGGAGATGGGAGTTCAAGAAGAGTGGCTGCTTCTCAAGGAAGTGATCCTCAATGCACAAGCTAAATCTATTCCAACACGGAGGAAAGGCAGCAAGAAGGCACAGCAGCCCTCCTGGCTCTCCAGGGACCTAGCAGACCTCCTGTGGCTAAAAAAGAAAGCCTACAAAGGATGGAGGATGGGCTTCACCTCCAAGGAGGATTATTCTGTGCTGGTCCGGTCCTGCAGGGAACAAACCAGGAAAGCCAAGGCTGCAACTGAACTCCAACTAGCTTCAAGCATCAAGGACAACAAAAAGTCCTTTTTCAGATATGTGGGGAGCTGGAGGAAAAGCAAGGGCAATGTTGGACCCCTTCTAACCGAGATGGGGCAACTGACAACTGACGCCTAGGAAAAAGACAACCTATTAAATAGGTACTTTGCATCAGTCTTTCACCAGTCACATGGGATGCCCATGCCTGCTATGGGACAGGGAGATCCGGGTGATGGGGATCCCCTACCCTCCATGAAGGCTGACCTCATGAAGGAACACCTTGAGAAGCTGGACACCTTCAAGTCATCCGGCCCTGACAATCTGCACCCCAGGGTACTCAAGGAGCTGGCGAGCGCCATAGCCCAACTCCTGGCACAGATCTTTGAAAACTCCTGGCGCTCTGGTGCAGTGCCTGAAGACTGGAAGAAGGCCAATGTGGTGCTGATCTTCAAGAAAGGGAGGAGAGTGGATCCGGCTAACTACAGGCCCTTTAGCCTGACTTCTATCCTGGGGAAGATCTTAGAAAAGTTTATTAAGGAGGCCATCCTTGAGGGACTGGCCCAGGCTAACATTCTAAGGGATAGCCAGCACAGGTCTGTTGCGGGTAGGTCTTGTTTGACCAATCTCATTTTCTTCTATGACCAGGTGACCTATCACCTGGACAAGGGAGAAGAGATTGATGTCATATATCTTGACTTCAAAAAAGCTTTTGATCTGGTATCCCATGATCACCTCTTGGCCAAACTGGCCAGTTGTGGCCTTGGTTCCACCACGTTCCACTGGCTGGAAAACTGGCTCCGTGGTCGGACCCAGAGGGTTTTAATTGATGGCAGTCACTCATCGTGATGCCCTGTGACCAGTGGGGTCCCTCAAGGCTCTGTCCTGGGACCCATCTTGTTCAACATCTTCATTAATGATGTGGACATTGGAGTCAGGAGTGGACTCGCCAAGTTCGCCGATGACACCAAACTTTGGGGCAAAGCATCCATGCCAGAAGATAGGCGGGTGATCCAGGCTGACCTGGACAAGCTCAGCAAATGGGCAGACAAGAACCTGATGGTGTTTAACACCGAAAAATGCAAGGTTCTCCACCTTGGGAGGAAAAACCTGCAGCATCCTTATAGGCTCGGCAGTGCTACTTTGGATAGCACTACAGAAGAAAGAGACTTGGGGGTCGTCATTGACCACAAGATGAACATGAGCCTGCAATGCGATGCTGCGGCTAGTAAAGCGAGCAAAATGCTGGTGTGCATCCATAGATGCTTCTCGAGCAAATCCCGGGACGTCATTCTCCCCTTGTACTCGGCCTTGCTGAGGCCGCAGCTGGAGTACTGCGTCCAGTTTTGGGCTCCACAATTCAAAAAGGATGTGGAGAAGCTTGAGAGAGTCCAGAGGAGAGCCACGCGCATGATCAGAGGTCAGGAAAACAGATCTTACGATGACAGGCTGAGAGCCATGGGACTCTTTAGCCTGGAAAAGCGCAGGCTCAGGGGTGATCTGATGGCCACCTATAAGTTTATCAGGGGTGACCACCAGGATCAGGGGGAACGTCTGTTCACCAGAGCGCCCCAAGGGATGACGAGGTCGAATGGTCACAAACTTCTGCAAGACCGTTTCAGGCTGGACATAAGGAAGAATTTCTTTACTGTCCGAGCCCCCAAGGTCTGGAACAGTCTGCCAGCGGAGGTGGTTCAAGCACCTACATTGAACACCTTCAAGAGTAAATTGGATGCTTATCTTGCTGGGATCCTATGACCCCAGCTGACTTCCTGCCCTTTGGGCAGGGGCTGGACTCAACCTCCCGAGGTCCCTTCCATCCCTAATGTCTATGAAATCTATGAAAAAATCAGTTATATGCAGGTTAGCTACTAAGCATATTGTAGGACCAGGTTTGATAAACTGGAGATTAATTTTTTAGTTTTACCTTTCAGGACAAATAGAATTTAGGAATAAAAATGAGGCATTCACGTTTTCAGAATCATTTAATGTTTTACAGAGAAAAATAAAATAGCATCATTGAAAATAATATTACAACTAGTACTATTTAAAGATAATTAAAAATAGTACTATGTACTATGAATGAAAGGACTTTTTTAAAGTAAAATCAGTGAAAAGGGCCATATAACTTTTGAAATTATATAATACATATGTGATGTTTATATAGGCAATATTAGCTTATCAGATTAGCTTTTGAATTGTTTCCCTATATGACTTTAATGTACTTTAAAAATATTTCTAATTCACTCAGTGAAAAAGGTATTATAATAGCTCTCGCACAGAACAATGAGGGAACATTTTAATATGTGAAATGACAAATATGTTATTTAATACTACATTTTAGTCATAAGAGTATTAGTATATTTCATAAGCAATACCCAAACATTGTGCTTTAAGAATCAACATTTTACTACACTTACCTAAGGCATATTATAGTATCTTTCTTGCCTGATTCTCATTTTTACAGTAAAGCCACGATAGACACCATATTTGCATATAAAGGCCTAAAGTACTTTTGTTTAAAGTTTCCTTTATAATATCATAGCCACATAGGCTAGGGACAGAAGTTACTAGACAGGAGTGGATATGGGGATAGGTACAGTGGTGCAGCTGCACCCCACATTGATTAACCCAAAGTTTAAAGCCAACTGCCTGGCAGTCATAGCAGCATCTGTATTCAGACAGCAGCAAGGCAGTCGCTTGACTTCATGATTTATAACCTATTCAATAACTTCTAAACTGTTTAGTTCACTCTTCTTTCTCATCTTTGTAATGATCTTGATGTTCCACTAATCAAGCTATATTATCTTCTGCAATTCTATTGTTTGTTTTTAACTCTAGCTAAAAAGATTGATTTAGATTAACCTTTATGCAGGTGAACATTAACTCAGGTGTGTAAATAACTTGCAGTGAAGGATTGGATGCACTGTCAAGATGTTCAGGAAAGCTAGATTTTGTGTTATAAATCTGACAAAAGAGATATATATATTTAATTCTAGTGACTACAGGAGTAATGAAATAACATCTTTTGATTATTTTTACTTAGTTTGCTGTGTTTTTATACATAATATATAACACAGCTAATTAATGCACATTCTAACAAAGCTATATGTAATTTTGCTTCTATCTTAAACTAAATAATATAGCCCTGGGTGCCTACTTTATTTATAAAGCCTTTAGTATTTTTTTATTTAGAGAAAAATGTCTTCTGTGATGAAACACCACATCATCTGCACCTCCCTTTTTAAAATCTAGATCCACCTATGCTACCCGGAGTTCTTAATCCGTGGAATATTTATGTGACAAAGCTTAATGACATTTGTGTTGTTAAAATCTATGTCAAATCTGAACATACACTACAGGAGCTACCATAGTTTGTGATTATTGGTAGTGATTATGTTTAAGATTTGATTGTGCATTCAAAACTGTGAAGCTCTATTCACAGTCAATGCATGTTAAATACATGTTAAAAGAATAAGTGTCATTTGAAAATGGGCTAAAATCCTTCTGATAAAAAGCCTTAACTAACTTAAAATATGTGAGCTGCTGCTGGAAGCTATTTCTCCCATTTTGTAAATAACTGCTATTTCTAGTTCACAATCTTGACTTCAACTTTAATTAAAAAACATCAACAAAGCCTCCATGTTTCTCGCCTGCAACTTAATAGCTAAATTGCTTTGAGGAATTTATGATAAACTAAGGAAAGGCCTGTTTATTAATCTGAGGCACATTTTACAGCTGAAGTATAAACTTCCCAAAACAGATTACAATGGAAATATTGAAAAACTCTTATTTATACTGGCAGTAGACACCACTATAATGTTGTTTTTTACATTTATCATCTTTAATTGTCCTGTCAGAGCATGATTCTTATAGTGTCCCTCTTTGAACTACTTAATACATTAGATGGAAATGCTTTTTTAACATAACTCCCAGGTGATTAGAATGGAAAATCAGTTTCTTTATTGTAGAGATATTAATACATACTACCATTTCAATATAAGCTTTTATGCAAAGTCAGTGAGCACAGTAGTACTGAAAATGCTGTGAATTAGGAATTTCATTATTTCTTTTTTAGCTATGTATTTACGTTGTGCAACCCGCTTTTAAGGAAAATGTTTTCATAATAATAGGAAATTATTCTAAAATGATGTAATGCTTTCTGAAATATATACTTGAAAGTTATGCTTCCAAGTCAGAGAGAGTTAGCAGTGCATAAGGGAAAGTAAAATTTTACTTGGTTAGATTTTCTGTAACTCTCCTTCTGTGACAACTCTTGGTACCAAAGGGTTCTGGGATACACATAAACATTAGGTTGCAGGATTTTAATTAGTTTTCAGGTAAACATGATGTGAGGTATATTCCCAGCTAGAATTGATAGGGTCTGTCCACAAAAAGAGAGAGGAACTTACCAAAATAGTAAAAAAACCCAAGAGAATCAATGCCTGGTATGTCCACATTGTAAGCCACTGGGGGATAAAAAAATATTATAATTAGTACTTTGCTTTTTATCTAGCCATGTCTCTGTATTTTACACATAAAATTGCTGAAATCGTTCAGTCATTTTTTTCTTTTCGATTTGAACTGACATTTTGATATGAACTAGATTTTTTCTTTCATTTTGAATTAAAATGTGATTATTAAAACAAAAATAAAAGGATTGGGATTTTACTCTTTTCCTTTTCTCACTCATTTTCTAGCAAAAAGATTATCCTAATGAATAATACAGGACAAAAAAGAGCATGTGTGTATGCAGGAGAAAAGGTCATTCTTTAACTTTGTTTTTTGTTGGCTAACTCAAAGTTAGAAAATAAGAAATGAAAAAAAATTTCAATATCATACCTTTTCTCACTTTTTCAACTCTCTCTCTCCTTTTTTCAGCTGGAAAAATGACAAAAAGAAAACTGAAAAAGTCCTCAAATATTTATAGAAACATAGAAACCATAGAAACTAATATTAGATTCTGTGTCATGACAAAAAAATATTGGAAATCTGAATTTTTGTGCATTTTTTTTTTTAAGCAGGCAAAATGTTGATGTACGTCTTTTTTAAAATAAAAAAAGCAAAACAACCAATCAGGAAAAAAGGAGTTATCAGAACTGCCAAATATCACAAAAAAGCTAGTTACTCTGAACATCCATACTGTACTATATAGTGCTTACAGGCCCTTTTCAACAAATCTTGACCAATTCATATATTAGCATGCTTTCTACATGAGAAGCATAAGATTTGTGTTTCAATATCAGTTTTTCACTTCATTTGAGCTTTAATCTAAAATCAAAATCAAATTGTTTAGAACAGGGCTGTCTAACTTCTAAATGGCCCCCTAAGGCCACAATATCTGAACTAAGCGGCGGCTGAACTGAGCAGGACATGTACCTGGGGACTGTACCTTGGTGCTTCCCCACTGCACCTTGTGCCCCCTGCTACTGCTGTACTCTGCGCAAGGATGCCCCTCACTGCACCACACCCCACAATTCCCCAAGCTGCCTCCCACGCCTTCTCACTGCACCATGCTCTCAGGTGACCCCTACTACATTTCATGCCTACACATTGTGCCATGTATACCTCTGCTGCTGCCTGTCATGTACCCCACTCTGTACCATGTGCCCAGTAACCCCCAACTCACTCTTACTTTCCTAGCTGTGAGGTCTCCCCCTGGCACCATGCTAGACACCCAAGGCTGCAGGACTTCTCAGTACCAAAGACTGTGCCATGCAGTACCACCCCACCTCCTGGTGCAGGGACAGGGAAGGAAGCCAGAAAGAGGAGAGCATGGAGCTCCAGTTGCATCCTTGTTGTGAGGAGTGGTGGCCAAGTGGGAGCCCAAGGCCTGCAATTTAATCACTGCCATTTAATCCCACATGTGGCCTGTGGGTCACTAGTTGGAGAACCCAGCTTTACAGCTTTCAGTCTTACTCTTCCAACTTGGCTTGTGCTGAGTAATGGATGAAATATTGATCATTGAATTATAATGGAGAAGTTTTCAAGAGCTTTACATATGTTCTTCTCACTGCTAACTAGAAAAACCTTTACTTTCTCAGCTGCTGAGAATTTGTCATCATGAAAGACACATGCCCCTGGTGGCTGGGGGGGGCATGGCTGCACAGGCGGTAGCCAATGATGATTGTGGACTGCCCGCAGATGCCAGCGGTGTCGGCAGTGAGGTGTTGAGCAACAACTGCCTGCAGGCACCACCACCAGTGTCAACCGTGCCTTTTTGCAGGGGGTGCACAAATGCAGTTTGTTGTTCCTAATGTACTGAATGAGAATCATAAGAGTTTTCAGTACCTAAAAGAGTAGATTTTTCCTATTTATAGCAGCTCTTTCTCAGATTATGACTATGATCAAATTTAACATGTATGTATAGATACATAAAAAAATGTAAGGCAGACAGGCTCATAAATCCAATATAATAAAGGGCTTAGTCTTTCTGTCTGTCTGTAATGCTTTTGGGCAACTGCACATGCACTGCCAAGAGGGCCGGTGGCATTTGTCTGTGGGGGCTTCACCTCCTCAGGCGAGAGGAAGACCTGCTGCTCTGTGGCAGGAGGTGGAGGTGGAGGTGGGTGGGGAGGAGGGATCCACCGTGCTGGAGGCTGGGAAGGAGACATCAGTGGAGGGACTGTTTACATTGCCAGGAAACACTCTGTCATTCAAGATGGGCAATTGGCTTGTAATATTTATAATGACAATGGCCCTGAACCTGTCTCCAGTGAAGTCAATGATAAAACCTTTATAGTCTGTAATAAAAGCAAGATAGAGACCCATGTTATACAGTGTAGGACTAGAAATAAACTGACAGATCCCAGGTTTGAGCTTTTTGACCCTTAGGAAAAAAGGAAAAGTTCATTTCTTGCTTTTGCAGCAGATACTGGCTTAAAGTATTATTGTTGCTGTATTCACTGCATTCATGAACTCCAGATGAACTTGTTAAATTTTCATTGAAATCAGATCATTATGTTGAGATATAAGTCAAACTGTCTACCAGTAATGAGATAACCCTGCTCTTTAGTATTATGCCTTTAAAATAAAACAAGGACATTTTGGGACATAAGAGAATGCAATAAGCAAGATATTTAAGAAACAAATGGAAGTGAATAATAGCATCATGGTTATGTGTTTATTACTTGGTTAACCCAGTCTGTTAGTTGAATCTTAGACCAAACCTCCTACTATTTACAGAGCCATGCCTCTGACAGCTTTGGCAGTACTTTACTCTTAGCTTGTTTACCCAAATGGTAGGTGGGATAGAGCCAAGCTCTACCTCATCTCAAACTGTAACTTTTCTTCTTTGCTGTGAGAAGGCAAGCAAAAAATCATTCAAATGTTAACAGCCCTCCAATCCTGTATTCAAAATTCCCTCCAAAAAGCAGACATACTGTCACATAATAAACACAACCAACTGGGAAAGAAATCTAGAGCAGATTATCTCAGAATGACACAGGAGACCCTCAGACAATTTCTCAGCCTGAGAAAGGGGGTTTGTACATGAAAGCTTGCAAAGAAGGAGTTTTCCAGCTATTTTAGTTGGTATAATAAAAGATAGTGGATTTACCCAAATAATTTTGTCTGCCTAAACTATGAGGATCCAGTAATACCAGTAGATCTTTTCTGTCTCCTGAATTAGGCTAACTGTCATGCCAATCACCCAGGTGAACTGTTCAGTGAAATGATACTCTATGACAGTAGATTATAACCAATGCTGTCATGAATGTCTGTGTCACTGCTCTCAATAGTCAAAATGAATGTGTAACTATTCCAACATAGGGTACAGTTTTTATTTATTTATTTGTATAAAAGGTTCTTCTTCTTCCCCTTCCTTCCTATAAAGGAAACTCTTCTTCCTTTATAGAGGCAGAGGCAAAAACAGAGACAGAGCTTAGAGAAATTTAAAAGATCCTTTGAGGATACTATGTTGTGCAAGACAGATTTCCGCCTCACATCACCCATTTGCTACAACCTCCCTGACGAGCCCAGTGGGATGCATGCTGCAATAAGCCCTTAGGTTGTTTATCTGGAATGAAATATAGTTGAGAACAAAACAGCTCCTAGGCATCATCAGTTCTACCTACAATTTCTTTAACCACTGCACATAACGACCAGAACAATAAAGTACAGACTCAACTGGCCCCCACTAAATCCTCCCTACCCACCTTGTTGGTGCCTTTCTGCAGGCCGCACACACACCACCTAGCCAGCAGGATGGGGCGAGGTGGGACTCACATGCGACAGCTGCCACTACCCCAGCCTGTGCCACTGCTGCCATGCCCGGTGCCTCTTGCTCACAGAGCTGCATGTGCAACCGGTCATGGGAAAGCAGTGCAGTCCATGACAGTGGTGGCAGCAGCAATGTGGGGTGATGGTGGCCACCGCGTGTGAATCCTCACTCCCTTCTGACCATCCAGGTGGTGCGTGTGCAGCCCGCAGAGAGGCACTACTGACCTCAGTCCCCTGGCACTGCTCCTGGGAGCGTGCACAGAGACCCACTCCCTCCTCTCCCATTCTTGATCTGGCTCCCCCCAGCCCGTTCCCTTTCCCCCACCCCGCACCTTCCGCCCAGTTACCTGTCAGCTCCATGTTCTTGGGGAACCCTGACACAGGACACAGACTGTCTGACTCACAAAGAATCGCACCCCCCCACCTAAAGAGAAACTGATTAAGATGCAGTGAGAGACACACCTAAAACCCTCCAGAAAAGGGTGACAAAAGTGAAACAACTGCCCTAGGTCTCATTTGTATCTGAGATGGGAACAGATGACCATTCATTTACATGAGAGATGGAGAACAGAAAACCTGAAGCAGAGACTGCAGTGAATTCTGGGATCAGCGAAGCAGGGGAGCACTGCATGATAGGGAAGCTTCAACCCTCACACCCAGCTCAGCATTTAGCAGACCAGTTCTAATCTGGATTTACAAAGGACTTTTCCTCTCCCCACCCCCCCCCACCTCTAAGCAAAAGTAAGTTTATTAGGCATCTCGGGCCGTACATTCCCCGGTCCCACTATGGGAGGCCTATGTAAACTTAATTGGCTACAACTCAGTTGCCGGGTTAGGGAATGCTGAGGCAATAGACTGAGTCAGAGGGGGTATGGATAACATTTGAACAATGGTACAGGGTTCATCACAGCGTCCAGCCCGTTGGAGCCCTGTCCACAAATGTTGTCATACTTTTCCCGAGACGACTGGTGGAAGTCCTCTCCACAACAGGTTATGAACACTCCAATAATTGCCTTAAGTCTGTTAAAAGACTACAGTAAGATCTGGAAAAGTCATGCTAAGCTGAGGCTTGTTCACAGCAAGTAAAAATCCAAAACCCTGATGCTGCAATCTATTGTTTCTGAAGACACCAAGAGATATCCCATCAAATATATAATGTCAAGCAGGCTCCCAAGTAGGTGTTTCCTGAGTATCAGTCAAGTTCCTGAGATGTTCCACCCAGATAACCCCTTGTCAATAGAGAGGACAATTTGATTTACACTACTGAGAATGCTTGAAAGAAGCTGAACTGGGGGTATAAAAATCTGTAAAAGCAGCAGCAGTGTGTGTGCTGACACCACCTGCTTTCTTCTGGAGAGGCTGCAGGAAGAAGATCGTCTCCCTTCAAGGATCGTGCTGAGAACTTTGACCTGTCAGCTTTGCAACCCAAGTGCTTTGGACTGGTGAGATCCCAGCTCTCTCTCTTTTCTCTTCTCTCTCTCTAAACATAGATTTCTGAACTTGAACTGTATTAGTTAAGCTTGAGCTAAGTTTCCCCAAATACTTAGTGAAACCAGGGTATACTGTGACTGTTTGTGTTTGTTTTTCCTTTGCATGTCTATCACTACTAGTGTCAATATATATTTCATCTACTTAGCAATAAATAACTTCTATAGTCAAACTGGTGGTAACTGGGTATATTTTGCCTTCTTTACTTCTCTTTCCCCACTTGCTCTGCAGCAACCCGCCTTTTACCTAAGCTAAAGATCCCTGTGAAGCCCAGAAATACTGTGGGGTCTGCTCATCAAGAGGCTAAAAGATTGGGACGTGCTGAGTTCGAAACACATAAGGGGATCAGCTTGTACAGGCTGATTGACCCAGTTTGGCTCACACGTACCCTAATGAACTGAATGCTGGCCCATGAGGGTGTCATCTGGACACCCAGCCAGATTCAGAGGTATTCTGTTTAACTGTGTGCTTGTGTCTGACTGTGGTTATTGTTGCTCTGATGAACTGATTCTTGGCATATGAGGGTGTCAGCCTGTCGATGCTGATCAACCCAGCCAGGTCAGGCGTGTCAAGTTAATCTGTGTATGTTTGTGTGTATGACTGATTTGGGGACTGGAGGAATCCAGCCCCACTGAACTGAGTCCTGCGAGATAGCTCCATTGAGGGTGAGGGCTTGCAGAAGGGAGAGATACAGCTCCATATAGAAACACAAGTAACACAAGCAGCACATTGATAGAATTACCAAGACCCTAGCCCTAATATATGAGCACGCCCCAAAGCAGCGGGCAAATCTGGTAACAGCCCCCACACACTTACCTGCTGGTGTATACATGTGCATGTCTCTGCCTGCATGTGTGTGTTTGTACCTGCGTGTTTGTGAGCCTGTATCTGTGTCTGTGCCTGTATGTGTGGTGCTGGGGAACTGTTGTGGGGGGGAATGAAGGGCATGAGCAGGCCTGGGGGGCTATGGGGGAATGAGGGGCACCAGCAGGGCTGGCAGGGAGAAGAGCGCCTTTAATTTTAATCACAGATTTTGGAGTTTTTATCAGAGAATTTACAAGCCAGCCCTAATGTCTATGGAATCTATGTGTGTGTTTGTCTATATCTGCCAGAGAAACTCCTGCAGGAAGCTGACTGGGGGATGAAGAAGAGGGAGGTGTTGGGGAAAGCCCCACATGGAATGCCTGCCTGTCCGGCAGCACATGGACCCAGAGTGGTGTGGTACTGGCCCAAGGGAGCTCTGCGACTCCATGTGTGGCTTCTCTGAAGGGCCAATTCCACACTACTGTGGGTCCAGACCAGAGGGCACTCCATGTATTCCCCCAACACTTCCCCATTCCCTCAGTCCCCAGCCAGCTTTCCCTCCAGCCCTGCCCTGCAAGCCCCAAGCCCCACTTACCTCACAGGCTCCAGGAATGAAAAACAAGCCTGAGCTGGGCCTTGGGTGACTGAACCTCAGGCCCTACCCTTCCCCCTCTGCACAGGGCTAGGGCTTTCCTACCCTTTCTACAATTAGCTCTTGCAGTCTGGAACTGTGCCTGCCTGCAGAGCTCTTTGCAAAAGTGAGAAATCTACAAATATCTCTGCTACAAGGGAAATTCGGTTCTTTCTCTGATAAAATAGGGAAATCCATGGTTTTCTGTTTTTCCATGGGAAACAGGAAACCCAGATCCCTGGTAATACGGCTCTTAGTCACGGCAGTTTCCTGCCCCTCCCCTCATGCCACCACACTCATGCTTATTTCTAAGATGAAAAGCTTTCGTCTTCATGTTAAATTTGGAAAATAACCTCAGATTAGAATTGAGAAAATATGGTATATTTTAATCTGGATATAAAATCCACAAATAAGTTTAGTAGAAGTTGGTAAAAAAATTCAGATGTCTGTGAGAAATGGATCTGCATAACTAATACATAATGAAGAATGAAGAAGTGGCAAACACACAGAAAAATTCTAGGCCTGCTCATTTCATAGAATCATTTCAAGGGAACTGTGTAGGAAGAAAGTTTCCAAGCTCATGAAAACAGGGAGAATGGGTTGTTAAAATAAATACATAGAGATACATAGAAATACAGGGATGAGAAGAACTAAAAGGCTTCAAATCATTGTATATTTATCCAAACTAAATATTTAATGAGGAAGTTTAGTGTTAGTGAAATTTCAAGTATATTTTTTGCAAAGTCAAGAAGCTCTGTATTGCTTATATAAGGCTTGGACAGGTATAAAAAACACTTGGGCCAGATTCTATTCCACTTTTTAGTGTCACAAGAGGATTTAGAAGTCTAAGTGTGATCAATCCCTGCATCAGTCCCTGAGAAAATGTTAATATGATTCAGTCTTAAAAGAAAGTTGTATGCTACTAAATTAGATGCATTAATTAATTTTTAGGGGCTTGAACAGGGTGGGGAAAAAATCACACATAGGTACTAAATCTACTTACATACCCAATAAGTAGACTAAAATATAGTCTTTGTGTTCATACATCTTCTAATTTTAGAAGAAAGCTGGGAATTAGTAGAAAGCTAACAAGGGATAGGCTGAGATCTCTTATGGCTTTTCTGTGAAAAACTAACTGTAACTTTCCTTTAACTATAGCCTGTGTTGTTAATTTTGATATATACACTTATAAAACATTTTAAAAGCAGCATCTTTTATCCAGACAAAAATCCCCAGGACATTCTTAGTATATACATAAAAACACAGTAAAACATAATGGTTGCACCCAGACAAGCATGGCCATGAGGGATGTGGCGTTGCAAGCATGTGGGGACAATGTGCACTGCACCAAACCAGAGCCTGGCTGGCCGGAGCCATGCTCCAGCTGCTGACCAGGCTCCGAGCAGCAGGATCACCACTGCTGCACCCCAGGAGGCCCCCAGAAGTCCAGGTAAGGCTGCTGGGGCCAGCAGCATTGTGCTGGCCCCAGCCTTCCCTACCCCACCCAGGATAACCTGCTATGCACCAGAGGACGCATGACACAGGCTTTGCCCGGGGACAAGTAGCAACGTCACAAGGTGTGCCGCTGCTCTTGTCCCCAGGGAAACAAATGCTCATGCTCATGTGGATGAGGCCAGTGGTGTTAAAACCTGACTATTAATGTCTGTAAGTATTCTGATACTGTACTTTCTGTATAGTAAAATGCTTTCCGTACAGTAAAATGCTTTTATTTTGTAGGCTGAAGTAGAGTTGCAGAGATGAGGGCAAACTTTTAAATTTAAGCAGAGCATAAATGGAGGGAGTCTTGAAGGAAAAAAACAATACTATTCGCTGTGTACTGCTTCTTCTAAAAACACCTGGATATAGAAAAATACTATTTGGGGTTCTGGCATGTGACTGTTGCAATCAGGTGCACAAGGCAGAATAGGCCCAAAGTGGTACCAGAAATCTAGGAAGCTATACACACGCAGACTCTAAATCCACATCTTTGAAAAGCTATCATCAATGCCCTGATGGCTATGTTGTCTTTCATTTCCTGATTCATTCTGTAAGTGAAAATGTTCAATTTAAAACTACTTCCTAGTATTATATGCAATCATTCCTAATTTAAAATTCTTAACAAAACTCAAAGTTGTTGCCAATTAAATAAAAATAAACCTAGGAGTTGGGAGGAGGATGGCTGTATGAAGAAAGATTTTGATCATAATTAAATCCAAATCAGTTCCACTGAAGCCAGTGAACTTACTTTGGGTTTGCACTGATGTATAATCAAAGTGTTATCTCCCAACTGTGAATGTCTCCCTTACTATGTCATTCATTCAAATGATGAGTTGAATACTTTGCTCTGTAATTATTTCATAAAAGTAGCTTCCCATTCAAATACTAATTATTCTCTAGAATTCTATCTTACAGATATGTTGTGATTTGACTTTACTGTTGATATGATTATATGATATGATTAAAACATCTTTTATATTATGGAGCAGATTTTCCTAAAGCAAATGACCAGTTTTAAATACATTTAGTATACAACAAAATAAGATATACACGCTTCAGTCTAGCTAGCCTAGAACAGAGTTATGACACAAATTAAGCCCTGTGATTTCCCTGATTGCACTTGAGTCATGTCCCCCCTACCCAATCTGCTGCTCTGCTTTCTGATCTCTGCCCTGTGCTACCTGCCAATCCGCTGCTCTGCTTTAGTTTCTCTGTCCTATCTGTCACTGTTATTCCTGTTCCCTCCCTGATCTGCCATGTGCCCACAAAGGCTGTCTGTGCTACATATGGTCTAGAACAAATTGTTAGTGTTGGTGGGACAAGTGGTAATGCAGCAAAGGGAGAAATGCAAAACCAGAACCCTGATACCAACTTTAAATATACAATTAAAAAATATTAAATATCCATCCATATATAAGCCAACTATAGCAATGTAATATGAAGAATTATTTATGGCTAACCATAAATCCAAATACTGGCATTTAAACACACACCCGTGGAACCAAATATTAGGATATGCTGTTTCACTATTCTTCAAGTGCAGAGGTCTGGATCCTAAGAAACTTTGAATATGAACGCAGCTGAACACAAGACATGTAGGTCTTTTTAAGGGTAAAATACCTCTACAGCCTTGAAGTCAAGAGGGGTAACACCATGTAGCATTATGATATCCTTGTCTTCCTCAATCTGTGTTAAGTCACCACTGCTCCATTTTTCTCAGTGCTGTACATACTGAAGACATCCTTGTGATTTCCCCTTTTCCTATTAAATTATTAATCAATAATACAATGCATTTTACCACCACTGTGATAGTAGTTCTGTATGAGCAAATCATTGGCTCAAACAGCTCTACTTTTGTTTCTACTATGTCAACTTTACAGTTAATTATACACATTACATTAGATTTACTTATAACATTCATTTCTGTATTTGACAGTGGAAGTTTGTACTGCATTGAACAGATTATTATAAGCATAGATTTCTATTTTAGAGACCTATTATATGGTATGCCATAAAACTTTATTTTATACTTTACTAACTGTATTGAGAAAGTTTCATGTTATCCTGTATCCAGGATGCAAGGAGAAACAAGGTGGATTAAATTTACATTAACACTAGTTCAATTTTCAATTAGCTGCTTACACTAATTTGACATGTCACTTAATTTATTTCTGTAACTTATGCACTTTCACCTGTATTGCTCTTCTTTTTATTCGTAACCTTATCTGCAATGTAGCAGAGAATTCATCCTACTTTTTCAGGCACTTATTTAACTTTCCTTGATTAGAAGATAGATTGGTAATTTACTGTATCTAATGGCTCTACGTTCCTAGTATGTCAAACTGCAATTAGTCTTAAAAGATAAGAGTAAATTCTTCATCCAACAAGAATCTGATATCAGTTTGAAATGCTATTTTTATGGTTAACCAATTCTAGTCTACCCTTGTATTTGATTTGTATTTTGCCCAGTTATGATAGTTCTAAATATAAAATATATAGAAATGACCTTTGGTGAATAAAATGAGGCCTGAACAGATCAGCCCAAATTTTTGCTATCACCTGCAGTGTGTCTCACTTTTAGCCTTAAGAAGCTTATCATATTTAAAGCCAATAAAATTAATTGCATTGAAAACAATATTCATACAAAGACATTTTGAAAGGATTTACAAGTGAATCTTCAAATGTGAACAGAAATTTGTCAAACTAGTAGCCACTGAGAAATATTATCTGCAAATGGAACTCTACCTTCCAAACTTCCCGAGTGTGAGTAGCAAGGTAAGCAGAGTTTCAGTTAGAAGCAATAGTTGCCATGAAGCCCAAACTTTGAGAGGTATTTTCAAGTCAGTTGTTGAAAATAACTATGATAATGTATTCATTATTGATTTTTTCTCTGTAGGCCTCTGGCTTTGGCTCATTGCCAAATAATGTTTACAAAATGAAAATATACATTTAAAATGTGTATTTTCATTTTCTAAACATTACTTTTACTGTCTCAGTTGTTATAGTTGATCAATGGCATTTCCATGAAAATTAAGAAATATGTATGGTTATGTTCTAGCTACTGCCTATGTGGGTTAAATAGTATAAGTATGAACAAATAATCCAAAATTTAGTTTTCTCTGACTGAAGAAAAATGGTTAAAGTGTGATTTTCTACTCTAGGCCAAATTCAGATGTAAATTATATTTAATTGAATCTGAAGTTAGACAAATACAGATGACATTCCAATTATTAAAAATTGTAACCAAGGATTTCTTTTTTTCTTTAAATGCATTTACCACACGGCAATTAAACGGTATTATTTCCCCCATGCTGGTAAATCAAGGTTTATTGACATGGGTTTTTTTTCCAAAGTCTGTGTTTTAGTCAATATTGTTTCTATGGTTGCCTAACTGCTGAGCTCTAAGTCCATGGTAGCCCATAGATAGCCCTGCTTTTGTACAGAAAATGCAATAAACAAATGATATAAGACTAAATAAGCAGGCACTGACAACTCTTGTGACATACTGAGCCATTTAAAATGAGCAATGAGCCAAAGTCAGAGCCCTATAGAGAAAAAAAAATCAATAATGAATACATTATCATAGTTATTTCCAACAACAAGAATACTAATCATGTGATATTCACTTCAGTCTCTAGGTAATTTCAAGCAGTACTTTTTCCCCTCATAGACTCTGATGTACCTATTTCTAGCACAAGAAAGAGAGAGCTCAACTGCAGTTAACACCATAATTCTATTCAATTTAACTGCTCGGTACAGTTTTTTTCAGATTACATTGGAACATTTAAACTCTCAGTGAGGAAAATGGTAATGCAGTATGAGGTTTATATTGCAGCAAAAAAAAACTTTTCAAGGCAGAAGTGTAGTATTCTGCCATAACATCAACTATACTAAGCCCTGGGAATGAAATGGGTATAAATAAATAATCTGACCCCTGAACCTTAGCGAGCTCAAAAATGGATCTAAAGATAAAAGAACTCAAAAAAGCCAGAAGAAGAGAGGGAACAAGAAGAGGTTTATTGACAAATACAATCACTATTAAGTGTCCAATTTTCTTCTGTCCTGGGGCATCTATATCACACAGTGAGTGGAAATGACAAGCAGAAAAGCCAGAGGGAAGTCAATTGTTCCCTAGAGGCAGCCTGTAACACTTTCCAAGTGAAACCATACTCAGGAAATAATTCAGTGTCTCCCTCTTCCTGCTTAAAATTGCTTTTCCTATCCTAGGCTTAATACTCCACAGTCTATTGACTTCCATGAGTTTTTCATTTAGATTTCAGACTGGAAACCCATCTTTATTTTTCTCAGTAAAGCACAATGAAGATCTGTGCTCAGATATCCCTACACTTGTATTTATGTTTTGTATATTGGGAAAATTGGTCTAAAGATATTAGTGTTAAAAGATAAGAGTAAATTCTTCATTCAAAAAGAATCTGATACCCCAATGTCCTGAAAAAAACAAGAGCTCTCAGAATTAGAAGGAGGAATTTTGGTTCTGGTCCTGTTCACATACCTACTCTATCCTTATGGCAAAAATGAAGATAGACAAAAAGAAAGAGGAAACCCTCAAGTGAACATGCCAGAGAACTTTTCCATTTAAAGTTAGCACTTTACAGTTCAGATTTGGAGCAAGTATTCAACACATTTGATTCTTTTTAAACCCTAATGCATTTTCATTATAAATTATTCACTAAGATTCTGAAACTGAAAGGCCTCTCTACAGAAGTTCTTTCTGACGTGTTTATTCTCAAGTCTGTTGTCAGAACAGGTCAATTTTTTTTACACCAGTTTCATTGACTCTTTATGAAGTGGTTTGACTTTCCATAAGTTATCTGCTATCCTGAGTATTTACATGAGTAAGGCATAAGAACCTAGAATATAACCAGTAACCGAGTAATAATTATGCTTGAACGACTGAATTTCTTCATACTCGGATTTAAGATTGTAAAAATAGATTAAACTAAAAAGAAGCTGAGTTGAGAGAAATACAGTACCAAAAAGCTTAAAATTCCATCACAGTTCCTTTCCACCCTTCCCTGCTTATCTCTTATCTCCATCCTGTATATATTTATTTCATAGACATTAGGATGGGAAGGGACCTCATGAGATCACTGAGTCCAACCCCATCCTGAAATTTTTCTTACTTCCAATAACTAGATCTTTCCAATACCCTATTGCATTAATGTCTCTTACTTGTTCTTGCTTCTCAACAGCTTTTCTCTCACAATCTTTGTGCTGGTGATTTTAAGTCAACGGGTGAATCTAGATGAGCCCGCACATGCCTCTTGTGGTGTCTCAAAGGAGTTTGAGATGCCACAAGATGCACGCCGGGAACAAAAAAAACATTCCCTGTTCAAAAAAAACCTCACGGCGAAAAAGTGCGGCAAGGCATGGTCCAAGACCATGACCAAAAGCAACCTGGAGAAGGGGTCCTCCAGAAAGATGCTTTGGTATTGGGCTACCCCTTGCTCTGCCAATGAGCACGCCCCTTAAGCGTACTGGAGAATAAAAGTGGGGCAAGGCTTAGAGATGGCTAGGAACCAGGTGGAGGCACCCAGGACCATCCAGACCACTACCAGAGTCTGGAGGAGTCGGAGTCTACAACCATGGGTGATCATAGTACGTACCTTGAAGGTACGTACCTTGAAGTAGCAGGCATGGCTCATGATAGCTGCAATGCTGGGCTCAGCACGCTCCTCAGCAGACCTGGAAGTGCTGCTGAGTGCACTGGGGAGCACCCACTGTGCTTCTGTGCACTTCATGCACCCAGCATCGCAGCACTCACAAGCCTCTGCTACCTAGAGGTATATAAAAAAACCTTATGTCCAAACCTCTGAATCTTTCCAAACTTCTCTGAATCAATTTGGAGGGTTCCAATTCGATTCAGAGATTAAAGGATCCTCTGATTTGGTTTGGATTCAGAGATTCAACCAGCAAATCTGGTTGAATCTCTGCCAAATTGAATTTGGGACCAATACTTCACACAGCCCTACTGAGGTGCTCACCAGAGTGCAATGGGACCACAATTTCTGACTTTCCTAGTGAGAGAGACATGATGGTATGCAAGCTCAGCTGGCTTGAGAGGAACAGATGCTTTTCTGGTGAGAGGAATAGATGTTTTTCATTCCCCAGTTGGTACTTGGAGCAAAAACACTGAAGTGAAGGAAGACTGAGGTGGCTCCTCGAAGGATACATTGGAGAGTAGAACCCATACCTATTCTCCTACACACGTTCAGTGAATAGAGTCCTATTTCTTAATGCGTTTCCTTTACCAAAGGTTTAGTTTATACATAAATACATGATACATTTTCAAAATATGTTGCATTGAACAGTCAAATAATGTATAAAAAATTCAATACTTTTAATATTCTACTATCAAAATTTCAGTTCAGTAGCTTGAATACCTCCAATGCACTGATCTTTCTCGGCATATGTCCCTTCTGTTCAACTGAAACATATGAAGCTGGAAAGATTCCTTCTAGTGCTGCAGAATGATTTTTATAATAAGATCAATCTAACTAAAAGTTATTGACATGGCATCTGAGAAACTAATGAGAAAAAAATAGATGTTTGTTCATTCCACCCAGCCTCTTTCTCCTAAAATCTTTCTTCCTCCATTTTCTGATTGTTCAAGGAAACTAAACTTTCACTTTATCTATAACCAAAGTTTCCCCCAATGAGTACTATTCATAGGCAAGCATAAAGAGCCCATTGGTGAATTTGGGGAAGAAGGAGGGAAAGGCAGAGGTAGCAGGGAGACATAGGTAGTACAGTTGCAGCCCTGCACTCCGCACTTTGATTCCTGCCCCAATGAAAGTTTAAAACAATCTGCCTGGCAGGGACAGCTGCATTTCTATTCATGTGGGATAAGAGAGTCAATTGACTTCATGGCTCGTTATTATCTATTTGATTTCTGCTAATCTCTTCTATGTTAACTATGCTAGATCTTCCACTAACGGGGCTGTCCTTTCTTTTACAATTATCCAAGTAACATTTCTTTGCTTCTCCCTCACCCGCCTGCCACTGAGTGTCTAATAAAGCATGCTGTTACTTTGGACCCCGGACTGGGAAGGTACCATGGGGATATAAAGTCACAACAAATTGAAGGAAGAGGCAGGCCCAGCTGTGCAACAGCTGTGGTGCAAAGGTCAAAGAGAGAAGGGAGTTGCAAAGGTGATACGAGGTGAGCGTATCTACGCAACATACTTAAGTTTGCCTTAGCGTAGTTTGCTGCAAAGTAAGCATGTGCGTCTACATATGTACATACTTACCTCTCAGTAAACCTTCCTAATTCCAAGTAAATTTGCTACGTAGCACTTGTGTAGATGCCTGACCAGGAGCAAAATTTGCTCCCAGTCAGCTATCCACCAGGAGGTACAAGATAGTTCCCTGCCCTTCAGAGCTGCCTCCTGCTGGGGTGGGCTCCACCGCAAGAGCCCAGGTGGGGACTATGTCTCCCTGCACTGGCAGCAGGGAACTCCAAGCCCCCTGGTCCCAGATCGTGATTATGGAACAGGGGCTACAAGATCCTTATTTCCTAGCCCCCACTCTGCCATCATGATTAGGGTACTGGGGGCTGGGAGACCCTTATCTTCCAACAGCAGCTCTGTGACCAAGGGCCAGCGCTGGAAGAAGTTTAGGTCGCTGCTAGCTGCCCAATTGGTGGGTTGCTGCTAGCTGCCCCACCAGCAGATTGGAGCAGAGGGCTAAGACCTACCCCACCCCTGCAGCTCTTTCCAAGCTCCATGCCCCTGATCAGGGAGCCAGCACCAGTAGCTCCCTGCTGCTGAGGCAGGGGGACATTGTCCTTGTTCCAGCAGCAGGCAGCCCTCTGGAGCCAGGAAACAGCTGTCACTTGGCCCAGTGCTTCTTGCCAACCCCTGAGCTAGCCCCCTGGGGAAGCCTGGAGCTCTCCCTGATGGTGGCAGGAGTCCATTGGGCTGCAGGGAACTAGGTGCAAATCTGCTTTCTAATCTCTGTATGTGTAGATGCCTGCCCAAAAACCCTTACTCTGGAGCAGTTTATGCCAGAATAAATGCATGATAAAAACACACCCCGTTTTGGTAAGAGTGATGCCAGTGAAAATATATGATAAGGGTATGATAGTACTTTTTCTTCTTCCTTTTCATCTTTTTGTTTTTTTAGCTACTGAAAGGCACAAAAATTATCTTGTATGCCCTTTAAAGATATTGAACTCTTCCAAAAAGCAAACTTAATTCAGAAGATTTTAATCCACTGTTCTTATTAGACTAGTTTACATAGACTGTCAAATAGAAACACACAACAGGTCATGTAACCTTCAGATACACAGTTTCCCACTTTTCAAATATTAATATTTATTTGCAGTACTGCATTCTGTGTTCCTCAAAGATAAAAATGCAACTTGCTTCTTCCTGGGGCCTCTCTAGCTGCATTAGAATTCCTGTTCTGCACTGAATTAAACCATGAACTTTCGAGCAAAGCAATAAGCTTGTAAATGTGTTAAATAAAGCACAGCATCTATTCTGATGCTCCCTGTGACTACTAGAAATTGTGGCAGGAAACAATAACACCATGTAGGTTCATGCATCTATTAAAAGGCACTGTTACAGGGAGGAAGTATTTGTTTGTATTCATTACTTATACTTTGAGCAGCAATCCACAGGTCTTTGGCAATTATCAGATCTTGCTGCCAGGCAGCTTTCCTTTACCAAATGCAGAAAAGTATTAGTTCAAATGATACATTAAAAAAAAAAGCCATATGACCGATTAAGTGTGTTATGACTATAGCTTATCTTTCTTACAATATTTTAGTACTTATTATTAGCTTGTGATATTTGACTTTAATATTTCTAGATGAAATGGCAAATGGCTTGATAAACTGGAATACACAGTGCATCTGTACTTGTTTAATTTCTTGGGGTGCAGTTAAATTCTCTGTTTCTCAAAGTCTGTCACCTCCAGTCTCTTTCCTAGTTAATAAAGGGAAAGAGAATGGAAGTGGCAGACCCCATGTCTTACCACTTTCTTGCAAGCACTGGATATCCTCCAAGATATGTATGGATCTGCTCAGTGCCCATATCCTCTAAATTTGGGTTTTTCTCTTTGCTTTTAGGATTATGTCTGTTTTTATTTATACCTTCATATATTATCAATTTGAACCATATGCACTGAAGAAATGTTAAGTTATAGGCCTCAATGCAGTTCCCTTCAAAGCTAATGGGAGTCTTTCCATTGATTTCAATGAACTTTGGATACAGTTCTATAATATTTTCTATAGGATGTCCTCCTTATATATCAGTTACTTACTGTTCCAATATCCCAGTGACTGGAAAGAAGATATCCATTTCATTTTACAGAACAGACAGCTAAGTTACAGGATGGATACATTTCAAATCAGACTAGAGCACTACATGCTGCAGAACCCTTGCATCAGAAATCTTCATTGTATAATGGATGATGTATCTTGAGGAAAACATTCTCCTTTTTTTAGCACATTATCAAGCTAATGAACTGACAAGTTAGTGGCAGGGAGGGAAAAGAACACCCATGATTTGAACCACTGAGAACTTTTTTTGATAATCTATTTGATAATTGAACCTTCTTAAATTCAAGTGATATTTAAAGTAATTTATGAAATTAAAAATGGAAATGTTAATGTGTGTGAATGGAGAATTTTCTTTCTGAATTCCAGATGGTTTCAGTTGATGAACTAATGGCTGTTGAGTTTCATATCAACTTACCCTGATCATCTGCTATGGAGAAACACACACATGTGCATGGCCAAGCAAAAAGAAACTTCTTATATTTATTTAAAATAATAAATTATACTTCATAAATATATTTAGTTCCTTCTGACTACATTTGCTATACTAGGAAAATAACTAATTTCCCCAAAATAAAAAACAAAACTCAACACTATTTTAAAATAATAAAAATAAAATAAAGTTTAAAAATAAAGGGTCCTAAACTAGAACTACACATGCTTTGTACTTAAATCTTTAGAGGGACCTCTCAGAGAATACAGCTTACCTTTAAAGTAATTTGGTAAAGTGACCAAATGCCCCCATTTTTAATGGGCTGTATCAGCCTCCCAGGGATTTTCACTGGAACATTAACTTGTCCCTTTTATAGCTGTACACTTAAGTGACACAATGTTTGCTGACTTTCTGAAAGAAGACAATGTAAAGCCAGTTTTTCCATGACCCTCCTTGCTAGTTCATACAGGAAAATTACAGGAACTTTTGCAATATTTTCCAAAGAAGCTAAAATCATTTCCTTTACAATTACAATTTACATTCATTGATGCTAGTGAAAATAAGTTTATAGCCACTAATTGTTATTCATCACTAGTCTAGACAATGAAAGTATTCAAAATTCAGTGCCCTTTGGGTAGATGTGATATATTTTATTAGACCAACTGAGTAGTTGGAAGAAAGCTTGTAGCAAGCTTTCGGGCGCAGTCACCTATCGTCAGGCATAGGGAGTCTCTGCTGGTCTGAGGGCATGTGTAAATTGAAGCAGTGGGTTTTTAAAAACACCATTTCACTTCAGGGCCCTTTAAACCCCTGAGTCATGCACACAGATGTGCACCTACCTGCCTCTCCAACAGCGGAGAGGGGAGGTTGAGCTGTTGGTAGATGGAGCAGTGGCTGGGCTGTGGGCAGGGCTGGTGTTTCCTTCCATGGCAGTGGTGCCCCCCCCTTCCCCCACCCCCAGGTGGCATCTGCCCACAGGCACCCAGCTCAGGCAGTTCTGGGAGGCACCATAGCTACAGAGGGAAGCACTGGGCCCTTGCGCAGCTCAGACTGGCAGGCAGGCTCTGGGGGGATGGGGTGGGGATCAGGCTTGCTGCTTTTCTTGAGCAGAGCCTGCCTTCCCAGGCTGCTGCCACACTTCCGGCACGTGCTTCCTGATGAGCCCTGAGCTGCACGGAGCCCAGTTCTTCACTCCACAGCTGTAGGGCAGCAAACTAAAACACCTTGGGGGAGTTTTAGTTTGCTGCACCTTAAGTTATTTATAGTTCCATAGTAGTTAGGGTCAGGCGGGACCTGAACAGATCATCTAGCCTGACCCCCTGCAACAAGCAGGAATGAATGCTAGGTTCACAAGACCCCAGACAGGTGATCATTCAACCTCCTCTCGAGTTTGCCCAAGGTAGGGGTGAAAACCACTTCCCTCAGAAGTTGGTTCCAGATTTTGGCCACCCTAACTGTAAAATATTGCCTTCTGATCTCTAACCTAAACCTATTCTCCATCAGCTTATTACCGTTGTCCCTCATCACCCCAGGTGGTGCTGTTTAAGGCATATTATACCACTGAATTTGCTACAGTGGCTGGAATTACTGTGCATTACACGCAAACACCAACACCATTAAAGCATTGCAAAAGCACTTAACCCACTTTAAAGTGCCATGCACACATGCCCCTTGTTTCATCTGTACACAGCCTGAGATTCCAAGGAATGAGAGAAGCTAAAAGTGAGGTAGGATGTCAGTGAAAATATAAATAGGTAGAAATAAGCAAGACAAAAGATAAAGCAGGGAAGGAAGGGGGAAGAAAACAGGGGATAAAAGAGGCCAAAGTGGTAATAATACAAGGTAAAAAAGAGGCTATCAATAAAAAGAAAATGGTAGGGAATCAGGAAGAAAAAGGGCAGAAAAGTGGAGGAAGGGAGGGGCCAAAAGGTCGGGTGGGGGAGGAATGTAAGAGGTCAGGTCAGGCAGGTACCTGGTGAATCAGATGTCAGCCAGGTTGTAATGTGTCATAAATCCAATGTCTGTAATGAGTCCATGAGTTTTAGTATCCAGTAGGTTGATGAAATAATGTCCGTAGGCTCTTCTACAAAAGATGTATTTCAAGTTCCCTTTGAGGATTAGACCTGAGAGATTGGAGAGGGAGTGATTGTCCTGTGAGGAGTGTCCCCCCATGGGTAGTTGTCTTTGGTAGATTTCTGGTGTGCGTTCATTCTGGTACTCAGTTGTTGTTTGGTTTCCCCTACATATTTTCCACCAGGACATTTGGTGCTCTAGATGAGATGTATTGCATTTCTGGAGGTGCAGGTGTAGGATCCAGGAATGGTGATGGTTCTGTTGTAGGGTGTAGTTACTGTGGGGGTAGTGGAGATATGTTGGCAGGTTTTCTTGTCTTGGCATGATCTGGATCCATTTGCTTTGGGTCATAGAGAGTTTGCCTCTGGTGATGAGGTTAGCAAGGGTCAGTGCTTGTTTAAAGGTTAGAATGAGTGGTTCTGGAAAGATCTCTTTAAGAATGGGGTCTTCTTCTAGTATGGGTTGCAAATGTTTGAGGATTTTCTGTGTAGGTTCCAAAGAAGGTGATATGTCATAACTAATGGTGTGCAATTTGTGGGGATTTTCTTTTTGTACTGCAGCAAATCTTCACATGATATCCAGATGATATCCTTCCAATATCAGATGCCATTTATTGTGCTGTTAAAGACAAACTGCATGTCTCAAGTTTTCTTAGGATTAAATATTCATCATAATGGTGTGTCTGGGGAGTTACTCTCCGGCAGGTGTGCAACAGTGTCACAGTATAAAGAATAACCAAGTCACGGAGAGCAGAAAAATGCAGAAGGACAATGCTATATATATATTTTAAAAAACCCTGGAAGAATAATTACAGAATCCAGTAACCATGAACCACAAAGTGTATCATTTTTTAGTAAATTTATTAGGCCAGACTACAGCTGGCATTAAAGATACAGTTATAGTGATTTAAGTGGAATTATTATATAAAATATAAAGATGAGAATAATTGGTAGACTACCCTGAAAGGTCGTTGGAGTTTCTGGTTCACATATACCTCTCTGTAATTTTACAGACCTTGTGTTAAAAAAACTGTGAATGCCTCTACCTGTTCAATTAACAAGAAGCAAGAAGCACAATATGCTAAAGTACTTTAGATGATGAAGACATTCTATGCACAAAGTACTATTTTAGTTTTATACTTCTTTTTATGAGATATCTGTCTATTCATCATGGTTAGTTCAAGTGAATTTTGGACATCAAATGGATATTCTGGACTTCTAATTTTGTGTAAGACACTGGTTTTCAACCACTTTAGACTCAAAATTCTAGTTCTAGTTTTCACTTGATTTTTAACCTTAGAAAAGGAGTAGAACAATTATTTTGCCGTCAAGAACTCAGGAAGACCTCAATTGGTCAGAATGCTTTTAACACTGTGAATTCCTATTTGAAATCTCTGGGTTTATCTTGTGAACCATGTTTGCATACCTCAGTGCTAACATTGCACTGTACCTTTGAAAAGATATCAAGGCACCCCAGTCTGCTGTGGTACCCTGGTTCAGAATAACTGGTATAAGATAATATGGTTTACATACCATAAATTAGCCACATGAAATTAAAATACATCATTAGCTGATGATATTCATAATTTCATAGTTTCATAGTTTGTAGGGTCGGAAGGGACCTGAGCAGATCATCAAGTCCGTCCCCCTGCCATGGCAGGAAAGAGTACTGGGGTCAAATGACCCCAGCAAGATGTTCATCTAACCTCCTCTTAAACACCCCCAGGGTAGGAGCCTGCACCACTTCTCTTGGAAGCTGGTTCCAGACCCTAGCCGCCCTGACTGTGAAGTAGCGCCTCCTGATATCTAACCTAAATCTGCCCTCTGCCAGCTTGTGACTGTTATTCCTGGTCACTCCTGGCGGTGCTCAGGGAAACAGTGACTTCCCCAATGCCTGCTGAGCCCCCCTAACTAGTTTATAACAGGCCACAAGATCCCCCCTCAGCGTTCTCTTTTGGAGGCTGAACAGGTTCAGGTCCCTCAGCCTCTCCTCATAGGGCCTGCCCTGTTGTCCCCTGATCATACGAGTGGCCCTCCTCTGGACCCTCTCCATGCTGTCGACATCCCTCTTGAAGTGCGGCGCCCAGAATTGGACGCAGTACTCCAGCTGTGGCCTGACCAGTGCCACATAGAGGGGGAGGATCACCTTCTTGGACCTGCTCGAGATGCATCTGTGGATGCATGCCAAGGTGCGGTTGGCCTTCCTGACTGCCTCTCCACACTGCTGGCCAATGTTCATCTTGGAGTCAATGATGACCCCCAGATCCCTTCCCGCCTCCATGCTGATAAGAGGGGAGTTCCCCAACCTGTAGGTATGGTGCTGGTTGTTCCTCCCGAGGTGCATCACCTTGCACTTGTCTGTGTTGAAACCCATCCTATTCTCGTCCACCCACCCTTGTAACCTGTCGAGGTCTGACTGTAGCCTGTTGCATCCTTCCAATGTACCCATGTCCTCCCACATCTTAGTGTCATCAGCAAATTTGAACAGGGTGCTTTTTACCCTCTCATCCAAATCGCTGATGAAGATGTTGAACAGTGCGGGCCCGAGGACCGAGCCCTGCGGAACCCCACTGCCCACGTCCTTCCAGGTTGAGAAGTACCCATCTACTACCACCCTCTGGGTGCAGCCCTCCAGCCAGTTGGTGACCCATTTGACTGTGTGGGTGTCTACACTACAGCCTCCCAGTTTCTTAATGAGAACGGGGTGAGAGACAGTGTCAAAAGCCTTCTAGAAGTCCAGAAAGATTATATCCGCTGCAACCCCTGCGTCTAACGATATGGTGATCTGATCGTAAAAGGCCACCAGGTTGGTCTGACAGGACCTGCCACTGATGAACCCATGTTGGTTGCCCCTAAGCATGCAGTCTCCTGCTGGCCCCTCCTGGATGTGTGCCAGCAAAATTTTCTCGAACAGCTTGCCTAGGATCGAGGTGAGACTAACCGGCCTACAGTTTCCCGGGTCCTCCTTCCTGCCTTTTTTGAAGATGGGGACCACGTTGGCCCTCTTCCAGTTGGCCCTCTACCTCACCAGAGCACCACGAGTGCTCATAAAGTTGTGCCAGGGGACTTGCAATGACCTCGGCCAGTTCCTTTAGAACTCTAGGGTGGAGATCATCTGGGCCGGCTGACTTGAATACGTCCAACCCCTCCAGAAGCTCCCTAACTAAATCCTCGCTAACCCATGGCCCATGTGTGCCTCCCCCAGGGCCCGAGGGGGGCCCAGCAGGGAGGTGGCTGTTCTGGTCCCTACTTAGGAAGATGGAGGCAAAGAAATCGTTAAACATGTTAGCTTTGCCGTCTGGTGTGATGACTAAGTTACCCATGTTGTCCTGCAAGGGCCGCACATTACCCGGGACCTTCTTTTTACCCCCTCTGTATTTAAAAAAAGACTTCTTATTGTCCTTAATCTGGGAAGCTAGTCCCAGTTCCATCTCTGCCTTGGCCTTCCTAACTGCCCCCCTACATCCCCGAGCAACTACAGAATAGTCCTTCCTGGTGATGACCCCTTCTTTCCACTGGGTATAAGCCTCCTTTTTAGCAAGGAGATGTTCCCGGATGCTTTTGGTGAGCCACAGAGGCTTGTGTGCTCTCCTGCTCCCTGTGATCCTCGTTGGGATTACCTTCCTTTGGGCTTGGAGGATCGTTTCCTTAAGGAGCGACCACTCTCCTTGGACACCTGGCTCCCCCTCCCCCCGGGACCTCAGCGCTTCTCCTCTTATAATTTGGAATTTTTTGTCTTTTTTGTTTTGCATTTTTGTTTGTCTTAGGACAGTCTAAGGAGCTAGGTGTCAAGAGAAAAAACATTTCTACTGACAAAGATTACTGCTTCTATTTGCAGACAAAACACACTAGTATATGGACCCAGTCTGAACTAGTATAAAGGTGAAAACTGACAGGGTGATGTTGATATGGAGTAAATAGAAATGGTGAGTTTGTCTACTTGAGAAGCTGTATGAGAAATGAAGGCAAAAGGGGGAGTGAAAATGCAAGGAGACTGGCAGATATCTGAAAGCCATGTTAGGGGAAAGAAAATCTATTCTAAATTGTCATAGGAAGTTTAAAGGGGCATGTAGAAAACTAGTGATTACAGAAAGACACATAATAAACAGAAGCCGTTCTAACAAACATTTAATAAACATTGGATGTTTTTCATATATTTTGTATGAGGAAGATGCCTGGTATTAGTTGCAGTAAAGGTACTGTGAGCAAAGAAAAGTAAATTGCTTAAATTATAATAGAAGGGACACATTCAGCATACAGTGGGTATCACAGACACCATATTGCATCTTGTACATTAAATTTGATCATATAGTTCCCATTTGTTTAACAACAAATGGATAATGATCTACTCTCTCACTTCAGCCCACATCCAAGTGTAGAAATTCATGTAAACTATTACAGAGCTCTGGGACTAATAGAAAGTTTATGACATGGAGATGTTTGTGAGTGTTACAGTGATGAACTGCACAGGTTGGGAGGCTATGTTAAGCTATTCTGGAGTGTCATTTTAGCAATAAGATTAAGACTTTTTTTTCTGTTCGCTGCTCATGAAGGTGTCCTTTATATTTTCATCTTAGCAGCAGCATTAATCTTTAGCTTGTTAATTGCCAATCTAAGACTTACTGGTACTCTTTAACAATCTGATTATTAAGTATGGTAACTGAAACAATTGCCTTAATCAACCCTGAACTCAATGGTCTTCATCAGTAATAGGAGATCATGAAGAAAAACATCTTAAATGACTGCTATTAAGCTGAGCAATGTGGTAAAAAAGGTCATTTTCTTGATATCTGTGGTTAATTGCATTGCAATATGTAGTCCGTTACCATTTTAATAATCATGAGTTTTTAATATCATCCCTAATGTTCATTCATTCATTCATTCTTAGTTTCTTTTAAACAGAACTATTCATAATAACTAGGTGATAAAGTATTCAAGCAAAACTTCACCTTCAGAGACTTAGGTTAAAAAAGTCTGAGTTATATGTAAAATTTGATAATAAAAATATTGTATTCTAAACTCAGTGTGCACACCGTACATGGCTCAAAAGCAAAAAAACAAAACAAAAAACAGTTTAGTATAATTTGGTATATGCCAGATTCTACAGGTGCTTATCAGGAATACTGTAGTCTTTAAATTATCATAAGTAATCAGTGGGAGTTAGACACTTAAATATCTTTGAGGATCAGAGTAGAGCAGTGTTGAATTGCGATTAAGCAACAAGTGCTGTGTCTGATAGTAGTGGAACTACTTAATGTGAAAGAAACTATTCAATGGAGAAAAGGCATCTCAATCAGGCCCTAAAACACTTCAAGTACTGAGGTTGCAAGTTTCTTCTTGTGAATGAATGAGAGAATATATGTATTTTAAGCTGAACTGGAAGGAAGTTGTATGCAACTCATGGAGATTCCATCCAATATTTTTGTATTTTTTAATTTTTACCTCCAAATTTTAAAGCTTTGGGGAACTCAAATTCTCAGCTAGAATTCATCTTGTAAGGAACTCTAGAAAGTGAAAACACACTACTATAGATAGGATTAGTAATATTTGGTTTTACTATATATTGGAATGTCTTACATTATTTTAAATTATATAATTATCAAATAACTACAAAAGTAATATATTCAAGGAATATGTTTCCATGTTTTAAATTTTGGGAGCTGCTGCTCAAGCTATGCTTCTTTCATGGACTCCTTTGGTCACAGACACCAAATTCAACTGTCATACTTTCTTCATTATATGTATGGGACTTACTTGTATAGAGACAAATATTAGGAAAGAACTAAGATTACAAAGTGGGTACAGTTAATTAATAAAATTATTTCCTTTCTATCCTGTTTGTAGTAATTTTTGTTATTGATTTCAGCTCCTCAGTAAGGTTATTTATTACATCCCCAGTTATCTGCAATCTGCATTCCTGAGAGGTCTCTGATATCCAGCTTGGCCCACGTATAAACATTCCTGGGATATGATCTAAATTACATGACTCACTTTAAATGGTTTGATTTTAGATTATGTTTCAGCTGTACATAATCCACTGCTGGGAGTCCTATCTAGGTACGTCTAGGTAGGGGGGAGGAACTGGCAGGACTGTGGGGGCTAGTAGGTTCATGGTAGGTTGGTGAGGTCCATGGGTGGGTCGGCAGGATAGAGGAGGTTGGTGGTGCCTTGCGGGGAGGGTTGGCGAATTCAGAGAGGCTAGCATGTACACAGGGGAGCTTGGCAGGATTGGAGAGGCTGGCAGGTCTGTGAGGGGGTTGATGATGGTTGGAGGGCTAGAGTTGGGGGAGGGAAGGAAATATGCAGCCTGGCATCTGCAGTAAAGAGCTGGGGTTTCCTAGCCTTGGGGCTGCACTGTAAACCTTCCCACAGAACTACAATCACACAGCTCACTTTAAGATGTGTGATCATCAAGGATCTGGGTTTTCTCTGATAAAAAAATTCCCCAATTTTCATATTAAAAAAGAGTAACCCCAAATCCACATTTTTCCATGATATATATTAGTGGTGTTTCATTTTAATAATGGAAAAAAAATAGCACCTGTTGAACCACTGTATATATAGTGGTGTTTCATTTTAATCATGGAAAAATGTGGATTTGGGGTTAGTTTTTTTAATCCAAAAATTGGAGATTTTTTTTTTCCAGAAAAAAACGGGATCCCTGGTAATCATAAATCATGCGCTGCATGTACATGCACTCTCTGGTGGAAAAAGTCAGGCTGGGAACCTGATTAAAGTAAGTCAGGGTGGGAGGAGGTTAGCAGGTCAGGTTGGGGGGGCAGTTGGTGAGTATGTGGGGAGGAGAAGGAAAGAGCTTGCCCATATCATGCACACATTTGGGTTAGATCAGTTATGAGTTAGACTGACCTACATAGTACCCCTCCTGGGTGAACTCAGTTTAGATTAGGCAACTATTTATTTTACCCACTCTAACCTCCCAAATTTGTGTACAGTTCATCACTTATGTCAATCTAACCCTAGCTGATAGATCTAAATGTAACATCTGTCCAGACCCTAGGCTTTATCTTTCATTATGTTTGCACCCTTTCTAAAGTTGATACATCTGTGGGCTTGTTCATGATTGATATTCTAAAAAATGACACATACACATTCTATATACAAAATCCAGGATGTTGAGGGGAGGATATTTTGGGGGTTTATATTATATTCAGTGTCTTTTGTTTAGTGAATTCCTTCCAAAGTTCCCAAGTATGCAGGGCTCCCAGGTATACCTGCTGCTATTTTCCTTCAAGGTATATTATAATCCCTGTGGGTTTTCCATGGCCCCATTTCCTCCTCAGTCCACTTTGGATCTCCTAAGAATTGAAAGGAACTGATCTTGTGCTTACCAGGGTTCAGAGACTGCATCTGTGCCAGAGATGAAAGGACGAGAACAACAAAGCCTTTTCCACCATTTGGGCATATTTGGTGATTTAGTTACTCTGCTATATTGATTTACTTGTTGAACAATTTGAAAAGAAAAAAAATCAGTAAAACGAAATCTACAGTTAATTCCAATAGAATTGAACTTTTAATGACTTTTTCACTTTAAATGAAGTTAGAAAATCAAACAATGCTATTGCATTCACATCATAATCAATGTTTCTAAAATATTCATGTATTTACAAATCCATCTTTCTGAGCGCAATTCCATTCATCTGATATTGACAACACATTTTTATCAGGAGTCAGCATTATTTATAAAAAAACCAAACCAATGTGGGAATCAAAGTTGGTCATTCTTGCAGAAAAAGGTAGTGATTGGTTTCATGGAGTATGATATTGGATACATAGCAAATATTTAAATTATGATTACTTTTTTGTAGTTTTCATAAGCTTATTTTTATTACTTCTTATCAGAAAAAAAGCTGTGACTAACCTCTGGCCCTACTTATTCTGCTAATATTGAGAAGTATGATTTCCCATTAAGAAATTTAAAGTCAGGAAAAATAACTTTGAATATTATACATGAATATTAATGTGAAATGGTTTGAATCATATTTTTAAAGTGAATGCATACTGTGCCTATAGATTCTGCAAATTCTAATGCACTCCCTGCTAAAGATCCATAATCTTATAACCTGACTAAATTCATAGTGTCAAAAATTTAATTAGACATTAATTTTGTCTAAAAGAAGAAATATTTCTTGTTTCCTTCTTTACTCATATTTTTTATTATGCAAATACTACGATGTTTCACAGTTTCAGTGTCTAGCTAACCTATCTGAAAAAGCTACATCCAGTTCAATACTACTTAAAACAAGTTAACTAGAAGAAATCATAAATAGCTCTTAAATTCATACATTATTATGATCATTAACTTTGATGATGTTAAATGACAGCCCACATACTTATGCATCATCTTATTCAGGGTACAGCATAAGTATCACTATTCATAATAGAGCATAAGATCCTGACTTGGCACTGTGGCAGCAAAGATCATGCTGCCAGCCTGGGGGAGAGAGTAAGAACAATCTCCAATGAGAATAACATCTGCTGGGGCACCAAGCATGAATACTTATCGAATAACCCAACAGGAACAAAGGACCAGGATATGCAGAGAACAGGAACGCCCTGATTTATTAGTTCCTGCCGGTTCTGGTTGGCTGGGCACAGGACAGGGAATACTCAAATACTCAAAAACCATGTCCCACAGCAACTGGAAAAAGGAGGAGAAGTTAGAGGAAGTGAGAGAGTGGTGGACAGACAGACACAGAGGGAACTCCATGAAGAAAAGCCTTTAAACTAAAAAAGAGTAGGAAACAGCACCCTGGGAGGGGTAAAGAAATGAGAGCAAGGAGCTTTCTTCCTTTGAACTTGGAGAAGCCTCCATATTTACCTGAAGAAAAAGAGTCGAAAGAGGTGATCAACGGGATCAGAAACAGCTGACCATCACATCGCTGAGCCTGTAATCAGAAGAAGACATCAAACCGTAAGTGAGGCTACTGCAGGCAAGAGCACTTGTGCAAACAGATGCTTGAAACCCTGCAGCCCTCTACAGTTATACTAAGTAAGGAATGACCTGACTGTACCCAGCCAGTAGTATTCAACTTATTGAGCCACCTAGAAAAGAGCTGTGGTAGGAGAATCAGGAAAAATCCTAGCTAAAAGAAAGAATAGTAGCAAAGTAGGATAGCTAGCCTCCCTCCTTCTTTATTCTTTATTACACCAAGTCATGGCAGGCAAGATCAGGTGGATAAGCTAAAGGAAAAAGAACCCTACTATAAGCATTGGCTGTAATACCCTAAATATGCAAGCTTCAAAGACCCAAAACTATCCAACATGTGAGTAGGGAGCTACTTTGAGTAGGGACTCCTCTAACAGCACCAATTAATTAAACAGAACTTTTTATTCTGATTTTGAATAAATATGGATGCTTGATGAGTATGTCTATTTCAGCGATCATCAGATCATTTAAATTCATCATTTAGAAAGGTAGCCTGCCAATATTAAATCATATAAAAAGTAGGCAGACCATACTCATGACCATCCTATCCCCCTTCCTCAAATAATAAAATTGGTATGATATAACCCCCAACCAAGTTGTTTTATTTAATGAAACATTATTAGTAGAAAAGTGTCTTTTTTTTTCTTTTTGACTAGACAAAGACCAACAACCAAATTCTGTGCATTTGTGCTATCTAGACGATAACTGTAGTTAACACACAGAGATGAAGAACATGTGGCTCTCCATCCATGTTGAGGATAAATATTGACATTTTATCTAGGTTTGTTTGGTCAAATAACATTTCCCAAAGTAACTGAAATGTTATTAACAAAATAGTAACCCAGGAAAAACAATGCTATAGTTCAAATGTTATGTGTTTAATAAAGGCATCAGTATTTGAGCTGAAGTAGCCTAAGAAGCCTAAGCTAATGCAAGCTTGTGCTGATCCTTCCACTCCTAGATATTAGAAATAAAATGTAAAGAATGAAAATGTAACCTTCTTCATTTACTACCAGTCCTTCAGATGTTAGTAGCAGATTAAAGAAATTTGGCTTAATCATTTTGGGTGTATTCATTTCCTTTAGGCAAAAGACTTTGGAACAAACATACAGAGCTGAAATACATTTTGTGTGTTTGCTTTCAGGATTACCACATTGTACACAATTCTAGAATTCCACTGAATTTGTTATTTTGGAAAGATGGAGATGCCTTGATACAATTTAATGAGCTACCTAGACTTTGACAGTGAGGATCTCATAGTCCCAGCAAAGTTCCTATTGACATCAATGGTATACTATCAGAAACTAAGTAAGTGTCAATTAATAATGTTGGACTTTTTATCATACTTTGAAATAACTATGGATGTTTCATGAGCATGTCTATTTCTGATAAGATAGTTCAAATTCATTGCTAGAAAGTGATTGCATCAAGGTTAATTAGTACAAGAAGCAACCAAGGTGCTCTTAGGCCAAGGAATTACAAAGGATTGCTTAGTGTATGTCTTCCATGGATGAGACTGGTATGACATGTCTGACAGGTTCTCTGCTGAAAGCATTTCTAGTCTTGGAAGATGACAGTGAAGTTTTAGATGCTTTTGTGGCTTTCGATGAAAGTGATGACATTCAAGTCACAAAAGCAAGTGTGAAATGCTCTTGAGACATTTGTATGCAAGAGGCACTCACAGATATCCAGCAAGGGCAGTGAAGGACCAGAGGTAGGAATGTGTCAAACAAGAGAATGAAGAAAAAGAGAGACTGCCAGGAAAAAAGTTTGATATAGAGCTCAGTCATTTTCAAGTGATGTATGTATGCATGTTACTGGAAAAACTTATCAATAGGGCCAGATACATGTTTCATTATTATTAGAACGCAAGAAAAGAGAGGGTGCATAATGGAACACAATGCATTATGTTCATTTTTAATTCTGCTTCTTTTAAGGAACAGTATTCATTAGAAACCAAATTGATCAATATTGTCTTTGAGCCTACAGAAGATATTGAGGCTAATAAATATAATCTAACTATCAAGTGTATACTTTCCATTTGCTTTACAGTTTGGGTAGAATTACATTATTCTTTTTCTTTCTCTTATGTGTTGGATATTGGATATCAGAGTATATCTTCCTTTATAATACCTTTCTTTAAAACATTTACAGAATTATTTTTATCACTATTTCAGACAGCCTTTACTTTTTATTTGTATTCATTCTTCCACTTGCCATCTGTCTCAACAGAGCATTGAAAGCATTTTGTGGCATGGAAATTCTCTCCAGCAAGAATCAAGCAACAACAATAAAAGCATTACTTATGGGCTTTTTTGTTTTTTTAGTTTTAGATATATTTCCTTCTATTTTTGTTCAGTAGTTTGTCAGCATCATGCTACTTTTGTCTGTCTGGCTTTTATATTCTGCCTTTCTTCCACATACAACAGTTTCTTTAAATTTAGGTCCTATTGTAGCAACGCCAAGACACAAGAGGATTATGAAATTGTTCAGCCGAAGTTTGAAGCTTCGTTGCATACTTTTGTGACTTAAATCAGCATAGTTCCACTGTAGTCAATGGGGGGATTGAGCCACTAATCCTCTCATATGTGTTAAGATTTTATGATTTAAGACCTTCAGTAACTTTTATCTCCTTCTCAGTGCTCCATCCTAATACTTATCATTAAAACCTTCTGGTTTACAGCTTGACTATCAGAAGCACAGAAATAGATTTTGCAAAGGTTCTCCATGACCACTTTTTGTTTTCACTTAACCTACTTAACAGCACAAGAACGTAAACAAAAACTACACCAGAAAAACAGTGTGCCTGCATTTCCCAAATTCAATGTCCTTACCCCTCTAAAGTACTGTTTGGGAGATTATGCATGAGAAATTCAAGTATGTAAAAAGAAAAAGTAATGGCAGGTTCTCTCAAGTTGAGATACACGGACAGAAGTGATAAAATGTAGTACTTGACTCTTATGCAGTTATATAGGTGTTTGGTATAGAGTCCTTGCCCCCTTTCAGTTTCTGTACAGACATTATACACACAAACCTACTCCTTGCTATTCCATAACTGACCAGCTGGAATAGAATTTCAATATTTTAGGTTTGTACAGGTATTTGCCACATCCGGGTCTACTTTCACGTGACCTACTTTAAGTCATGTGAGTGTACAGGTGTTCTCCGCTCCTGGGAGTTGACTGGAGAAACCAGTATAAATCAGTCATAGTGCAGGGAGGGGTGGGCAAGATTGGGGTGGTATTAGCAGGTCCAGGTGGGGGATGGGGTTAGCAGGTCCAGGGTGGGCCTGTGGCGGGGGGTGGGGGAAGGTTGTCCATCTAGCGATAAAGGTAAAGGAGTACAAAAAGCATAGCTCCAGGGCTGGGGCAGGTGGCTGGGGGCAGGTAGCTGGGCTTTTCCAGCTTAGGTGCTGTGCTCTGAACATATATTGGTGTTCAGTAGATCAGGTTAACCTATTAACCCATTCACCTTGTCAGGTGAATTAATTTAGATCAGGCCTGCCATTTTTTCCACAATTTAACCCTGGTGAATGCTTGCACAGATGCTCATTTAGATCAACTGAACCTTAGTTAGGTTGATCTAAATGTAATTCCTATAACTTAAAAAACTGGAATAGAATTTCATGTTTCTGAGTTGACACAAAATACACACTTTCCAGGTTTATTTTTAATTAAAAACATGCTTCATTTAGGACATTCATTTTTAATAATGGTAAAGGAATTTTGGAAATGAAGGATAAGAGTCACAAGGGTATTTATGCACCATTTACAACGGATAGCCAAAAAGGAGTGGAGTAGCAATCTTTAAATAGCTAAGCAGTCAGTGAACTTATTTGGGATGTGAGTTAGGGTAGGATCAAATCCTTCTTCTGTCAGATTCAGTGCAGGGAATTGATTTTAAGGTAATCTGAGAACCTCTGCTCTTGAAGTCATTCCACTTTGCATAAAATAACCAAGTCAATGGAGCAGGAATTCGAACCTAAGTTAATCTTCTCCCAAATGAGGGCCCTAATCATATGCCTAAAACAGTGAACAGGGCCTTAAACACCTTGGAAAGCCTTGAAATCCTTTTAAGTGTTATGTGCAATTTTAGGCATACAAACACTTATACAGAATTCACAATATAATCCCACAAATTTCAAATAGGAACATATGATGTCAAATAACTGGTTGTGGTCTTCCTGAGTTCTTTGCAACAGAAACATTGCTCCATTATTTTGTATAGTCAAGAAATGAGTGAAATCAAAGAGCTGACATTTTCTGACGGGTGCCTTCAGTCTGACAAAGAGGTCCTTCAGTCTTACAAGAGAACCTTTGTGTGTATAAAGGTTGAGAACCAAGGGTGCATCCCCACATGCAGGGGCATACAGTTGCCATGGCAGAAATAGCAGCAGCACAAATTTGTGCCACTCTTTTTGTTGCTATGCACGCCCCTGCATGTGGGGCTGGTGTGGGGCAAATTGTCCTGGGTGGGCTAGGGGAGGCTGGGGCCAATACTTGTGCTGGCCCCAGCAGCTTTACCTGGGGTAATGGAGACCTGCCAGGACAATAGGAGTGGCAATCCAGCCACTCGGAGCCTGGTCAACAGCCACAGCATAGCTCTAGCCAGCCAGGTCCCCTTTCAGGTGATGCATGTTGCTGCCTGAGCCACACAGCTTTTTTCAGTGGCAGGTTTTTGGATTTTTTTTTACACCAGGATCTCTTGATGTCAAAAAACCCCTCACCACACTGCAAATTAGCAGCACTGCAAATGGGATGCACATGAACCACATGTGGTTTGCAGTACCTCAGACTACTCTGAGGGGCCCCAAGCTGCACGTGTGCACTCATGGAGATGCACCTGAGAAAGTCACATAAGTAATGTGTATTTTTAATCCAAAAAACAATTAATGTTTTAATCCAGCCCAAAATGAACCATTTTGTCTCTCATTTTTTAACCAAAGTCTTTCTGCAAATAGAACTCGGAAGCTTAGAGAACAAGATACTTAGTCCATGAAAATAACCAGAGCTCTACTGACTATTGCTGCATAAAAACTATGCTAGTTTATGCCAGTTGAGGAGCTAGGAGGTACTATCTGACTAACTAGCTGGGGTTTTTTTAATTACAAGTTAACAAGTTTTGAATTATACATTCTATCATTCTGTTAAATCCTGACTTGGTGCTTGACCTCAATATACACAACTCAAATTCAATCTGTGATGCAAATGACTTGACACAAGGAAGAAAGAACACACTCTAACATCCTCAGAATAGCCAATTAATTTCTATTTTAATAGTTGTTATTGCAACACAGTGTTTGCAAACACATTTTTAATCAGGCTTTTCATTCACAATCTTCCTTGCTTCCAAAAGTATTTTAATATATCTGCTAATTGTTATTATTTTTATCATATTAACACATATGGATCTTGGACATTAGGGCTCCTATTATATGAAGTATTATGCACAAATTGCCTCAAAGATGGCCCCGTTCTAGAATTTAGAGAATCCACATTCTAGAATTTAGAAAATACATAACAGAGGGAATGGAGACATGAAATGTAAATGTCATAGATCTCATTTACCTCTACTTTAAATCTGAAGGATGGATATTATTATCAGTGACTATTTGTCACACTTCAGATATGCTATACTTTTCTTCCATTTTCTGCCAGAATTATCTTCATCTTCTTCTGTATTTTTCTCTTCATAACATCTATCTCACATTTTCCTTTCTAAACACCATGGTAAATGTATATATTTTTTATCTTATTTGTCAATAAATTACCTTTGCTAGTCCTTCTCCATTATCTCCTTCACTGACTTCTTTCCACTTACGTTATTCATACATTTCTTCTTATTTATGATAACTACTACTGGAACTCTTACTTACCCTCATACCTGCTTTGCAAGATACAGTTCTCTAAATAAGTTATAATGTTACCTTAAATCATAAAGGTGCAAGTAGAGTCACAGAAGTTTCAATTTGTTCTGTTAAAAATATCATTCAGCTATGAATCTGAGTGAAGAGAGCCTACTCCTACTAAAAATCCTTTCTTGCAAGGCATTCGCAGTATCCACCAAATATGCCTATTTATTCCTAGACTTTAGACACTTGCACTGTTCACAAATTCAAAGAAAAAGAGCAAGGCACATATAACCATGACAAGTGATAATTAATATTCAGCTAGAATCCTAAACTTATTTGAAATGGGTCTGGTTTTATTTGAGATAAATTAGGCTAATTTAACAGTTGTTGATTAGGAGGTGGCACCTTAGAGCCTAACTAGTTCAGAGAGACTTGAGATTTCACAGGCAACAAGAAGTAAGTTGTTGCCTACAAAAGTTCATGCCTCTCTAAACTAGTTAGTCTCTAAGGCCACACCCAGATGAGAGCAGCCATGTGGTATGTGCTGCTGGTGACCTGTCTGTGGCACCACATGCTGCACATTCAGGTGCTCTCCGCAGTGCAAGGTAGCAGTGTGGGGATCTTTTTGACCATGGGAGATCCCAGAGTCAAAAGAACCCACGCCAAAAAAGGGGGGGGGGGGGGGGGGAGGAGTTCATGCGGGACGGTATGCGCTGCCCAAAACTGGAGCCTGGGCAACCAGAGGTGTGCTCCAGATATCGGCCAGGCTCTGAGTGGCAAAAGCACCACCACTGCAGCTCCCCCAGCCCACAAGATTCTAGCTAAGGCTTCTGGGGCCAGCAACTAGGTATGCTTCTGCTGCTTGTCCCAAGGGAAACAAATGACCATGCTCATATGGACACTGCCTAAGAGCCATGGCACCATTACAATTATGGCATGATTCACTTCTTAATCACTACATAAATTGTAACATGCTACTGGTGTACCCCGATTTACGGCACCATAGCAGGGCAAAGAAGAAAAAAAGGAAGATATAAAGGACATATAAACTTGTCATATAAAGTGGAACATCTTTGTGGCTGGTTTGTATATCTCCTTGTATTGACATGTAACACATGCCTATCAGATACATGCTGATCCAACTCTTAGATGAGTGTATGGATGAACACAAGGCAGCCTCTGGTCTGAAAAACTGCATGCTCAGCTGGGCTGCACACAGGTGTTTAAAAGACAGAGGCTGGTAGGTAAGTGAGTTCAAGGATGGTCTCCCCAGCCTCAGTTCTTGGTCCTTGGGCTTTTAAAACATCATACATGAAGGACAGCTGGGCTGCTTATGATTTAAAAGCCCAAGGTTTTGGGAACTGGGATCCAGGAGTTTCTTCTTGATCTTAGTATCCTGCATCTCTGGCTTTAAATCACCATGTGTGTAGCCCCACAAGACAGGTTGGGAGGGAGACAGGTTTTCAGATGGCATACAGGAGGAATCTATTGATCTGCCCTGGCTGACACTTGCAAATCCATGCTGGGGGCAACCGCATGAAGGTCTGCAGCATGAATTTTCATCTTGCCAGCACGTGTGGAGCCTATGACCATGATGTCAGGTTGTACATAAGCTGCAAATTGGGAAGGTGTTGCAGGATGCACAGCATTGGAGATAAGTTCCCTATGCTAGATTCCCCGCACTGGCAGTCACCAAGTTGGTATTTGATTCCTGATCCCAATAAACAGATGCACAATGCATGTGTGGCAGAGGTGTAACAATGTACCTACAAACCTGGAACAGTTGTAACATGAGAGTAGCAGTGACTTCTAGCTGCCACCATGATGCATGGTTGATTGCATTGATGTGGCAGCACGGTTTTTTCTGTCCTCCAAATTGGTGCCTGAAGCAGCTGCCATGATTGTTCCACCCTGGTTATGCTACCGACATTGTGCAATTGTTAGGATTAGGGTTCAGCTCCTATCACACTGTTACATGAATGTCTGCCAATGCCCTCAAATGAGACCCTGTCCTCTGTGGGTGAGCATCCCAATCAGGCACCCTTCTCTTTCAGTTGCCTGTCACACTGATGATCCTTCTCCTAGCTCTGAAGTGCCTCTCCATACATGGGCCTTCTGAGCCCTCATCTCCACTCTGTGCCTCCACACAGATCTCACCACAGCCCTGTGCAACTCTGACTCCTTCTCCCCCTCTCTGCAGGAATTGTGTCCTGGCAGGCTTTTCTACCTGCCCTGCTGGGCATTCAGCCAATCAGCACTGGGACCCAGGATGAGCTTCCTGGTGGGCCTGAAAAACCCAACTGCTTTTCCAGCAGTGTCTCCTCTGCCATACGGGAGGAGCATTGCTGACCAAGTGCTGACCAAGTCCTGATAAGTATTTATTCTTTTTTTTGGTTTTTTTTTCCACTTTGGAACAGGGGTTATAAGCAGTCCCCTTTTACATCCCCCCCTTTTTCCTAGCTATTGATTAAGATGAATTGTCACTGGCAACTTGTACCTTTAGGTTAACACTCACCAGGAAAATCATCAAGGATTCATTTAACCAACCTCTACAAATGAACGCCATGCAGTTCATTTTGTCAGGTTTTCTTGTCAACTGAAGACAGGCAGGGTACATCTCCATGAGTGCATGCATGTGTGGATTGTAGCACCACAGACCCATTTGTGGCACTGCAAACTGCACACATTGCACATGCAGGCATTCATTGCACTGCTAATTAGCAGTAGAGTAGATTTTTTTGACACCCAGAGATCACAGTGTCAAAGAAATCCATGCCAGAAAAAAGCAGAATGGCAGAATATACTGCCCAAAATTTAAGCCTGGCCAGCCAGAGTATCATGCTCTGGCTGCTGGCTAGGCTCTGCACATCCAGGTTGCCACTGCTGGAGCCATGGGAAGCTGTAAGACTGCTAGGGCAGCTAGGTGCTGGCTCCAGCACTTGTACCCCACCTGGGGCAACTTGCCATGCACCACAGTGCATGTGCAGGGGTGTTCCCCAGGGTCAACTAGCAGTGGTACAAATATGTGCTGCTGCTAGGTGCCCCTGGGGAATGCATATTTCCATTTGTGGGGACATGCCCACAAAGTCTATCAACTCTCTTTTATATGAGACACCTACTATAGAATTCTTATATCCAATATTGCCAACTGCATTTGTTTTTGTGAAAGTAAATGAAATAGCTGGTTGGAAAATGTTGAGGTTTTTTTTCTTCTCCATGAGAAAATCCAATGTTTTGACATTTTTTTTGTTCTCAACTACGACCTTTAAAAATGTCAAAACAAAACATTTCAAGTTTTCCTTTTTTTTCTTTTATTTTTCTGCAATTTTTCCCCCATATTCAGTGTTCATATAGCTCCACTTGACACAAAATGTTTTGGCAAATACTATCAACAAAAGTAAAGGGTCTAAAATAAAAACAGTATTTTCTTCCAGTATAAAATAGTGTTATTGTGCAGTTGTTCTTTGCTAGCTGAATACACAGAGAACGAGCACTATGGTGATGAAGCGTTGGCAGGAGTTAAAATGGAAATCACATTAATAGAGTGAAACACTTTAAAGAGTGTGTCCACTTAGATATCACCAAGTAGTCTGCAACTTTGGAGTCCTCCAGGGTTCCACTTGATTTGGGCTTTGAAAAGGAGAATGACTGCACAATGCCTTCCACCTCTGTCTAAAAGGAAGTTCTGTGAGAAAAAAAGGATTTCCGTGGATAATGTATTTTAATGGACCAACTTCATAGTTGGGATAGTCTTAGACAATCTTTCAAATGCAATGCATTTTTCTCTCGGTCTGCCTTATCGGGTCTCATGTAGATGTGCCTGTGGGCATCCATCCATTTCTGACAGCCAGGCTTGATTACTGCTGTGCCTCAGAACAAAGACCCCAACCTTTAGAAATACTTTATTGGTTTCAGAATTTAGCAGCCTACCTCCTGAGTCAAACAGGCTAGTGAAAGCAACTGACCCCTTTCACTTCATTGTAAGATACAGTTTTAGTATCATGATCGTCAAAATGGAATATAATGATGTGTGCAAAAAAAGATTAGAAGTACTGCAGGCTGTATCGCTGTGGCAGCAGAGGAGAAAATTGAAATAATTGTTCCTAGTCTAAAATGTATGTAATGTTATAGCTATGTGCCTTAAAGTGTACAAGTATATAAACCCCTCAGGCAAAACAGTGTTTCTTGTAACAAATATATATATATTTAAAAGCTTTTAAACTTAGATGCTCTTACAGTTTAAAAGCTCCCTGGACTCCTCTTAGGTTACTGTTGTTCTTATTTAGCTTCTGTTGTAAAATTCCATTTCTCCTTCTTATACATTTCTAAATTTTCATTACTTTGTAAAGAACAATTAAATCACAAAGTAAGCAAAGCCAATTCAGTGGTGAATGAACAGCTACTGCTACAAAACAGTATTAAAAATTGAAACTGAACACAGTTTAGCTTCACCAGCTAATTTACTTAGGTATCACCCTAAGGCATCAACACCATTTATCACTATTGCTGCAGTCTGGCATGCCTACACCATCACTAGCAATAGAAGCATTTATATAAAACAAATTAGCAACTTTTCAGAAGTTCTTTTAATATGCAAGGCAAATACTGAAAATTCTGTATACACTCATAGTCTTTGAAACCAGAATAATGTCACTATTAAAATGAAAATGATGCAAGTAAGAGGTTTAAGGCAAGATGATGTGCAGGCTAATAGAATTATCCTGAGCACATTGATTGTAGGAATTCTTGAAGTAGAGAATAGAAGGAGCATCAGCTTTTCTATTGTCCAAAAACCAATGAAAAATAAAAGATACACAGTTAAGTGGAGCAGCAGAGAGAGAGGCAGTAAAACAGAAGTACTGTATTGTGAGAGCACAGATTTGACAGACTTTTTTTTTTATCAAGGTCGCTTATAAACTCTAAAAAGATTTCACTGATGCTGGGCAAATGCCACAGACTTAAAGAATAGTCTGCTAAATTGTAATATTAGCTGACGTAGGATGGATAAATACCTAATATCTTGGTTGTAAATAGTTCATCTGAGCATTAAGGAGATTAAGTTAAATTAGTATAGTACAATGTTTCAGCAAGTTATACTTGTGATACCAAGTTTTCACAACTTGAAAAACACATCATTTTTGTGCAATTATTGCACATAAGTGTTATCAGAAAAAAATAACATTTGCACGTAGCTTGTGCAGTAACTCTACCTTAAATTCAGTCTTAAGATGTGCACAAGTCACCTATGATGAATTCACAGGCTTGCTCATGCTTGCATTAAAGTAGTCTGTAGGTTTTTATTGCTTTAACAGCTTGTTGAAATTAGGATTATAGATTTCATATAGTTTAACTGGTCACCATGAGGAAAGATATGGATCTGTTGTTAATGAATTTGTAAAACTACTGCAGCAAGTTGTAAATAATATTTTATATGAGACTAGAAAAGAAACCCCAAGATTTATCTCCTAAATCTTCCATAGACACCACATACGGTGTATTTTTTTTCTCCTTTTTTGTTCCTTAGAAAAATTAATTCAAGCCTTGGAAAGAAAAGCCTGTTATATACAAATAATCTCCCAGCTACAGAATTCCACCACCTTTCAACTACTTTATTAAACTAGGTACTGTTATTTTGTTATCATTATCTATATAATAATATTGTCTAAAGTAGGCTTTAGCAACGTTTTACAAACATGGGCTGTTGCTTGTGACCCAGCCCTCACTGCAAGTTGAGCCCCCTGGCAATCAACAGATAGCGTGAAGAAAACATTAAAAAAAAAACAGGCAGGCACTACAGGCCCGAGGTTGCCGCTCCTGCTGTAGCAGAGAGAATAAAGAGAGTACAGTAGGCAATAGGGCATCCTATACACATGAAGGGAGCCTGCTCCAACACACTGTAATCCATTGTGTTGGAGCAGACTTGATTAATCAAGTTTGCTGGAGCCTCCAGTATCGCATGTATCAGTGTCCCTGCACTGAAAAATGGCAGTGGGGTGCTTTAAACTAAAGCTGATTCGATGAGCTTTAGTTCAAAGTGCCCTGCCACCATTTTTCAGCGTGAGGATGCTGATACATGTAACACTCCAGGTGCTTTCAATTAGCATGACCCCCCCATGCCTTTGGAAAATATCAATAACGCCGTAGGACCCTCTGGTCACCCCCCACTGCTGCTGTGCCTGAGTGTGCAGCTGATTCACTGAGTTGCCACAATATGGATTCAGTCTATTTGTGGACTAGATCTATCCCGCAGGACATAGGTTGCTGACCCTGATCTAAATGATGCAACAAAAAAAAGACAGATATATATACAGCAGCAAGCACAAATAAGGCATCTCTGCCCAGGGAGTTTGAAATGTATCTGCATCACAAGGTGTAAACAGAAGTCTGAACTGAGGAAGTTGTGATTGATCTGAATCAAAACCAGGGACAAAAGAGTGGCCCGGGGAAAAAGTTTCAGTGCATTTCATCCTGCAAACTTCACAGGTACTCCAAGCGAGACAATGGGTGAGAATATCTGTAGGACCCTGAGACAAAATGTTTTCTACAGGAAGAAATGGAACATCTATTTACAGCCACAGAGGTAAAGACCAGATAAAATAAACATCTTCATTTTACACACAACAATTTGTGATTGTGTTACCTTGGGCAAATCATGTAAGATTGTAAGCAGAGGACTCTGCTTCCTCTGCAATCTTATTTTTACAGTAGGCAAATATTCTAGTATTAAATGGAGATACTACTATTCACTATTATAGAGAATACTTCAAATGTATGCCCATATTCCATATGTGTATAGTCAGTTTGGTAATTAGACATCTACAACAAATGTCTGTGTGCCAATTAGTGGTTATTTCAATGCCTAGACATGGGCTTAAACATCCTAGCAAGGCTTTCTCACTTAAAAATTAGACTTTGTAACTGAATCAACTAGAAACACTTTTACAGTGCCTTTGCTATTACAGTTTATTGCATATCAAGATGCCTAAGGGATCCATGCAATCAGTATAAGGATTTTGTTTGCTTGCTTGTGTTTTTTTACAATCTTGTGCTATAAAACGAAGTGATTTTACTTGAAAGAAAACTCTGCATTTCAGCCTTTCTCCTTTTTTATTTTCATTTTTTGAAATGTTTCTAGTATTATCCCCCCAAAATATGTAAAACCAATGCTAGAAGTTTTAAGTAGATAAACAAGACAAAGAAAAGTCAAGCCTTCCTCTTGCTGATTTTCGGTGTGGCAGTACTCAGTTAATGTAAATTTACTTCCTATGTTGAAACTTCTAGAAATCCTTACTTATACATACTTCCATTAAAATATTCTTCACCTTAAATTTCTTCACTTTTATTGGTTTAAGATGAAATTGTAGTGTTATCTTAACTTTGTTTTCCCCCTGTAACTATACTGTACATGTTTCTGTCTCCTTAACCTCTGAGTATCTGAAGATCAATACAGATTGTTTGAGTTTATAAATAAATTGGGATCATGGCTTTTGCTATAATTTTGTGTCTGAAAGTAGATGTTTAACATTGTGGGCCCAAATAATCCATGCTCTAATTGCATTGTTACACTGGAGTGTTACATTAATTAGTGTTACACTAATTTCCAATGAGTAGTAGCAAAGATAAATTTGGTGCAGCATGAATACACCCTCAATATCCATAATCCGTCATATAACAATAGCAACCAATATTGAGCAGGAGATACATAATGCATGAAGAACCAGTTTGTGCCTTTTAATCTATGACCTGTTCTGAAATGAACATGGAGAATCTGCATAGCAAAAGGAACCTGAAGGGGAAATCTGACTGCAATAGGCTCTTTGCAACTGATGCAACCTCCCCTTCAATAGCTCCTTTGACAATCATTTCCAGTTAAGTATCAATGCCTAAACTCTATTCCAAGAGCTGTTCCTGGGTCCTAATAGGAGTACAAAAAGGAACACAGTCTGTTTCCTATTTATATTCTGTAGTCTATATCTTGTATACTCATGCAACACTAAACACAAACAGATGAGAATAAATGTGTGTTCTGAGTTCCTCAACATATGGACAAAGATTTTTAAAAATCCTTAAAATAAGGCCTTGGGATCCACATTTAGGGCTGATTTTCAAACATTATTATTCTAAACACCATTGGAGCTTCCATTACTCAGTGACAGCTCTGAATGTCCAAGTCTTTTGAAAATCAGACCAAACTTGTAGGTACCAGTCTCACAGGATCATTAGCGGGGTGTCTGCACCATGTCAGATGGAGCCACCTTAACAACACCCTGTCCACATGCTCCCACTCCGTCCACATGCTCCCACTTTTGCATGGCAAAGATTCATGTTGCTGCTTTTTTTATACTTTTCAATGCCTTTCTGAAGTTTTCATTATCAGCTGTCTACAAAAAAGCAGTCCAGCACCTCTTTAACCCTGGCAACACGGTTTTTTTCCCCAGTATACAGTGTGCATGGTTCAGGAGCAAGTGGAGGTAATGTATTTTTCACACTGGTGATCCTTAGCACCATCCAGCATGATGAAAACAGACCCTTAGGCTCAGGATTCAGTGCCATATGAACCCGGAAAACTGGACCCGTCTTGCATTACAGTCATTGAAGCAAATGGAAAATGGACTTCTTGATGAGGTCATTAATTCTTCTCTCTCAGGTAAGAACATCCTTCAAGTGATGCTCTCTACCCCTCCTGTCAGTGCTCAAGGACACATTACTCTTTTCTAATGCCCTTACTAGCAAACACTGCATGTCTGATCAATGCTTCCTGAGTGACACAATCTTGAAAGTAGTAACCAGCCAACTATAGCAAAATCGTACCATTTGTATGCTGGCATATATGAAGCCAGTTTCACTTTGAGAAACGTGCTAGTTATGCTACTGGATAATTCCCTTAAATTCCCCTTCAAATCTAAAACACTGTATTTTGCACACCCACCATGCATTGTGAAGTGAAAGGTAGATCTGTTGAAAGCCTATGGGCAAATGTCAGGGAAAGAACAGCAGTGGGGGATGTCATTGTGGGCACTTGCTACAGGACTTCAAACAAGGAAAAGGAGGTGGATAAGGTCTTGTTTAAACACCTGATGAAAGAGCCTAACTTGCAGGGCCTGATTTTCATGTGGGACATTAATTCCTGGGACATCAGCTGGGAGGGAAACAATGCAGTGCACAAACAGTCCAGCAAATACCTAGAGTGTTTTGTGAATATTTTTTTATATACATGGTAAAGAGCAGGGGTGCACTGATAGAGATTTTTGGGGCCGATACTGATAGCAGACATTTAAGCAGGCATATCAGCCTATACTGATCTGATTTCCAATACAGCTGCCTCCAGCTGGGAAGCCCACTGTGGTGGAAGGGGAGGGGAGAAGGCGGGGTGTGGAAGGGGCAGATCAATGCCCCCCACAGTGAGGGAGGGGGCAGGCACTGCCCAGGTGGGGTGGGAGAGGTGGAGCTGTGCCTCATGGGGGGGTGGCTCCTACCTCTGCTTGCACCCCTGGAGGCTTGGGAGAGTGCCCCCCAGATCTGTGTGGGGTGGGGCAGGGCATGCTGCAGCTGGGGTTGTGTGGGATTGGGCTTGGAGTGGGCACTGGCAGTGCTGGGAGGATGCTGCATCCACCCTGAATTTCACTGCCACTCCAATCCCAGCACCACAGCCACCAGCTGCCTGTCACTGCCCAGCACTTCCCTTCCGCCTCCCCTTCCACCACACCGGACTGACTAGCTGGAGGCAGCTGCCCACAATGTGCTTCTTGCTGCCTGAGTGCTGCACTTCAGCTGCAGGCAGCATGGGCCAAATTATCAACCCCATTGGGCAATAGCCAATACAGCAAATTTTCTTCATATCAGTACTGATCTGATGTCAGATCAATTTATCAGTGCACCTCTAGTAAAGAGAGCAACTAGGGAATAAGCTCTTCTTGACTCACTGCTCACAAGCTAGAAGGAACTGCTTGAGACTGTGAAAGTGGAAAGTAACCTGGGTGACAGTGACCATAAAATGACAGAGCTCAAGATCCTAAGGGATGGAAAGAAGGACAACAGGGGAATAAGGACTCTGGACTTCAGGAAAGTGGATACTTTAAGAAGCTCAGGGACCTGGTGGGCAGGATCCCCTGGGGGGCAAGTCTGAGATGGAAAAGGAGTCTAGGAAAGCTGGATGTACTTTATGGAGACCATTTTACAAGTGTAGAAGCAAGCTATGCTGATGCAATAGAAGAACAGAAAGTACATCAGGAAATGAGCCTTGCAAGATAGCAATGTATTCAGTAAGCTGAAACTCAAAAAAGAGTCCTATAAAAAAGTAGAAACTTGGTCATAATACTAGGGAGGAGTATCACATGGACATGCAAGGAGAAAATTTTGATGGTGAAGACCCAATTTATGATGTAGCTGGCAAGGGACATAAAAGCCAATAAAGAGGGACACTACAACTATGTCAAAAATAAAAGGAAGACCAGAGAAACCACAGGTCCCTTATGGAATGCATCTTCTAGTTAGGGATGATGCAGAGAAGGCTAAAGTATTTAGTGTCTTTTTTCTTCAGTCGTCACACACAGGGGTAGCTACCAAATGAAAAGTGCTGTTGCCAGCGAAGACAGGGAGATAGACAAGCAGCCTTGAGTAATGGAAGACTGGGTAAGGGATCAGTGAGAGAAGCTAGATGCTTTCAAGCTGGCAGGGCCAGCTGGGATACACCCTAGGGCAGCGAAGAAATTGGCTTAGGTAATTTCAGAGCTATTGGCTCTTTCCTTTAAGAACAAGTGGAGTTTGGGTGAGGTCCCAAATGACTGAAAAGGGCAAATATAGTGCCTGTCTTTAAGAAAGGGAAGAAAGAGGATCTGGAAAACTACAAACCAGGCCTTCTGACCTCAATGCCTGAAAAGATCATGGAGCAGGTCTTCAAGGAATTCATTGTGAAGCACCTAGAGGAGAAGGAAGTGATCAGGAATAGTCAGGATCAATTCACCAATAGCAAGTCATGCCTGACCAACCTGATTTCTTTCTATGATAAGGTGATAGGATGGGGGAGAGCAGTAGATATGATATACCTTGCCTTTAGCACTGTCTCTCACAACGTTCTCATTAAGAAGCTAAGGAAATGCAGGCTAGATGAAAATACTGTAGAACAGATACATAACTGGTTGGATCTTCTTGCTCAATGAGTGGTCATCAATGGCTCAATATCTAGTTGGGAGCAGATACCAAGTAGGGTCCCCCAGGGCTGTAGCCTGTATCCAGCATTGTTTAATATCGTCACTAATGATATGGATGATAAGATTGAGTGAACACTTAAGTTTGTGGATGGCATCAAGCTGGGTAATGTTACAGATACTCTAGGAAGTGGAGATCAGACAAATGGTTTGCAATTAGTCAGATGAAATTCAACAAGAACAAACGCAAAGTCCAGAATAACTGAATACATATATACAGACAAGAGAATGACTGACTAGGTTGCAGTATTGCAGATAAAGACCTAGGAGTTGCAGCTGAATATGATCCAACAGTGCGAAAAATAGGTCAAGGGCTAGGGGACCTACTGAAATTGTTGTTTTGCAATTTTCACAGAAACCTGAAAAAACAGCAGTTTCCATGATCACCATGAAAAATTGTGTTTCTTGTGATTTTGTGTAGAATTACCTGGGGGGAAAATATCTTCCAGAATAGAAAGAAAGCATGGCAATCCCTTTAGCCATAGAGCATGTGGTTTGAGAGAGCTATTGAGAGGCTGGTGGCCTTCTATGACCATGTCACAAAATCCTTGGACACAGGTATCGTGGTGGATGTAGTCTTTCTGGACTTTAGGAAGGCCTTCGACACTGTCTCTCACCCCATTCTTGTTAAAAAATTAAGAGATTGTGGTGTCGATGCCTACACAGTCAGATGGGTTGGCAATTGGCTGGAGGCCTGCACCCAGAGAGTGGTGGTGGATGGGTCATTTTTGACCCAGAGGGATGTGGGCAGTGGGGTCCCCCAGGGCTCGGTCCTCAGGCCCTCACTGTTAAACATCTTCATCAGTGACTTGGACAAGGGGGTGAAAAGCACCTTGTTCAAATTCGCAGATAACACTAAGTTGTGGGGAGAAGTGGGCATACTAGAAGGGAGGGACAAGCTGCAATCGGATCTGGACAGGTTACAGGGGTGGGCAGATGAGAATAAGATGGGATTCAATACTGACAAGTGCAAGGTACTGCACCTAGGGAGAAAGAACCAGCAGCATACCTACAGGCTGGGTAACTCCCTTCTCATCAGCACAGAGGCAGAAAAGGATCTTGGAGTCATTATAGACTCCAAGATGAAAATGGGCCACCAGTGTGGGGACACAGTCAGGAAGACTAACTGCACCTTGTCATGCATCCACAGATGCATCATGAACAGATCCAAGGTGGTGATCCTCCCTCTCTATATGACATTGGTCAGGCTGCAGTTGGAGTACTGCGTCCAGTTCTGGGCTCCGCACTTCCGAAGGGATGTGAACAACATCAAGAGGGTCCAGAGGAAGGCCACTTGCATGATGAGGGGGCAGCAGGACAGGCCCTACAAGGAGAGGCTACAACACCTGAACCTGTTCAGCCTCCACAAGAAAAGGCTGAGAGGAGATCTGGTGGCCATCTATAAACTGGCCAAGGGAGACCATCAGGCATTGGGAAAGTCCCTGTTCCCCCAAGCACTACAGGGAGTAATAAGGAATAATGGCCATAAGTTGACAGACAGTAGATTCAGGCTAGACATCAGGAGGCACTACTTCACAGTCAGGGCAGCTTGGATGTGGAACCAACTTCCAAGGGAAGGGGTACTCACTTCTACCTTGGAAGTCTTTAAAAGGAGGCTAGACAGACACCTTGCCAGCATCATTTGACCCCAGCATTCTTTCCTGCCATGACAGGGGGTCAAACTTGATGATCTGCTCAGGTCCCTTCTGACCCTACCAACTATGAAACTATGAAACTAATGACATAGGCTCAATGAAGACACCAGTTAAGAAAGCAAAAGGGAATCAGAGCCATCTTTTCAGAAGCCAGATGCAATGCTGCAATCTGAAGATGAGCAATTGACCTCTCAGCCAATCAGCAGTGAGGAGTGAGGATGCCAGAGCCCCTTCGCCAATCAATAGTTTGGTGGGGCTTGCTGCAAAAAGATGGTGAAATATTCTCTGCCCACTATGAGTGGCTTGCGAAAATGTTTTCATCTTGTCATGATTTAGGTAGGTCCCTACCAATGGTATACTGGGTTATGCAACACGAGTGTCACTTGCAAATCAAAAGAAATGATTCTTCTGCTCTATTCAGCAGAGGCTTTTCGTGGAATACTGTGTCCAGTTTGGGGCCCCACACTTCAAGAAGGATGTGGACAGTTCGGAAAAAGTCCAGCACAGCTACAAAGATATTAGGAGCCTGGGAGGCAAGATTTATAAGGAAAGGCTGAAAGAATTGGGATGCTTAATCTGGAAAAGAGAAGACCAAGGGGGAATTTGATAACAATCTTCAAATACCTGAAGGGTGATTACAGAGAGGATGGCTTCTCTCTATTGATGTAGAGGAATGTGAATAGGAGCAATGGCCTCAAGCTTCAGTGGAGAAAATTTAGGTTGGAGATTAGGAGGAAATTTCTGATTATAGCTGCATACACCCTCAAATAATTCAATAATTCAAATAATTGAGGATAATTCTCCTAGATTTGTTCTTCTGGTGGAACAACTTACCCAGAGTCACATGTATAGGCATATGAATGCTGAGGCTCTGAATACTGGAATGCTTGCAGTGATGATGACATTGTGCAGCCAGGGTGTATGTGGGGGCAGTGTGTGGAGGGGGGGGGGAGGAGAGGGGAAGATGGTCTGTGCATACATGTCAGCATGCTCTAAAGACTCCCTTAGCTGCCTGGCAATGAATGACAGTACTGCATACGGCAGCCCTAATTGGCTGTCCCAGATTGCACAGGGTCAGCCTATGTTTCTCAGAAACATCATGTGGAAATTGTGATGGGAGTTGCTCTTTGCTGGAGCAACATCGTCCTGCAAGCAACACTCTTGTCTCCCTGAATGTGTGTACAAGGCCTATGAGGGTGATCAAGCATTGGAACAGGCTTCCTAGAGAAGGTGTAAAATCTTCACCCTTGAGAATTTTCAGGAGCAGGTTGGACAGACATTTGGCTGGGGAATCAGGGATGATACTGCTTTGAGCATGCAGCAGAACTGGATAATCTTGTGAGGTTTCTTCGAACCATACTTTCCAGTGATCCTATTACAATTTGCAGATTGGAGAACAGTTTTCTCCAGTCCAATCCTGAGTCAGTTCATTTTAATTTTCTAAGGTTGTTATATTGAAATGTTTGTTGGTTTAGACCTCATTGTACACTTTACCTAATTTAAATGCCTGATATAAATATTAGCAGCTGGCCCTCCAGGATTTTTTTATGAGAAGGGAAAGATGTCAACATTCTCTCAGGAGAAGTGTTCATAGGACACAGGGCTGGAATTTATCCAGGTCTTCTCCTCTGTGTCTGTTGTTCCCATGTATTTGTTTATCCATAATCTGTATCACAGGATGGCAAGAGTAGTAAATTTAAATGGTCTGCAACCTCACCTTGAGTTTGCCCTTACAATAAGTAGGAGCAAGGTTCTTCTTTGTTGATACTGTATGTCTTTTTTCTCTTACTGGTGCTAGAAGAACTCAGAATATCTCCTGTTACAAAAAAATTCAATCTCTACAGAGACAGAAGTGAGCTCACCTTCCCCTAATACTTTAATTATCAACCCAGCCCTTTTCATCAATAGTTACGCCTACCTCATTTTGTCAAATTTCCATCTGTTCCTTCACCTGCTGCTTTCAGACACTTGCCATCTCCATGCCTAGACAAAACCCATTTTTACATGTGCATGGTAAAATTGGGACCACAACTTTATACCAGGGAAATGGCTGCTAAAAACAATGATTCTGTGAATCCACAACAAGAAAAGGCTGTGGGGCAAGGAAGAAATGAAGTATATCTGCACTGCTCCATGTACAATGGAGGGTGGCTGTTTAGCCAGGTCACTTGGGAAATGTGGGCATAGTTTTCCAATTTAGACACTCATTTCAATTCAGATTAGTATTCAAAACCAGGGAAACCTATCTTAAACTACAGCTATGAACCATCTATCCTAATCTATTCTTCAGCATCAAGTAAGTTTGCTGTTGCAAAGTAATGGAGAAAAACAGTGGAATACAATTTAAATTATAACAAACCTTAGTCATGGTGCAAGACAGAAAGGGTAGTTAGTGAAAAAGACTAAAGAAATAAAGTTTTTCATATCATATTCCAAAGCAAATCAACAGACATAATAATTTATTTGATAAATTGGATCTAATACAATGAATTCAATTCAACTCAAGTATATTTTATGAAGAAAATGTCTTTTCTGAGGCACCTGAAGGTGCCTTTCTGGTTTACAGATTAAAACACTCCAAAAATGCAAGGGGGAAATCTTATGTTCATGTTTATTTATAAACATGACATTGCAGCTGCTTGATGTAATGATACATCATTTTATCATTGTAAAAGCCAAATTATTTCATTTAATTGCTATATTTTATTAGTATACTTCATAGAAAAGTAGAATTAATTTTATAATTAATTTTGACAAAACTGTTTAAAGTAGAAACAGGAAAATGAGAGACAAACAAAGCCTCCTATAATAGGAACTATATGCAATACTTTCATGGTATCAGATACCATTCTAAAGTGCAAAAGATAACATATGTATCAAATAATGCTTTGCCTTTAGAATAGATATAATTTTCTTGGGCATTCATAATAATGAACCTTTTTATCATGCTGTCATAAAATTTGGAGTTAATCAGTATATTCTGACAGACGTATGCAAGGAGTGAGACTTTCTTGAGACTAATAAAGCACTCCTTTGGCCTGAAAACCCACCTATCTGTAGCATGAAACTGAGAGGCTGTTACTAGATTGTGATTCACTCTAATAAAATGTACAGTTATAATGGGCAGGTGGTGCTGGTCTCCATATATGGACAGATTATGCTCCTGGAAGAATAAGCTAGATGACTTAAAGAATGAGCTAGATGACTTAAATCACCATTTGTGAGTATGGGAGGGCACTGTTGGTGCCTGTCACTTTAAGGGCCTGAAGCTAGCAGCCAGCAGATGCCTGATGAAGGCAGCCATATTGGATCCAGGGCTGCCCGTATAAACAGGGCATTTTGCTGCTGGAAGACCAGGTAACAACATCACCTGGCTGCATCCTGGAGGTAAGGGAGGAGCTGTAGGGGATGGATAGGAGGCTCCTGGTCCTGGGCATGACCTAAAACTGAACCCTGTTGGGGGTGGGTGGCCTGAAGGGGCTCTCAGTGATGCAGGAGCCCCCAGGAAATGCCAGGCCAGTGATCACCCTGGTGAAAAGTGAGTAGGGGTACCTTAACCCCAGTCCTTACCTTCTAGTGGGCAGAAACAACATCTAAGGCTGAGCACAATGACCTTCTGTTCGGGGGGGGAGAGTGAGAGGCCCTGTGAGACCCTGGAACACCAGTCATGGTGCATGCTTAAAGGAAGGAGTAGAGGCCAGGTAAGCCTTAGGGAAGTGCCTGAGCCAGTACGGAAGAGACCCCAGAGGGCCAGGCATGCTCCTTGGATCACCTGAGCTGGGGATAGGGGGAACCCACTCCGTAACTGCAAGCAGGAGGGGAAGACACCACTGAGGGACTCAACTAGTCCATGCTGGAGCCAGGACCTAAGGGTTGAAGGGCCAAGGGCCCACTGCGAGAGATACCCATAATGAGCAAGAGAGCTCAGGGTCCCAACTGGGCCTGAGATTGGGCCAGGGCTTGTGTAAGCTGAAGGTCCCCATGGTTGGGGGCCACAGCTAATAGGGTGAAGGCGAGGGTCCAACCAACTGTTTGAGATGTCATCTGCGAGGCTTGGACCGCATTGTAGGGGTGGTATGGAGCTGCTGACATCCCCACCGAATATTGGGATGGAAAGGAAGTGGGCAGCCTCCCACCTTATTTAACAACTTATTAATTTACAACAAGACCTGGTAGGCAAGACTGGTGGGCAGCATGCCTGGATGCAGGTGGGAGGCCAGCAATTGCTAGCCTGAGTGAAACCCACTTCGCCACAGTGAGCTTGTTTGTTCTTTTTAAAAAAAATAAGAAAATGGGTTTCTCCATTAGTGGAAAACTTTAAATACTGGGTTACTGAAGACCATAAAGTAATATGGAGTGGATGAGAGTGGTATATACCCTGGAAACTGCCTAAGGGGAAGGGCACCTCACCCCAGGGCTTCTCCCTGCAATTTACCATGCTGCTGGCTGCTTGCTGCCTTAATGCAGTCTGCCAGAACTCCAGGATGCTGCCAGCACAGGCAATAGGTGTTGCAGAGTACAAGGAGTTCCAGGAAGCATAGTTTTATACAGCAGAAATGACGTTTGCTGCTTAGGGGGGGAGGAACTGACCCCCCCCCCCGCCTCCCCATCTTGCCACCAAATCCAGCATTTTTTTTTTGACCTCTGAACATGGGCTTTGGTGCCAAAAATGGAACAGAAGTTTCCCCCTGGCAGCAGAAAACTCCGGTGCAAGTCCAGAAAACTATGGCTGCCTATACCACAGTCATGTGCGTGTGTGGGACTTTTTTTAATTGGAATGATTCCCTGAGAGCTGTTCTAATTAAAACACCACAATGTCATATGTATAAGCCCCTGCACACTTAAAAATGGCTTCAGGATGCTTTAACTAAAACTCATTCAATAGGTTTTAGTTAAAGCATCCCAGCAGTCATTTTTAATCCCAGAGGGACTCATACACATGACACTGCAGTGATGCTAGAGTATTTTAATTGGGACATGGAGCAGAGTTGACATCGAGTCTGCTCCAACACCTTCTAATTAGAACAGGTCAGAGCACATGTATAGGCACACTGTAACTTCTAGAACACCTTCCATAACACTCACTGTCTACCTTACTACTCTGTTCCTGATTGACAAGGGGGTGAGAGGGGAAGGGAAAAGATGCTACTTACAGTGCATTTTTCCATACTACATCTCTGACCAAAGAAAAACCATGTGTTCTTTTCTAATGACCAGAGCCTGTCTAATACTCTGTCGGTGTATTTGATTTCATAGATTTCATAGACATTAGGGCTGGAAGGGACCTCGGGAGATCATCGAGTCCAGCCCCCTGCCCAAAGGGCAGGAAGTCAGCTGGGGTTATAGGATCCCAGCAAGATAAGCATCCAATTTACTCTTGAAGGTGTTCAATGTAGGCGCTTGAACCACCTCCGCTGGCAGACTGTTCCAGACCTTGGGGGCTCGGACAGTAAAGAAATTCTTCCTTATGTCCAGCCTGAAACGGTCTTGCAGGAGTTTGTGACCGTTCGACCTCGTCATCCCATGGGGCGCTCTGGTGAACAGATGTTCCTCCACATCCTGGTGGTCACCCCTGATAAACTTGTAGGTGGCCATCAGATCACCCCTGAGCCTGTGCTTTTCCAGGCTAAAGAGTCCCATGGCTCTCAGCCTGTCATCGTAAGTTCTGTTTTCCTGACCTCTGATCATGCGCGTGGCTCTCCTCTGGACTCTCTCAAGCTTCTCCACATCCTTTTTGAATTGTGGAGCCCAAAACTGGACGCAGTACTCCAGCTGCATGACTTGCATAAGGAATTAGAGCCAAAATCAAAATTTCCCTGTTTTGCTTTCTGTCCACTGCTTCATTTTGTTAATTTTTTGCACCACCATATATTATGTATAGTCTTAATTTTATGTTAACTGGTAAAATGGATTGTCTTATTGATTAATATAATAACATTTTTACTAAATGAATACAAAATGTTATTTTTCACTCTAGTGTATTATCTTAGCAACACTGTTAATTAACTACTACTACAGTATTTTTATTATGCAACATGTTTTTTGCAGATTTATTTTTTACTGAGTTTTTACAAATTTACTCCAAGTTATATTTGGATTGAAGATTTCATTGAGGAGGCTTTAACTTGGTTTGCCTTACAAACTTCAATTTAAATAATTTTTGCTGTTGTAAATTACCAATCTACAACACACTGTTTTATGTATTCGCACACCCTTTTGCTGTTCTCCTGTAACTCAAAGGCCACTTAGGTTTCACAGGAGACCTGGCTGTGCTTCTGGCTATTTGTTAAAAAAGACACTTTAAAAGTCTGAGGAATATAGCTTTTAATAAGTTTTTATTACTTTAAAGAATGCCACTATGATTTGGTGTTTGTTACAAGAGATTATATAGTTCTTTTGAAAGCTTTATTCAAATAAAGTTTCAGATCTTATCGGAAATAACTTAGTCTTGTTTTTTTTTTGTTTTTTTTCCTCTGGACTACCTGTGTTTATATAGTAATAGACCTACTGACTGGTCTCTGTTCTACCCCTTTCTATTACTGACTGAGAAATATAATATTCATGAAGGCCTGAGCCAGGAATTTAAGAATCAGTTTAACTCTACACAGTCAGATGGATTGCAGATTTGGCTGAAGGGTTGCACTCAGAGGGTGATGGTGGATGGGTCATAATCCCACTGGGGAGAAGTGGGCAGCGGAGTCCCCCAGGGCTCGGTCCTTGGATTTGGATAACGGGGTGAAAAGCACCCTGTTTAAATTCGGTGATGATACCAAAATTTGGGGTGAGGTGAGCACACTGGTAGGGAGGGAAAGACTGCAGCAAGACCTGGATAGGTTACAGGGGTGGGCTAGCAAAAACAGGATGCACTTCAACACTGACAAGTGCAGGGTGCTTCACTTGAGCAGTAGTAACCAGCAGCACACTTATAAGATGAGAAACTCCCTTCTTGAGAGCACAGAGGCAGAAAGGGATCTTGAGTCATTACTGACTCCAAGATGAACATGGGCCGACAATGAGAGCTCACAGTTGGCAGGGCTAACCAGACCTTGTCGTGCATCCACAGGTACATCTCAAGTAGGGCCAAGGAGGTGATCCTCCCCCTCTATGCAACACTGGTCAGGCCACAGCTGGAGTACTGTGTCCAGTTCTGGGTGCCCCACTTCAAGAGAGATGTGGACAACATTGAGAGGTCCAGAGGAGGGCCACCCACATGATCTGGGGACAACAGGGCAGACCCTACAATGAGAGACTGTGGGACCTGAACCTGTTCAGCCTTCACAAGAGAAGGCTGAGGGGGGACTTGGTGACAGTCTATAAACTCACTAGGGGGGACCAGAGGGGTTTGGGAGAGACCTTGTTTCCCCTAGCGCCCCCTGGCATAACAAGGAATAACAGCCACAAGTTGTTGGAGAGTAAGTTTAGATTAGACAACTGCAAGAACTACTTCACAGTCAGGGCAGCTAGAATCTGGAACCAACTTCCAAGGGAAGTGGTGCTGGCTCCTAGCCTGGGGGTCTTTAAGAGGAGGCTTGATGATCATTTGAGCTGAGATCATTTGAGCCCAGTTTTTTCTTCTCCTGCCCTGGCAGGGGGTCGGACATGAAGATCTATAAGGTCCCTTCCGACCCTACTTCTATGATTCTATGATTCTGGCTGATTACAGAGCTTTAAAGATTAAGGAATTAGGAGTATGTTGTGGCCATACAAACTCTCTCATAGGATAAAACAACTGCAACATAAACAAAAGCAGAGAATGGTATTGTGGAATAATTCTGCTGCAATATAAATTGAACAGTTCAGCACACAATCATCACCTCCAATTATGCAAAACCTTAGCTGGAAGGGTGGCAATTTATTTGATAAACATGAATGTTTAAGTTTTTTGAGACAGGCTAGAGTTCTACAAGAAGGGTCTAGGTGTTATAAAAAAAATCTATCCATATTTAAATAAACAAATAAATAAATACATAAACATATTCTGATGTAATGGGTAACTATTTTCATCCCATTTAATGGCTGGGATAGTGGAGAGAGATGTTACTGTCATGCTAAAGTCATATAATTTTTTGGTAAGTTAGGGTTATCTTGTGAACTCAAACAGCACAGGCAAATATTTTTAAACAGGCCTCAAATTACTTAAACTGTTTGAAAGATGTTGCCAGTCTCTGGATATAATTATCTTTCAAAAGTTTAATGCTACTATGTTATTTTACTTAATATTAGAGAGGCAGCTAGGGGCAGAAAAATGTTATCTAAATATCCTTCTTGACACCCAAAATTCACACTTCATAAATCCATCCAAAATTTCAAAGTATGCTGGTTGCATTATAATTGCCAGACAGAATTTACAAGAAATTTATACTTGGAATCATAGAAAAGAAGGGCTGGAAGGGGCCTTATAAGATCATTTAGTCTAGCCCCTACACAAAGCAGGATAATCCCTGATTTAACCATCCTAGACAAATGTCTGTCCAACCTGCTCTTGAAAATTTCTAGGGGTGGTGATTTTACAGGGGTTTTTTTGTTTGTTTGTTTTTTCCTATGTAGCCTGTTCTGATGCCTGGTCACTAATGTCCAATCTTAATTTCCCTTGATGATTCTTGAGGCCACTGCTTCTAGTCCTGTCCCCTACAGGCACAGAGAAAAGCCCATGCCTATCATTTATAATCACCCTTCTGATATTTGAAGACTGCTATTAAATACTGTCTAGCTAAGCTGGCCTCCTGTTGCACTTCCTGTTGTTGTACACCCTTACTTATCTATCTTTGAATTCATGTTGTGACTTTTCTGTCATCTTTCTCTCATTCACCATTTACCAGGGATCACACACAATCACTTCTTTCTTCATTCACTTTTTCACATTCACATCATTGGATGTACCAATATAAGGTGCTTTAGCCCAATTTAAGATGCATTAAGGACATGTGTCTACACATGTGCACCCTTAGATGCTTTAAAGTGGTAATTTTAGGTTATTTGTGCCTAAGTTTGATACCTGCAAATAACCCTAGCACAGATATATATTAACAAAAAATGGACCCTTGTCCTGAAAGATTCAGTGTCTACAATTAACTGTTGCATACGTAAGGAGCTGAAGATGTTCACCAATTGCTGCTGTCTTTATACTATATCTAATAGTCTATATATGCAGTGTATTCAGAACTCTATTGTCTGTAGATTCATACTCATACTATTATGGACATTTCAGAAAATACTTTATTTAATAGATGAGTGAACAATAATATGCACCAAGATGTTGTTATAAAATTTCTCTAAGGGTTTGGTCCCAAAACACACAGAGTTTGAAACTGAATTCTAACATGCATTTATTTTCTAAAATATTACCTGACAACATAGTGTTAATATTTTATTGGTGAACTTTACAATGGGCCCTTGAGTCTTGTGCTAAGCATTTTATTTTAAACTTTAAGGCAGAGCTAAACATTCTTATCTTTGGATATAACCATGAAGTTGAATACTATAGAATTAAGCAAAAAGAACATAAGATTACTATAATATTAAGGCTGGATGCATAAGCTTACATGCATAAGTATGCATTACTAGCACAGTACTTAAGGATTTTGTAAGCTACCTCCACACTGAGTCTGGGAGAACTACCGAGAACTACACTCCAACTCACTCCTGCTCAGTCTACATCAAAACCTGAAAATAAGATGGTAAACATTAGGGGTATGCAAAGTGGGCTCTACTTGATTCAGATTTGAATTCAGCCCAAATCGGGGATGGTGATTTGATTCATTGCTTTGGATCACTGTCCCTGATTCAATTTGGCCAAATCTGAATCTGGAGATTTAATGTTGATTTGGAGAATTGCCAGTTCTGACACAGACACAGCTTTAAATTTATTTTCTACATACCTCGAGGTACCAGTGCAGCTTGTGAACGCTGCAGTGCTGGGGAGCATGGAGCATCCCACAGGAATTCAAAGTGGTGGGCCCTTCACATGCTTAGCGGTGAACCTGGAAGTGGACTGGTCCGCTTCTGGGTTTGCTGCTGAGCGTGCTGGGGAGTCCCCCACACTCCTGTGGGACGTTCCATTCATTGCAGCATTCACAAGCCACCTGGTACCTTCATGTATGTAGAGAAAACACTTAAAGCTGTGCCTGTGTCAGAATTGGTGATTCTCCGAATCGGCATCAAATCTTCAGATTCACCAGGTCTCTCCAAATCAATTCAGAGGGTTCCAATTTGATTCGGAGAGATTGAAGGTCCTCTTATTTGATTAGAAGATTCAGCTGCTGAATCTGCACTGAATCAAATCAGGGACTGAAGTTTTGCACAGCCCTAGTAAACATAACTTTGAGTGGTCCTGTACATGTGCCTGAATACTACTCTCAGCCTGGCTCTGGGACACATTTTACCATGGTCAGGGCTGCTAGATAGTGGGAACATTCTCTCATTTGAGAGATTTAGTATACACTGGGAACAGGTGCATAGCACATGCTGCAATGGTGGTCTGGAGTTCTGCACAAAAACTAACATAGTTAATTGCATGATATGGGTCTCATATGGTGCTTTATGCCACACAGCCATTGTCCTGCATGCTATACAAGTAAAGAGAAGGCCTTTGCTGCAAGATACTGACTGAATAAATAGGCAAGACAAAGAAGAAACTGAGAGGGGAAGTCGAGACAGATTACCAAATCTTTGTTTTAAGTGACACAGTAGATTGGTTTCAGGGGTAGAGACAAAATTTAGTTCTGTCAATGGCCTGCTCAGTGGCCAATGGTTGGGTGATGCTCAGAGTCGGTTTCTCAAACATAACTTCATATTTATTTTTTCCAATAACTATGATAAAAGTAAATTTTAATACTTGTGTAAACTCTATTACAAAGTTCCACAGAACAAATATTGTGAAAAATGCCTGTTTCATAGAAATAATTAAATGATGGAAGCAAAATCTCTAAACTTTTTTTTGACAAAAATAAGTAAGAACTAGATTCTTCTGAAATACCAATGAAATATTTTCGTCTGTACAACTATAATTGGACATGTAGCTCAGTTTACTATTACCTTTGTGTCACTGCAATATAATCCTATAGTTTTCTTAACAAATCTTAATATATCTGTTCCTTTTACTATATGACCTCTGTATCAACAGCTCAGTTTTCTCTTGCATTGGGTTTACTTTTAAAATAAATAGTGTAAAAATTAAATTAATTCAATGTCTATAGAAGGTGTTGGTTCTAAAACCATAGAATTGGATTTCTTTTCTTTGTACGGTCATGTTGATTCAGCACTAAACTGGCATTTTGGGCTAAAAACAGACCACTTCCTCAAACAACACTGAGTGTTGTTTATAGCCACGGCTATAGACTTTGAGTGGGGTGTGCCAATGCTCCTGCTGGGACCAAAACCAGAGGTTCCTGGGCAGAGGGTCTTGCCCTTCCACTCAGGGTTAGACCAACTACTATATCTGGGATCAGGAAGAAATTTTACTCCATGGTCAGATTGATACAGACTGGCGGTGGGGTGGGGTTGTCTTCCTCTATAGCAGGGGAATGGCCCTCCACCTGGGATCTCTTCAGCATATATTGACAACATTTCATAGAAGCAGGACACTGGCTCTCCCACTTTTATCTGTGGCAGGTTAGGGTGTTATGTCTGTGTTGTCAGGGTTGACAGTAGCCCTACTTAGAATACGGATTGTATAGGATGGTTGAGATAGGGATGGTGCTGTCTTAGGCAAAGGGATGGACTAGATGATCTCTTCCAGCCCTATTTGTCTGCAATTCTATGGTTTATTATGGCCCTGATTTGGATGGGATACATGTCCCATCAAAACAGATGCAACAAAGCTGCTTACATGCTGGGGGGTCTTTTTATACAGTCATTTTGGGCAGCTCCTGGACATCTTTATCCCTGGATTGTCCATGCATTAATACATGAAATTAGTTTTACGCACACTTTAGGCGGCTTAAAATTATTCCACTCTCACCTCATTTCCCCATTAATATGTAGCTACTCTCCACAGATGAGCCACCCAAATTGCAGTCCTCCAGCATCCCAGGATGCAGTATCCTCTCTCCACCCTCCTGTTCTGTGCGGAAAAACTTTCCATGCCCTGAACTCTACTGTCTGTGGCACCAAGCCAAACCCTCTTCTCACCCCTAGAAGTGTGACCTTCCCACTCCCAAGGGTGCAGCCCCATACAAACAGCCTGCAGAGCACATGCCAGCTAGCCAGGTGACAGGGCACATATGGGCCCAGGAGTGAGGTCTCAGTGGGTGGGGGAACAAGGTTGGGGCCTAGATTGGGTCCACATGAACTGTGACTTTCTTCCTGGGGCAGGGACAGTAGCTCCCCCACAAAAGTACGTTCCCTCACCACTCCCATCTCCAAGATAATCCAGGAAGTGTGACCAGAATCCCAAACACTCCAGTCCCAAATCTCAATTTATTAAAATATGAGACCTTTAATTACTACTTCTATTTCTTTTTACGTTTTTTCTTTTTTTTTTTTATCCTTTAGTGGCTGAGTCTGCAACTTTCTGCCTCTATCTCCACTTCAGTAAAATGGGAATAATGTCATCTAAAATTCTTTGAGGAAAGGACTTTGATAAAAGGAATAGCTTTATTATTATTTAGGAACAGGCTTAACCTTTATTTAGAATACTTAGCATCACATAGAATGAGTCATCCTATGAGCAGTATTAGAAAGGAACAATGACTCAGAGAGAGAGTTCATTCACTGCTTGTCCCATTAACCCTGGGGAGTATGTTGTAACTTCCCCAGTATCTGCTCAAGTCTAATGACCACTGTGGCCAGGTACACACATTACACTTTTACTGGTGTAAGTGATTGGAAACTGGTCTGTGTGGCGAGCCAGTAGGGGGTGCTCCTGTGCTGAGCCACCCACCTCACTGTGTCTGACCACCTTCCAGGCTCCAAGTACCTCCCTGGGGGTGCCTCACATCTGGCCAACCCCTTCCTGGAGCACACTCGGTAGCCTGGAGATAGAGCTGCCACCACCCAGAGATGAGCTTGATATTTTTATTTTTTTTTTTGCTTTGCACCCCTGGGAAACACAGGCCTAGTAGCCCTTGAGGGAACTTGACTCAATTCAAGAACTTGGGGTGCCTCCCTCAGTTGGAAGCACAAGTAGTGGTCTCCCTTAGTTAACTGAACCAAAGGGACCCCAAGGCATAATCTAGACTCACTCCCAATAAGTATCCCGTGCTAGGTACAAAGGAGAACTTTATTGGTTACAAGGAGTAAAGCTGGAAAAGGGTACAGAGTACAGCAATATCAGAAAAATCCCATAGAGTAAACAAGGTGGCTGGAGCAGCCTTTGATCATGCATCTGAGTTACTGCAAGCTGTATGTCTAGTTAGATCATAGGTAGCTTACTCATGAGTATCATCCAGAGGCAGGTGGAGATTCCCTCTGGAGGCAGGCAGTTCCTTGATCATGAGTTATCAGAGAAAGCAAGTTTCAGATGGTCCAGATCCTCTCTCTCTGAGTTTTCCTTATGGCTGCTGCCTCCTCCTGGCAGTCCTTAACTTATCGCCCTTATGACCTCATATACCTGATCCAATGGAGGCCAGCACCTGTTGGCTGTCAGCCAACCAATTTGAAATGCATAACTGGTTGCTGGGCAGACTGGCAGTGTCTAGCCCACCAGGGTGACCAAGCCCCTCACCCAAATATGTGATGCCAGTCACGTAGCCAGAGGGAGCAGGTTTTCCCCCTGCCTCAGGAATGTATCCAGCTCACCTTACCCTCTCTCTTTAGGTAAGGTATATATCCTCTGAAGGGCCCAAATTGTCACAGAGCAGAGTTTTTGGGGAGAAACAGAGATGGCCTTTTGCTACAGTCTATACCTGTAACAAAACAGAAGTTTGGCACAGATTGGTTTAAAAATGGTAGAAGCCAGTCTAAGATTTGCCCCTCCCCTCCCCCCACCAAAGGGCAAATGTATGTTCTGCTCCTTACCAAGCTAAACTATGCCATTACAGAAAATCAATTGCACCTCAGACTTTCAGAATGTCTTTATCTTCCTAGCCCATATGCCAATGCACCACCCCAAATCTATACATTGTGCTAGGTGAAAGGATAAAAGGGGAGCACACCAATTGTGAAATCCTGGTTCCATTGACTTCAGGGAGACCAGAATGTCACTTCAGGTGGTTAGTCCTATAGGTGCTGCTCACACTGGGATTCAGCTTCTGTGGAGCTCTAACAAAGAAGTGATAGGGACTGCAAGTCTGTGTTAAAAACAGCCAGAGCCTCTTTAGCAGAGATTGTGGCAACTGTAAGGTCCCCATGACTGCCTGCCTCTGCTGTACTGAACACTCCCTCAGTGGGTGAACAAGTGATTTATAACCATGTGCTTTGAGCCTTTGCTCACAACTGACAAGGCTTTATCTTATGTGGAGTTGTGACACTCACATGTTTCTGATGTGGACACCTGTCTAACTAAGCAGGTCAGAAGGCTCAATTCTGCTCCTGCTGAAAACAAAGGAAGTTTTAATAGTGATGTCACTTGGAAGCAAGACTGGGCCCATAGACCATCTTCATCAGGAGATAACTTTGTAAGTTCAAACTCTAGTAGCTTCATAACAGTAACGTGTGTCTTATTGCTTTGTTTATCAGTCCATAAACAGTATTATTTTTCTCTTTCGAAGGTACTCAAGTATCTTATTTTAACTATAGGGTGTTCTCTTATGTTTTTATTTGTGTTCCAAGGAGGCACTAGTTTTGACTATCTTATTATAAACGGTGAACCCAACAAGACAATGCTAAAACTCCTAAAAACATATCCATATTCAGGGTACGTTAAATAAATTTTATAATCCTCCAAAAAGATGATAAATATGTTTATAGAATGAAAAAATAGGGAAGTCCAAAAATATCAATAAGCAATTAAAAACAATCAGAAGCGGGGACATTACTCAGTGAAATAAGTGGTTAGAAATTTTTTGAATTATTCAAAAGATGAGCTATAGTAATAGAAATATTTAATTTAGCTTGAAGGTCAGTCAAAGTCAAAAGGTAAACAGCTATATAATCTGTTTCCCAAAGTAAATTTATCCTTGGGAACTACAAAGTAAAACAAGCTTAATATACAGAACATTGATGCCACCGTATCATTGATATAAATGGCAATGAGCTGTACAGAAAAAAAAAATTAGAAATACTCCTAATTTTATCAGCATTCTATAACTATTTTGTTTTATTTAAATTAACCTTCTGGTAATGCAGCAATAGTGTTTGATGCTTCTCTTGCTAAAGTCAATAGAAGCTTTCAAATAGACTTCAAAGAGAAAAGGAGAAGGCCCAGGAGCTATCCTCTTAAGCTTCCATTTGGCTGGCTGTCTGGAAAATGTCAGAATTCAAAGGATTAAAGCTTTATTTGAGACTCCTAATTTAAAGTGTTACTATGTGCTGTAATGGCTTTGCTGGTCATGCCATGAAATAAACTAGAAAGATGTCTCCTAACCTTTAATGACAGCTCCTCAAAATTTAAGATTAAGGCAAGTATTGTGATTTTTTTTTTCTTCACAAAAGAATTTACAGACAGTGAGGAAAGGTGGAGAGACCCTACCTGACTTGATTTAAAAGTATAAAGCATTTGTACATTTTTAGTACAGTAAAACATTTACTGCCACTATCTGGGGCAATATATTTTAACACTATGTTTTATACCTCATTTGCCACAGAAGTTCTTGAGACTTTAGTCAAAATGTGAAAAATAACTTTGGGTGCTACCACATTTAGTATTTTTCCTAGCATCCTGTCCTACATAAGAAATAAGACATTGTGGACCATACCAAGTAAAGGATTTATGTAGAATTTAGGCATCTAAATGAAGAATTATGATCTTGAAACCCCTGCTCAGCTGTTGCCTATCCCTGGAGGCACCTTGATACTACAGGTGTCCCCCTGCCTTATTTTAGAGTTTTTTGCAGGTGCCTAATGAAGAGTGAAGTAGTTAGCCATGTTAGTTTGAAGTCAAACAGAACTGTTGCACTTCTGTATATGTGCAGAACTGATCCAGTCTTTCCAGGGCTGAGAATAAATTGTTTTTTAGCTCACTCCTAAGCCATTCTAACATCCAGTAGCTAGGCATTCCTATGCCACTCCCGGGGGGATCTGGTAGGGATTCTCAGACCACTTACAAGGTTCCCAAACCCCTGCAAGGTTCTCTCACAAAATGCAGTTGTGGCTACCACTCTCAAGATGTGCCATATAAAAGCCTGGTGGCTCAGCTAGGACACCAAAATCCTAAATTCAAGTACCTCCTCTCCCTGGAGGAATTCAAACCTAGCACTCACCTCCACATTAGGCCATATACTAGCTAGAAAGCAATGAACCTTATTTCCTTTCTGTTAAAGGAAGTTCTGCTGTAAAGAATCTACAGATGGACGTTCTGGTCCCTGATGCCAGATCTGTTCCTGTATTGCAATAAATCTTGCAATAAATCTTGAAATCTTTTCTTCACAGCTTCAATAAGAAGCATGAAGACTTCCCTCCCCCTCTAACCTTCTGGTTCTTGGGGTAGGGAAGCAAAAGCTCTCTTCTTGAAGTTAGATGTATATTTGAATTCTCTTGATCTAAAGAGTGAATTTCCCTGAATCTCCAACTTCCTGGGTAAGTAGTCAACCTACTGACCTTCTATTTAAAGGGATGATAATCCCAACTACCAATACCGTACTTTTTTTTTCTTCTTTGGTAGTGCATTTTAAAAGAAAAGAGGGAGACTTATGTTTTTTCTGGGGGAAAACAACGTATAGGTGCATACCTTCAGAAGAGGTCCCAGGGTTCCTGAGTGGATGGAGATGCATGAATCCACATGGGGCAGGATTTAAGATTCAACATCCTTAATATTTCCCTATTGGCTATATTTATTGTGAGGGGAGAGCAGTTCTTTTAGCATGCTAGATGTTTTGGAGTCTAAAAGTTATGTACTGAGGCTCTTCGTCTTAGACAAATAGATCTTTTAGTGCATCTGACCTCATATGCCAAGTCCTGAATGTCACCTTTTACCAAGATGGGACTTGGGTGAAATATAAGCATCTAAGTTCAAATAAGATATAAACAAGCCCCATTTTATCAGCTGCAAAACACATTAGGCATTTAAATGATTTTGGTGCTTACATTTTGGTCCTGAAGATGCCTAGGCACCTGAATGGCTAGGTGCCTAGCTCATATATAATCTGCACTGCAGTCCAAAACCAACATGGAGCAATGCTTAAGCCTCTGAATACACCCCATTGTCTAGTCTCAAGGCTCATTACATATGTTCTGAGCATGCCTCTCTCACAAACCACCACTGAGTTCACACTCTATACAGCAGCCACACTTGCATTTAAAAAAAGTTAGGAGAGGCTTTTAGCATTAGCATTTTAACATTAGCATTACTGGCCTCAAGTGGTCCTGAGCCTATCTTATCCTGAGGAAAGTCAAATTGACATCTGCCATTTTCCATAAGTCCTAGCACCAAGCTGTTTGATAGATATGGGACACAATGTTGCCCCAAGGATATTTTTATCCTTTACTGTGTCTGCCTAGTTTGATCAGTGCATTTTTGTTTGCATTGCCCTTTTGTTGTGCTGGCAGAAAAGAATCAAGAACACGAAAAGTAGTTTTTTTCTACCTAATTTTGGAAATGCTACCAATGCACTTCATAAAAAAAATCTGAGTTTGTCTTTCTTCTGCAATGAAATGGTAACAAACTGGAAAGAAAGAAAAAAAGTCACGTTAAGTAACCATATTAGCTAAAATAACTTCCCTGTTGTGTTATAGGCACAAAGCCACATAGAAACTGGCAAAATTGCCAGGGAATGACTAGTGGTCTCTGCTTCTGTGACAAATTTGCTTTTTCTCTCCGTGTTGAGTGGATCATGAAAATAAGACCTTTTTATTTGTGTGCTTTTTGTTTTTGTTTTTTAAGCCAGTTGGAATTTATATTGGGCATTTCAAGGATGGCAGGTGAATGTGGATAGGACTTTAGAACGTTTCTCCATAAAATACAGGAAGCTGCCAAAGGCAATAAACCCCCCCTCCATAAAAATTCTCCTTGATTCTGCAGCACTCGTGTTCCCATATAGGTGCTACTGATTGTTTCTCCCTTTACCATTCTTTGAGCCTCATCTCCATCTTGAGATGAAAGACACAAAATAGCAGTTATGCAAGAGTTATTCTTGTCACTTATGCCTGGGAAACATTATTAAATTAGTTCTCTATGTCAGTCTAAGAGAAGAAAGAGATATATTGTAATGCAGCAAGCACTAAACTAAAGTGCCACACAAGAGGAATTGCAAAGTCAGCTTTTTGGGGGATGCGGGGCGAGGGAAGTAAACAAGGACAGCTATGGAGAAAGGGCATGTGTATCTGTCCTTCTAACAGACAGAAGCTGCAAGCAATATTAACCCTGCACCTAGGAGGCAGGTAGGTACAGATTAGTTGAAATACTAAGCAACATGTTTCTGTAAGACGACACAAATTGCACCTGCTGAAGGAGCAGCAACGGTTCACAGTGCTGTGTCTGAATTTCCAATGAGGCCAATATGATGAAAGGGTGCTTAGCAGTCCTTGATGCCCAAAACTTTGGAGAATCAGGGCCTAATTTTAGGAAACAACAGATCTGTATTCAGTTGTGTACAGCTCTTTAGTATGTACAAGTGTAAATTCTAATCAACAGATTAGATACTAATTGGAGAATTTGAGGAAAGGAGTCTAATATCTATTATTTGTAGTATTTATTATTTGTATAACTATAGTTCAAAAGAGTTCATAATCTGGAATAAGTCCCCTTTGTGCCCCATCCAAAAACGCTACAATCTGAAAATAGAACAAGAATAAAAGAGTTGATGCATATAGACAGGGAAGCTTAACAAGATAATATTATGATAGGCAGTGGTTTCAGCATGCCAGTTGCCTAGCAATTGTCAATCTTTTTGTAGGTATCATGGCAAAAGGGAAGTTTTAAGAAGCATTTTGAAAGGGGTTTTACTATCTATATTTCTGGGTTAGGGATTGATCCAACTTCCACTGATATACAGCTGGCCAAAAAGGAGGTGTGGGGTTTTCCCTCCAAAATTTGTCATGAATTATAAACTTTAAGGACATTTTGGTTTTCAAAACACCACAACAATGTGTTTCTTAAATGAAGTGCTTCCTAGACCCTGTAGCTGTTAAATGAAATAAACATTCTTGTCAGCTTCAGGAAAGCAAACAGGAGCAATGCGCCTTTTTGCCAAAGGTGTTAACTTAAAATAGGAACAATAGCTTCCATCTTACATCTGTTGCAAAGTATGTTTTTATATATACATGGTTTTCAAAACAAATAAATCAGTTTCTCAGGACTCAGGAACAGCACTCCAAAACAAAGTGGTGTGCACATATTATACACAGTAGTGGTATATTGGTAAGGACAATATTACAACTGAAGTCTCCAAAGCAATTTTCACCAAGATAAGGGTGTCATTTTAAACATTCTGGAGAAAAAGAAGACCATTCCATCAAAATGGTAAAGTTCAAGGAGCACAAACATGATAATAAAAAATCCATAACTTTGACAGCCTTTTTGTGTAATTTTAGAAACATATAGGTGTATTAGTACAAAAAGGATGGTAATGTGAATTTAAATATTTAAGGATTGTCCTCAGGCCTGGCAAAGGGGGAAAGAAGGTAAAATCATTCTTCTCTATGGCTAAATACAGACATTCAAAAAGCCCAAGGCAGAATCCATCTAAGTTATACAGTTTTCTGTAAGTGGCTAGGTTAGAATAGTAGTGAACAGTATACGTTTGCCTTTAGGTGACGGAGAGGAGGGAATGGGCAGGGGCCATGCAGCCTGTTTGCACTGGTTGAAGCCTGCAGGTTGGGGGAGCTCCTGCATGCCTCCCAGAGTGTCCCATGGGTTCCCTGGGCTGCTGGAGACTGCCAAGTGCAACCAAGCACTCAGACCATTCCTGATTGGCTGCTGGCAAGTATGGGCAAGCAGGCATACTTGCCCACACCCTACCCTAGTAGCTTTGGGATCCTGTAGCTATGGGCTAAAAAAGATTTGCAGCACCCCAGGTGCCCATGGCCTGGGTACTTACCAGCAGTGGCCAAGGTTCAGGGATTACAGGGTTGCCTCCATGCAGCCCCAGTCCCAGTATTCTGTCCCCTGCTACCCCAACCCACCAGAAGCGAGCCACCTGTGCTGACTCCTGCTAGAGAGAGAAGAGAGGAGTCCATGATGGGGTCCGGGTGGCAGGGCACCTGTCTCTGGCCTCTAAAATACGATGTGCAGGAGCTAGGCTCCATGGTGCTGTGCCCAAGCATGTGGGTCCCTGGCTAGATATCTGGGAGTAGGGTCAGACTCCGTGGGACTATGCCCAAGCACTCAGTTCTCCTGCGTTCAGTATCACGTACATCATGGGGTGCTTTGTGATGGGGGCAGCGCATGGCCCAGGGACATAGGTGCTCAGGTCCTGGGGCTCATGCAGTGGACATGGATGCCTCCCTCCTGCCCCCCTCCCCACCTGCTGCCTGCCTATGGCTGACAGGTGGCTGGAGGCAGAAGTCCCAGCCAGGGAAAGGGTCTATGGTGGCTCAGCTCTGGGAGACCTTAAGGGCAGGGCCTGCTGGGCACTCAACCAGAGCAGCCCAGTGTGGTCTGAGTGTTAGCATGCCTTCCTGTAAAGGAGGGCAGGTTGTAGACGGGTGCAAATGAGGTTGGGATGCTGGAGGACAGCAATATAACTTGAATCAACAGCGGATCTGGTACAGAAATTTGACTGACCAGTCTAACCTGATCAATTAGATTTGAGTGCACATTAAACCAGGTCTATCGTGGACCAGGTTCTGGCATCTTTAAAATGGTCTACCTGCACTGAACTTCTGTATAGTTATGGGTTTTGAATAATTTCCAATCTCTTAGCCAGGCTTATGTATAATGTCTGTGTCTGGCCTATTTTCAACACATGGATTATTCTTCTCTTAGTACTGCCACATTCATTAACATGGCTGTAGTTGTCTTGTGACATGTCTACACTGCAAATTCACCATGCAAGGCAACACCAAATTCAAAGACCCAACTCTGCTTTGCACACACAAAGTCCCAAACTAGAAGCATGGTAGTTGCATTCAAATGGCATTGTGTGTCTAATTTGCACTGCCAATTACCACCACTGGCATGCCTAATAGACCATCAATGTTCACACTGACCTTTGACCTTCATGATCTTAGAACTTGGCTATCTGTTTGTAAAAATGCAGCTGCAATCAATAATTCTATTATTTCATTCCTAACTTGCTAACTGAAAAAGATATGGTCCTGAACTGTACAGGTTTCTACTCAAATAGATCCACCCCTATGATGAAAGGTATTTTTCATATGATAGGGAAATAGGATTCAATCATTTTTGCTTGACTGTTTTACAATGTATACATTTTATTGAGCTCATGGGAATGGACCCAAACTTCAACTTTTACACTGTATTTTCCTTTATTTTCATTCCTTATTTCTTTTGTTTGATCCTTGAGCTACCTAACATGAAAAACTTAGAGACACATTGTGAACACTAAGATTTTTTTACTTGAACTAAATTCATTTTCTGATAAGGGTTTTTTTCTTCTCCAAAAAAGAAAATTAGTGTTATGTTATTAGAACAGTGAGAGGCAGTGAGATAATTTATTTAGCAACTTCAGTGCCACAAGCAGTCAATACACATTGGACATAGGATTCATTGATTAAAACTGTAGACTTTTGTTCTTGGACAGCCCCATCCATCCAACAGCTTTAATCACCATCCCTACAATGTTGATTCACAAATCAGCCTTGCCAGTTCTGATCTTTTTTCCTTCTTTAACTAGTGTTGCTAAATGCCTTTCTGAAATCTTTTCCTGGAAGTTGACCATCCAATTCACTCTGTTGTTCCATACACAATTCACTATCAAAGTCATTCACTCTTTCGCTGATCAAGTTAAAGGATACCATTGCACTCTACTGGAAAATAAATACTCTGCAGCAGACAAACCCTTAATGCATTCTATCTTTCAGCTTTAATCACAGGGTTTATAAAATACTCAGCATAAAGCATTTTTGACAATTATCTTAAATTTACTACTGATTTTTACCAGACATTCAACCTCCTCTTCAATTTTCTCAATGAAAAATGTATTGATTTACTATGAATAACCTCTATACTTGAATATATATGTCTGTTCTGAAATACTGGAATTAATGGTCTGCCCCTATGCCATTTAGGCATCTGGTCATTACCTGTGTGATTGCACATTAGAGGTTTAGGAATATTCCAGGTTTTACTTAATAGTGTGAGATTAGGGCAAACAGGATTACACACGCATTGCTGAAGTGATTTAACATTAGATTATTAATTCATTATTGTAATGACATTCTGAAAAATAAGGCTTCTTAAAAATAGAAGATAGAAATGTCTGTTACTCAGATTAGAATTTAATAAATAATGAATAAAAAAAAATCAAATAATTGCATTTATCAATTAATGCAATTCATGTGGAATATTAGCATTCATCAAGTAATGATAAATAGTGCTGCTAAAGAATGAATTTCTTCCACAAAATTTGAAACATCATTAGGCATCACTAAATAGATGTTGTAAAGTTAAAATTGTCACTAGATAATTTCCCAATTACTACATTAGTAAAATGATACAGGATTTGTGATATATAATTTATATTGGGAGCCTCAAAACAAATTCTACAAAACAAAAAAAACCCAAACAGATCCAGTGATAAAAATCCCTAGGTTGATTACATTACTGATAAACCAAATCCCATGAAGTAGCCACTTTGTCTCAGAATTCAACAGAGAAAAGCTAAATTAGGTAACAGCTGTAAAGGAGGAAAAGAAATGTATGAGGAGATGGCAGAAAGTAAATAGGTCAAGAAATATCTTGTTTCTGCCTTTAAGATGTTATCCCTTTCTTCCTAATATGCCCACTACTCACTTGTGGTGGTATCAGAGTGGCACAGAATCCTGTAAGGAGAAGGCTGGGTACAGACAGTGGTATGGTAGGACAGTGTTATGGGCACATGATACATCTAATCTACCCCATTCTTTTCGTACTCCTGGAGGAGCTGCCCAGGGAAGATGTCCTACTGATCTGCTCCTGATTCACAGAATAACTTTGGATATGAGGCAGTGATGAGGGCATCTCCTGCAACTACTCTTGAGATCTGTCTCCAGCATGCTCAAGAACAGCAGAAGGGATGCCCTATGCACTTAATATTGTGGATGTAATGAACAGGAGTAGGTATAGCAGTGCCTCGGATATTAAGCTAAGTATTAAGCTAGTAGGCTATCTGCACTGCCTCCATGCTAGCTGCAGGAACACATCCAAGATACACTCTGTGACCATTCACTTCAACTATATGCACCACATCAGAAGTGAAGCAATATAAGATGCTTAGACATGCACTAATAAATACAACGGAAACTCAAAGCCTAACAGCAGTACTAGACCATGATTTCAGGGATGCTCTAAGGCAGTCACAATGCCTCATGTCTGAGATTGGGCATAGATGTAAGTGGACTTCTTTTTGGAGGTGTTACAAGGCTTAGCATGGGGCATTGCTGACAAGGCATTTGAGTTTGGTCCTACATATGGACCATGCTGTTGTTCAACAAGTATAAAGAACTACCCTTTCACTAAACAGTGGACAATTTTTTAAAAAAAGAATGAAATGGCACTGTTAAAATCCCTTCAAACCAGTTTAGCAAGCCATTATCTGTGAAAGTGATTGGTGCTAAAATAAGAAATCCCAACACACTCAACTTTGAAACTGATCCTGTAAGTAAGGACTGCTGGCATGAATAAGGGTTTGGCCTTTATCAATGAAACATGAAATAACTACTACTACTACTAATCAGTCTTAGTTAATCACTTCTTTTCAAGACATCTAATGTAATGCATTTTCACTACTATCAGTCCACTCATGTGTACAATGTGAGCACAACGATCCTATCTCTCTCTTTTATGTACTTCATTTGGTGTAGCTAATTGTTGCTGCTTTTCCTAAGATGAACCATGTAAGCCTATCTTGTTCCTTCTATGCAGTTATTTCCTAATGCAGCATGACATATGCATGAGGGATAAAACTCTCATTTGTATGTAAAATCAAAACACATGTTCTTTGAATACCAGTCATAAGTATCCCATTCCTATTTATATATTCACTTATCACTCTAGGGATAGTACTGCTGGCATACACTATGTGTGTAAAGAATAGTCTTTGTGAAAGCAATTACACTATGTCTTTCAGCAAGAAAGTATATTTGAAAACAACAGTATTAAAGGATATGCCATCTAAAATCTAATGCAATTCAAAATATTTCACAAGCTATACCAGACAGATTTATCACTACAGCTGGTCAGGGATTTTCAGACTGTTTTTTCACTGAAAATGTTGATTCATCTAAAGCTAAATTATTCAGAGGACTGTATCCATGAGTTACAATAAGGAGAGAATGCCTTGTCTAATCAAAGAGCAAAAGAACCTCCCCCCACCCCCTAAAGGAGCTAATAGCTCAGTGGTGACTAGACTTAACTTGTGTGTAAGAAACCAAGCAAGGTCCATATTCCTGTTTTGTCTGATTCCAACAAAGGTCCTGAATCTCATTCTCTTACCCTTAACATCAGGGTATTGGCTGTTTCTGAGGTGGGAACCTTCCCAGTTTTCTTTGTTGTGAATGGTTCATATTTTACAAACTAAGCATGTAATGAAGAACTTCTTTCCTACCTACAGGGCTAGAAATATATTTTCTCTTTCTCTTCTTTCCTACACCTGTACACACTTTGAAAAGTCTTGAGTTTGTTCCAAGGTATAACATGGAATATTTGAAATAGTATTTTTTTTCCAGGATGGAAAAAACCATTTTCCATACAGGTCTATTTATCATATATATCTATAAGGTGGATTTGCTAAAAAAAAAAAAAATCCATTCTGAAGACTCTGAATACACTGATATTTTCTGACTGTACCATAACAGCTAAAGCAAAAGGAATGTCTAGAATAAGGCTTTCTTTAATATATGTAGATGCATTTACACACAACACTACGGGTGCATCTACACATGACACTATGTCACTGTAGCAATGTGCTACAACAATGTAGAACTGGCAGGCAAACAGTGTGGTGCTGCAGCTATGGCACTGTAGCAGCATGTTCCCTCAGTATGTGAATTGCTACGGTGATGTAGCAGCTAAAAATAAACATGCACTACTGGCATGGTGCAGTATGGGCTGTTACTGTGCCGTCATTTAGTACTCCCATTAACAGTGGTGCCATAGGGGCACATGTAGACATGCCCACTTTTGATCTGTGCATATAAAATTTTACAATCCCCCCAAAATAGTCAATAATATGTCAGTTTTTCTTCTTCTCAGTTGTGACCTATTTAACACTTACAGAATGCAGGATGATCAATGAAATAATATATATATATATACACACTAATATACAAGAAAAGTTATATCAAAGAAGTTAAAATCTAGACCTAGAAATGAAGATATTTCAAAAGTTATGTCCAAAAGTCTATTGGCTGGGGATTCTGTATGGGTCAGAGAAGAAATATTTCCCTTTGCCTCAGGACACAAGAAATAGCTGAAACTTTAAGAATAATGTACTCTATTTTAGAGTATACATGGAAAAATGCCCAGCAGCTTATCAAGAAATCCATACATGCCTACCTAACAGCAAGAAAAGGCCCTCAGTGAGGATATAATGCACCTTTTTACAGGCAATGTAAGAAATGGAAGATAGCTTCATTATTATTCTATATTTAGCAGTGAAACAAACAGATACTGTAGTGCAGTTGCTAATTATTCACACTTTGGACCAACAAATCAAATCCAACAGTTTGGGAAGTGTGCAGGTTAGAGGAATATTTAAGATGAGCAGTGGTCTAAACCACACATCCACAATTACAATTTTGTTGAGAATGAAAGTCGTTTTTCATAGAAGTAATGTGTAAAACCCTCTTATACTCTGATGCAAAATAAAAGATGCAAAATCCTTTCAAGCCAAAATGTTGAATTATAATTTAGAGGCTGATTCTTTCATGATACTCAAACTACCTCACACTAGGAGAGGTTCCATTGAAATAAGAATGCCCACTCAGACACATTTTGTTGATAAAGCTCTAAATTCTGTGTTTTATGCCTAGTGGCAGATTGCCAATGCAATTTTGATACAACCTCTAATTAGACTGTAACAAACCATATTTAATTACATGATCACATGATATTCCCAGCTCTCCTCCCCCACACAGGCTCTGCTTCTTTCACCATACAGGATACTTGATCATGTAAAGTTACATGATAAGGTTGCAAAAGAAAACCTTAATCCTGGCATTTTTTTCTGTACTGTGAAGGATCAGCTAGCATGCTGGGACAGGATCTCATTTCCTGTTGGAGATGGGTGATGGTGTAGGGGACTGAGAATAATAGGACCAATCACTCCTTTGTCTTATAGCACCATGACCCCATACAGATAGACCTGAGTATCAAGGCTGTGCGAAGCTTCAGTCCCTGATTCAATTTGGTGGAGATTCAGCCCAATTCAGTGGCTGAATTTCCAAATCCAGACCCAGGGATACATAATGGAATTTGAGAGACAGAAACCATTCTAGTACGGCTGAGCATTACAGGGAAAGGCTGCCTTTTTGCTCATTCCTGAATAGATAGCTATGCCCTTAAAGCCATATAAAAAGTCAGGAAGCAGCACTGTGTGAAGAACAACAATACATATCTGGCAGGACTCCTCTGGTCTCTTAAATAAGATAGAAACCGTACATGGATACAACAAAACCAGGAGGCAGAGGTGAGCCAGCTATGATTGTGATAATAAGCAATGATAATTGTAAAAAATATATTCTTCAGGGATCTCAAAGTTTATGGAGAATACAAATACTCATATAGCAGCCCCTTCCTGTGAATGCAGAAGCAAGACCCTGGCCAGGGAAAAGGAATTTGGCCAGAGTGGTCACTAGAGGTGCACACACAAGTGATAATTTTCTCCTGAACTGGCCACAAAACACAGTTTATATCTGTGTCCAAACACAAGTGCATGGCTGCAAACAGCTTAAAAAATGGCTGACTGGGTGAAAATCTGACCCCTCATTGCATGAGGTATCAGATAAAGATGTTAGGTAGCATCTTTTGTAACTTGTGTCTGTGGAGCTCCCAGCCTGTCTCTGTTTTCAGAATGAGATGGGGGAAAGGGAACAGAGGAAGTTCAGTCTGGGGGTCCTTCAGCCCCACCAGAGGGTGAGACTGATGTATTGTAGCCCCCTCTGAGGTGGGGGAGCTCCAATTCACCCATGTTATCCTTCAGCACCAGCTAGGGAGCCCCAAGAATGAGCTCCCTCCACTCCCTTTCCCCCCTCCCATCTGAAAACAGTAAGCACTGGCAGAGATTGCTGGCCATTGCTATGGGAACCTGGCTGCAAGCTCCCAGCAAGCAGCTAGATTTCCTCCACACTGGATCCAACAGTAAACTTCTGTTTGGTCTGGGGTAACATTGTAACTCAGAACACTTTGCAGAACGTCTGAGTTACAGCAGGGAGCTGCACTTCTGACTGCAGACTAGGGTTGCAATAGGCACTAGCCCTGTGCCAAGTGGCTAGTATTCACTTCGGATTCGGATATGGCTAATATGGGGGACAGTGATTTGATTCAGTGATTTGAATCACTGTCCTGAATTGATTCAGCCAAATCTGATTTGTCAATTCAATGGCGGCCGAATCTCCCAAATCTCCAAATTGAACAAGTCCCATCCCCTGCCTGCTCTTCCTGCCTCATCAATGGCTGCTCTGCCTGGCCCCAGCATTCCAGCACTTAAAAACAAAAAAACAAAAAAAACCTCACTGGCTACTGCCAAGTGGGGGGTGATCCCCACTGCCCTCCACTGCATGGGGGGCCTCCAGAGGTCCTGACAGCTGCTGCAGCAGCCAGTAAGTGCAGGGCTTTTTTTTTCTAAAGCCCTAGGATGCTGGGGCTGTGCAGGCCAGCCATTGACAGGGCTGGGAAAGCGGGCAGGGGTTGGGGGGCACTGAGGGGGGCTGGAGGAGCAAGCAGGAGATGGGGTTCTGTCAGGGGTCTCTCCATGGTCCTCTACCCCCTCCTCTAGCCTCCCAAATTGGGCCTAATCTCCTCCAAATCGAATCAGTGACCAAAGCTTTGCACAGCCCTAATAGGCACCTGGAAATAACTTAGAAAATGGTTCTTAATGTTGGAAGAATGCAAAAGGTGGCATTAAACACCATCTCCTCCATAAAACTAAACTGAGTTCAGCAGAATCAGACCAGAATGCCCACACTGAATTCATGCATTTTGTATATAGTAGTCCACTCCCAAATACACATCAAAAAGCAATCTAAAACTTTAAAAAGCATTACTGAGGTGTCAGGGAGCACTGCCAAAAGTACACTTTCTCTTTATGTGCTTGTAGGCCACCTTCAAGTCCTTTTAAGGTGTCTTATTTAAGAAATGCATGACATCCTACTTGTAGTGCCCTTCAGCATGTGACAGATTCATACATGTCCTGGTTTCTGTGCCTGGCCTGAAACCAGGCATATTTCTCTTCTTGTCAGGAAGTGTGAAGATCCAGTACCTCTACATGAATCCGCATAGTAGTACAATAAATGGTACATGAGGAGGTAAAATATTTAGGTGTGCTACTAAGATCCTGACAAGGGAATATTTGAATGCAAAACAGCAACATATGCCAATATATGAACAGGGAGATCATGTTTGGTTTCCATGAATGCAGAACTAAAAAGACTAGGTGGTTTGCGAGGGTGTGAATTAGTGTAGAGAGGTGGCTGATGGTCTTAGAGTAGAAAGGGGTGTACACAAACAGTGCTGCAATATAATTTGCTTTGATGCAAAATTAGACATAGTTTATATGGGAGTAAAATTATTGTATTTTAATCTAATTCAAGGGGCTGTGCTGCGTGTATGCATAGTTTCACTACACACACACAGCACAAAGAATGCCAGCTATTTGTAGCAGGGACAGCTTTTCACTGTGTGTGCGCACAGAGCCTAACAATTTGGGCCCTGATCCATCTGCGTTAAGGCACTATGGCAAAACAATGACTAGTAAAGGAAAAAATGGCCATTGTATCATTCTTGCTGTAAGAAGTAGATCAATGTATCTTGGGGAAAAAAAATGTTACCAGTCTGAGACATCAGTTTGGGTACAGTTAAACCTCTTTCTTTAAGAATAGGAAATCAAGAAATCATACTTCAAGTTGGCAATTAAAAAAAAAAAGTTTTAGGTATCTCAATACAGTTTCCACTTATTAGAAAGTAGGTATTTAGTTCTTGTAAGCTACTTTTAAGTATTTTTATCTTTCAGTATTAAAGCTCTCTCTCCAACTAGAAGAAGCTTTGAAAATGGAGGCCACTGTAAGTTTGAATGATACAAGTGCTTGTTATAGCATGGCTAAAAAAAAGATTATATTAATAATGTCATTTTCAATATTCTTGATGAAGTTATTTAACAGTGAATCTGAATCTAAATCTTTTCAGTGATACAACAATATCTTGTGCTTTATTATAACTTGTCACATAATTCCTGCTTTTCTTTTTTTTAATAATGCTTTTTACAACAGACTCCCTAATAAGTTATTAAACACTGTAGCTGAATCTATGAAATATTCCTACATAGGAACAGAACATTTAGAAATGAAGCTATAATTTAAGGAGTTCCAGAAAAACCTTATGTACTGCATTTGTGAAAAATCAAGCTCGGCTTTCCATTTTTATGAAAGTAAAGGGGAAACTCAGGGTAAATATTTACTCACAAATGAAATGTTCTTTGGATTTTGACTTTATCTGCAAATAATAAATTCTCATTGCAAAACCCATTCTGTCCTTTTTATTGTTCATTTTGTCCCACATGTTTTTGAAATACATTGTTTGATGGCACTGATTTATTAATAACATTAGGGATGATTATCTATTCTACTAAACCAAAACATTCAGGGGTGAGAAAAATGAAGCTATACTAAGCAGCGTGGCAAGATTCTCTTTTAGAAATAATTACGTTTCAGACAACACAATGAATCAGTCATCCTCTGGCATGTTAATCAATAGCTGAACAATTTTTTTCTAAAGCAGTTTATGAATACCAAAATAATTGTGATTTTTTTCTTAATATGAGGGGAAAATGTTGTGCTACTGCTAGCTGCCTGTTTTGTAGAAGTGAAAATTCTATAAATAACATGATTACGAATTTGGTTCTGCTTTTCTTTTTCAAGACTTACATAGTAATCTAGCTCTCTTTTAATTGCAGCCAAGCTGGTCAGCAAATTTCATGTCAAGTTTGTAAATGACCCCTTCTGTTCACTGTATCCTTTCAGAGGCTTATGGTAGGAGAGGAAATGCATTTCTTCATTACCTATAACTGTCAGTCAACCTTATTTCCAAGCCACTTATCTCTGATTTTACATTAGAATTAAATGGCAGATAGATGGGACTACACTTTAGTCAGATATGAAGTCTGAGTTTTTGTGCTGATTCTGGAAGCTTTAACCAATTTCATATTGTTACTTAAATTAGCGGCTCAAAGTTTTCATCAGTCTATTTTCCACACTATTATCAGTGTTCCAATAATACTGGAATGGTTTCTTTAACTGTCAGGATCTTCTAATCATATGTCTGCGTAAGAATTACTAAAAGTATCCTGCACATTTTAAAAGGAACAATGACTTCTTTATCTTCTTAAGGGCAAACATTCAAAGATTCAGAAGGCACAAAACTGTACAGACTTCTGTAGAGCTGTTTAGTTGAGAGGAATTTCTTCTTAATCCCTCACTGGTGATAAGTTTATTCCCTTAAGCAGGATGGCTAATAACACTTCTTTACTAATATTTCACCTAGCGTCTAATAACACCTATTGATTTTCTAAAAGTAAAAAGCTATATATTGTTGCTGCTCCTCTGAAGCAATTGGCTCACCAAATTGTTCAGCTTTGCAAGAGGTTGCCAAGTGTTTTCATGTCTGGAAATACTAAATGTTTTTTGAGACAGGGAAACTACATCGCTGATAAATAATCTGACTATCCAATAGTAACCTAACTACACTGCCTCTCCTTGTTGTGGTTTAACACTCTGCTAACATTAGCAAAAAAAGGGTTAGCTCAGCAATACATGGGCTGCCTTGAATTCAGTTTTTTAGCTCTTCAGAGGCAGAAACATGCTGCAGTGGAGGAGGTGGCATAACCAAGGTGAGGCTACCATGCCCACTGCTCCTTTTTCGACCCATCTTACTTTACCTTGTCCTACTAAAGTGGCTTCCTGTTTTGTGAAGACTATTTAACATTACACAGTTTCTTGAATCTTAGCCATTCTTGTTTGCGGTTGTGATAGAATCAAGTATTTGAGCAGTAAGACTCTTTTTTCTTCTTACATTAATGGGCCAGATTCCCCCTACATCAGACTTCTGCTTTATGAAAGAACAGTTGAACAACTAAAATATTATAGTACTGGTTGATATACAAGTATTTTGATTAGACAGATAAAAAGAAAAAGTGGGACTGCAGTGTTTATATTTTGCTTTGTCAGCAGCTTGTTTTCATTCCTATCATTGTCTAATTAGAAAATATGCAAATTTTCATATACATGGCAGTCTCAAGTCATGATCACAGCAAGTCAGGAAAGCAAGGCTGACAACACTACCACCGCTGTATAGTTTTGGGCATCTCAATGGCCCTTCTGTTGTCTGCAACATGACATGATTAAGTGAAGGCTGCAAGACTAGAATTTGAACTGCTGTGCAGCAGCTACGTGAGCCTTTCACAGATAATATTCTGTGAGGGAATATATGTTCTGTGTGGACTGGACATAAAAGGGAAAAACACCACTAAGTTGTATGGTTCTATTCACAGGGAGCTTGCTCCAAGCATCTAAGGCTGACAGTTGTTCAAATCTGAATAAATTCCATTTACAAGATACCCAAAAGTTCAGCTGATGCTGAGATTTGATCTGTAAACTTCTAGAGCTGACAGCATAAATTAATACTGATTAACCAGAATTAGAGGTGTCCAATTGGTGGCCTGTGGACCACATGTGGCCTATGAGAGGTTAATGTGTGGCTCTCATGCCCTCCCCCATTATTCTGACTGCAGTAGTAGCTGGAGTCTCTCACCTTCCTTATCCCTCCTTCAGCTGCTGCTTCCTGATCAAAGGGTATGGCAGTGCCCAGCAAGGGAGGACATGGGATCACACCCACTTGGTACAGCAGTAGGTTTCACCCCCACAGGCATGCACTGCTGTGGAAAGGGGGAAGTAGAGTCAGTGCTGCAGTGGGGGTTTGGCTGTGTAGGCACACATTGCAGTGATAGATAGGAGTGAGCATCTGTACAGGGCATCAGATGCAGCCCATGTAGCATATGACCCCTATCGGTGCAGCTCCCAGCACATGGGCTCTCCAGAAACTTAGAAGCTGGACACAGCCCTGAACTAAATGAAAGAGCTTTTGTTTCTGGAAAATATAAAACATTCACATAATCTGAAGATTGGCATAAAGGAAAACATATAACATACATCTGCTAGTTAGTGCTGTGTGAAATTTTACTGGCCGTTTCATTTCAACACTGTTTTGACCAATTTTGAGGTCAAAACAGCAAAATTGAAACAAAACAAAAGCCCTCAAAATAGCCTTGAAACAAAACAAGGTTGGTCGAAACTTTTCAAAAGTCAAAACATTTCAACCATATGCTGGGGGATAGGAAGTCAGTCCAGCTGGGCTGACCTCCCAGCCCCAGTGCAAGATCTGGTAGGGGGCAGCAAGGCAGCTCAGTTGGGCTGCTTCCCCAACTCCCACACTAGATCACACCAGGGGTGGGAGGACATGCAGCTGGGCTGCTTTCCTGACCCCCATGATCACACCAGGGGTGGGAGGCAGCCCAGCTGGCTGCTTCCCCAACCACCTCACTAGATCACACCAAGGGTGGGAGGCAGCCCACCTCAGCTGCTTCCCCCACCCCCACACTAGATCATGCCAGAGGTGGGAGGCTGCCTCTCATCCCCAGAGTGATCTAGCACTGGGGATGTGAAGTCAGCCCCGCTGGTCTGACACGCCTTCACCAGCGAAACTCGAAACAGCCTCAAAACAGCCTTTCTGTTTTGACAGAATTGAATGGAATAGCTGTTTCAACTTGAAATGAAATTTGAGATGAAACACTGTTCCGTCGAACCAGCAAAACTCAAGGCAAAATGGAATGGTGCCATTTCACATAGCCCTATTGCTAGTTAATTCATAGATCATATGGGAATTGTGAGTTACACATTGTAATACATTAAATAACTTAAATAAAATAATATATTAATTAACCTTAATAACAACATTAAAGCAGGAGTGTCCAACTTCTGAGTGGTTTGGTGCATGCTGCTTGCTCTCCCTGCTGCTGTGGGCACCCCATCTACTACACTATGCCAGTGCCTTCAACTATGCCACATGCCACCCAAGTTTTCATGGTCCCCCCAAACCCAAGGGACACAGGTTAGCTCCTCAGAGACCAGATTCACTTCATGGGTCACAAGTTAGATAGCCCTGCATCAATGCACTGATATACTTTATAATCACTGGATTAAAGCTGCAAGGCTCACCATGTGCTTTACATATGGGAAAATAAAGTTCTTGTCAAAATGTTATAATGTTGTTTCCCTTTGAAGAAAGTGGCTTAATCAATATCAATATAATTTTGTGGATTGTCACAAACTTTTATAAGAAAATATCTAAACATTTTGATGAGATGGGAATGTATTGATAGTTTAATTCAATTGATTTTATTCGATTTGTACAGCAAATTAAATATGTGTTCATATATTTGATATACTATCAATATTTATAATATAATGTCATGTAATTAATACACTTCAAATATTAGTTTAATATTGTATATTAATGGTCTACAACAGGGATGGGCAAAATACAGCCTGCGGGCTAGATCCAGCCAACCAGCCCTTTTTATCTGGTCCACGGGGCCTTTAAAAATTTTAGAAAATTAATTTATATCTGCCCATGGCCACCTGTCAAAGATGACAGGTGACCAGCAGCAGCAGGACCCAGAGGGAGCCTGTGGCTGAGCCACAAGGCTAGCCTGGCTCCACCCAGCCTCCCACCCCCTTCCTGTCCTCAGCCCCCAACCAGAAGCCTCTGTGGCTTCTGGCCTCATGCCCCTGGAGCTGTTCCACCTCCCTCCATCTGAGTGGAAAATAAGGTAAGATTGGATGGAGAGAGTGTCTGGAAGTGGTGGTTGCGAGGAGTGGTGGGGGCTGCATGGAGCAGCGGGGTGGCAGGGGGGCCCATGGGGAGCAGCACAGGAAATGGCAGCTGCAGGGAGTGTCAGAACCCATGTGGTGTGCAGCAGGCAGTGGAGCCACAGTGGGCAACAGAGTAACGGTGGTCCCTGGTGGGTAGTTGGGCCATGGTAGGCCCCAGCAGGCAGCACAGTGGGCTCCGATGGGTGGCAGAGCCATGGCCAGGCCCCAGCAGGCAGCGAGCTGTCTTGGGCCCCAGCAGTTGGTGCGGTTGCAGTGGGTGGCAGACCAGTAGCAGACAGTGGGCCCTGGCAGGTGGAAGAGCCATAGCTGGGCCCCAGTGAGCAGTAGGAAGGAGACCCAAAGCAGGAGGTGGACCCCAGTGGGTGGCAAAGCTGTGGCCAGGCCCCAACAAGAGTCAGCAGGCAGCAGAGCCATTGTGGGTGGCGGGCCTCAGCAGGCGGCAGAGCCGCAGCTGGGCCAAGGCAGGACCTGGAGGGCAACAGAGCCCCGGTGGGTGGTGGCAGTATAGCCATGGGGAGCCCCGGGAGATGGTGGAGCCATTGTGAATGGCAGGGTTATGGCAGGTGGCGGAGTCACAGAGGGGCTGCAGCAGGCCCGAGTGGGTAGCAGGGGCCGTGGGGAGCACTGCAGGGAGCAGTTAGCAAACCTGCAGGAGGGAATGCAGGGAAAGGTGGTGGCAGTCAGAAACACAGAGCCTGTGCAAGTACCCTGGGACTGGCAAAGACCAGGTTGTAGAAACAGAGCCTGGGTGTGGGGTCTGGCTGGCTGCATCATGTGAGGCTCACATGCAGTGTGTTAGAGCTACAGCACAACCCCAGCTCTGTCTCTCAGCACACACCCAGCCACCATACCCCCCACTCACACACACAGCCACTTATATGCACTTGCTTCCCACACAAAACACACAGTAGGACTGTATTTTAAGCTATTATGCAGCCACCTCTAGATACACTTTTTGTAAACACAGAAATCAGTAGAAAAATATTTTTAAATAAAATTAAAATGGGTTATATTAGATGGTGTGTGTGTGTGTGTGTGTGTGTGTGTGTGTGTGTGTGTACATATACCTATACCTTTTTCATGGTTTCCAGATCACAGCACCCTTCCAGTACTTCCAGGGCAAGGGGAGGGACTTCCAATGGCAAAGGTCAGGGGCTAGGAGATGGGACTTCTGGTCCCAATATGGTGACCAGGGTCAGGGCAACCCATCCGGCCCTCAACAGCTCCCCAAAACTTGGTAAGTTGCCCTCCACCCAAAATAATTGCCTGCCCCTGCTCTACAACCGTATTGAATTTTAAATAAATATTAGAATAAAAACAGATCAAAGGTCCATAATTTTTGGACTTTAATTTAGACGAAATGTTCATGTTGACTATTCATAAATACTCATATATTAATATTATATTAATATTATATTAATATTTGTCTTATCCCTATTATACCTTTTTTAATATCAGATCTTAAAAGTCTTTGGTGACACTGCATCGAGTCAAATGGGGCCTCGAATTTAACAGATAATCAACAAAAGTTTGTATGTGTCCCCTCAGAAGGTTTTTTTTAATATTTATGCTACAATGCAATGTTATGCTATCACTGAAAGGACCATAATGAATCAGAATAGGAGAAAAACGTCACTAAATCACTTGACAAAGATCTTGGGAGTCAAGTGGCATACAGTAGTTCTTCAAACCAGGAGCTGAGCTTCAATTTCAGCAATTTGAGGTTTCTTAATTCTCTTCCTCCTGTCTCCCTGCTGTCAACACCTCTCACTAACATTACTTTTATCTCAGGTTTCACATCATTCTTTACCAGTTCCACCCCAAAATGTAATTTTAAACATATTAGATTTTTGTCTTTTTTTGTGCAAGATAAAAATCTACCAATTTTGTACTTGTCATATTTGATAACTATAGCCATGTGAATGGAGGGAATAATAATGTACAATCTCTAGTCAAAAGGTATCATCTGAGAAGGAATAACCAGGAATAATCTAGCCAGAAACATAAGAGCATACAGTCTTATAGTCTCAAAAGTCATAAATAAGAATTTATAATCAGTACAATAAAGTACTGGAAGCCAATGCAAGAGTAGTGAATAGAAGAGACTTGCTAGATAAAACCCTTAAAAACAGCATTTAGTATGTTTTAACACTTTTAATGAATTTCACTAGGATACCAGGTTATGTGACTTATCCAAAGCTTGATGAGGTCAACATAAATACTTACAATACTTCAGGTCCAAAGTGAAAAAGAGTCTGGCTTGAAGTGCATTTAGGCATCAATCTACCCAAGTCTATATATGAATCTTTCAAAGAAGGCAATAAATTCCCAAAATGGGACTATAAAGGGAAAAGGAGCTCTTTGAATCAAGCTGTTTCTGCTCCTATAGAAGCAGTCCAAAATCCATGAAGAGTACCAGACTCACAGCTCCAGACACCATTTATATTTGGAAGCAAGTTTCAAATATTCTGTCCCATCTATTCTTTTTATATCAGATGCACAGTAAATTCCCAAGAGGGTACACCACCATGCTCAGGGGGTGCACATGCACCAGCATGCACTCCTTACACATCACCGATGTTAACACTTATACTAAAGTGTAGCCTAGAGTGGCTACACAATATTGTAACATGAGCTAAGTAACATGGATCAGAAAGTAGCACAGTCTTAGCACAGTGCTAAGACCATGCCGAAGGCAGGGAGGGCTCCAGAGCAGCGAAAAGCCACCTGCCAAGGGCAGCCTCATTAGGCCTCTGAGGAGTCATGAGTTGCCAGGAAAAGGAATTCCCACAAGGGAGGAGGGCCTTCCCACCAGTGGCTAGCAGCTGCGGTGGGGGGAGCCCCTTAAAGGAAGGAGGGGTCCCAGATTCAGGCATGACCAGATGGGTTAAGTAGGTCAAAGTGTGCTGTTGTGATATTGGGGTGCTCCCATTGCCCCCTCCCTCATCTGGAGTAGTCTTTCCCAGGGCACCAACATTGCACCAGTAGAGCTTGCCACCTTCTGCACTTTCTTTGAACCCTGCACTTCATGCTTTGTAAAATTTGCATCCTATTAGAGTATAAAGGTGTGTAACATTTGATGAGACCCCCGTTTTGATTACCTGATCCCTCACCTGTGTATAGAGTGTTTGCATTGATATATACCTATATTGCCTATGGTTCCTGTATTTTATGTATATATATATGTTAATACTATAACTTTTTATATCTTATTAAATTTGTAAATAAGCCTCAACATGTATCCTGGCTCTGCTCTATAGGGAGAGGAGGAAAGCTGTATAACTTCCAGCTGGGCAGTTACACCTCCCACAGTACACCTGCACCCACTAATATCCCTTCATTTGAAGAGGGGGTACATCATTAGGTACCATCCAGGTTACATACGCATTGAGCAATAATATCAGACAGTGCCTCATAGTTTTGGAAGTTGATATCTAACAGCATACAAAACAGAGTTAGATGTATTTACTGCTTTTTCCAACAAACAGCATAAGCAAATTAGAGTAAGAGACAAAATAACTTATAAAATCAAGGAGAATATTAAAATAGTGTGTGTGTGTATGTGTATGTATATGTATGTATATATGTATGTATGTATATGTATATATCCTTAAATTATATCCTAATTTAAGTTTGCTTACTGAATACCTGCCTAAATAGGAAGGCCTTACAGTTTTTCTGGAAGATGTCCAGGTTTAGGCTCTATCATATTTCAGACTGCTGAAAGATTGGAGTACAGCAGATAATTTGATATAGGCCACATGACGGAGTCATAAAAACCGGTGACTGAAAGGATAAAATTAACTGTCTGAGCAGTGGAGGAACTATAATGGGGACATACCCTAAGGGTGCAGAAAGACATAACAACTGAAAAGTTTCAAAAGCCTTTGAAACATTTCCAAGGGGCAGCTGTACAAACATACATACCCTCTGAAGCATTCCAAAAGAAGATAAAGAGCTCTAAAATAGGGTCTCTTGAAATTAGATATTATTTTGGAGTATTTCATTTTTTTGTAATAGGTGTATGGATGAGGAAAGGAGATGGAGTGGACAGACAGTCAATTGTTCAGCCACTGGGTCCAGCCCCAAGTCCGGGGATGCTGCCAGCTCTTCCCCTTACACTACACCTCATTGCTGGCCCCCCTGATACTGCTAAATCTAAATTTACCCTCTCATTCGCACCCTCCAACTTCTCAGAACTCTTGGGGCCACTGCTCCTGCTGGAGCTAGACCCTCCAACCCCAAAACCCTCTACCTCTCTTATAAGCTGAGAGGTGGAAAGGAGACATTTGGGCATTCAATTTTCCCTTCTCCTTCCCTGTAGAGCCATAGGTCACTGTAGCCTTCTTTAGTGTCCCCTGATTGGTATTGGAGTATTTTGTAATATTTTAGTGTGGTAGCAAAGTTATGGGGTTTGTTCCTGCATTTTCTGGCTGAAATCATTCCTTTTCTAAATGTTTCTAGATGCCTTTAACTTAGAATCATTTCAGTTGTTATATTTGTGCACACCCTCAATGTTTTCACCTCTTATCTGGAGGAAATAGAGGCAAAAGAAGGAAACCTTCACACCTTGGCCCTATTTCAGTAACACAGGAAGACAGTTCAGAATTAGAAAGGCTTTTTTAGGTCTGTCACAGTGCACTCAGGCACCTGAGAGCAGAGACTGCTCTGGGGAGACCCCTAGTGGCAGAAATGGGGAGGCTCAGCTGCCAGTCACCAGGGCTGCACAGGTGCTGGTTGCCGGGGCAACTGGTAAAACCAGCTGACCAGGAAGGGGCAGGGCTTATCCCTTCTTAAGCCCAGGTAGGAGGGCAGTCCCTCTCCAGCAGCCGTGGGAGTAGAGACTCAGCTCGGACAGACAGACGGGAGGACTCTGGCCATGAGAGCATCCCCTGGTCACTGGTGAGGTTGGTGGAGCCTTTCTTCCCCCGCTCCCTCGCTCTCTAGTATGGAGTAGATTTTTGTTTGACCAGATGGTCTAGTTTTTATGTTGTAGCCCAGGGGCTTTATGTTTTATGTTTACTGTTTTGACTGGAGGACCGAGTGAGGCTGCAGGGGTTGGAGGAGGCCTCATAGGAACTCCCCAGTAGCGTGGGGGTTCCTGGTGCCAGAGAGGGCACAGCAGTTTGGCACCGGAGAGCGGTGCTCCGTTTTGGAGTGTCCCAACCCCAGCCCCAGTGTGGGCGCAGGTGAAAGGCCCCAGTGGGGCACAAGACCCAGAGAAGGGGGTCTGGGGCCAGGTAAGGCCGAGGCTGCCTGAGCCCCGATTGCGTAAGCGCAAGCAAGACCCCAGTGCGGGTGCGAGCGTGAACGCAAGCAAGAGCCCAATGCGGGTGTGGGGGCAAGCGCACTGAGAGAAGGCCCTGTAGGGGGTGAGGGCTCGGAAGGGTGAGCGTAACAAAGATAGTTAGACCTAATAACGTCCGGTACATCTGCGAGGCTTGGGTTGCGGTGTAGGGGAGGAAAAGGAGCCACAGGTAGCTCCCCCTGTCCCCGGGGCACGGAAAAATGGGCAGCTTCCCACTGATTACGACTATCTTCCAATCAAATAAGATCAAGGCATGGCAGGAGAGTAAGCAGGAGGTTGGCCCGTTACAGGAGGGCGAAGCCACTCCCTGAAAGGCTCCAATATTGATACTCCTGTCACAAGGTCCTTGTATATAATTCCTTGCAAAAACTTTTCTATCTATTAAAACTAGTTAGCTTTTTTCTCCCACTATTCATGCTGTTCTAGAGCCTTGTTGATCTGAAGGGTAGAAACTTTCTTTTTACAAACCAAATTTATTCTGGAACAGTTTATGTACTTTTGTTCCTTTGCAATATTTTCTTTTGACTTAGAGCTCTTTTCACCATGGAGTTTACTATCATGATGTATTTCATAGATTTCATAGACATTAGGGCTGGAAGAGACCTCAGGAGATCATCGAGTCCAGCCCCCTGCCCAAAGGGCAGGAAGTCAGCTGGGGTCATAGGATCCCAGCAAGATAAGCATGCAATTTACTCTTGAAGGTGTTCTATGTAGGTCCTTGAACCACCTCCGCTGGCAGATTGTTCCAGACTTTGGGGGCTCGGACAGTAAAGAAATTCTTCCTTATGTCCAGCCTGAAATGGTCTTGCAGGAGTTTGTGACCATTTGACCTCGTTATCCCTTGGGGTGCTCTGGTGAACAAACGTTCCCCCAGATCCTGGTGGTCACCCCTGATAAACTTATAGGTGGCCATCAGATCACCCCTGAGCCTACGCTTTTCCAGGCTAAAGAGTCCCATGGCTCTCAGCCTGTCATCGTAAGATCTGTTTTCCTGACCTCTGATCATGTGCGTGGCTCTTCTCTGGACTCTCTCAAGCTTCTTCACATCCTTTTTGAATTGTGGAGCCCAAAACTGGATGCAGTACTCCAGCTGCGGCCTCACCAAGGCCGAGTACAAAGGGAGAATGACGTCCCGGGATTTGCTCGAGAAGCATCTATGGATGCAAGTCAGCGTTTTGGTCGCTTTACTAGCTGCAGCATCGCATTGGAGGCTTATGTTCATCTTGTGGTCAATGATGACCGCCAAGTCTCTTTCTTCTGTAGTGCTATCCAACGTAGCACTGCTGAGCCTATAAGGATGCTGCAGGTTTTTCCTCCCAAGGTGGAGAACCTTGCATTTTTCGGTGTTAAACACCATGAGGTTCTCATCCGCCCATTTGCTGAGCCTGTCCAGATCAGCCTGGATCACCCGCCTATCTTCTGGCATGGATGCTTTGCCCCAAAGTTTGGTGTCATCGGCGAACTTGGCCAGTCCACTCCTGACTCCAATGTCCACATCGTTAATGAAGATGTTGAACAGTATGGGTCCCAGGACAGAGCCTTGAGGGACCCCACTGGTCACAGGGCACCATGATGAGTGACTGCCATCAATCACAACCCTCTGGGTCCGACCATGAAGCCAATTTCCCAGCCAGCGGATTGTGGTGGAGCCAAGGCCACAACTGGGCAGTTTGGCCAAGAGGTGATCATGGGATACCAGATCAAAAGCTTTTTTGAAGTCACGATATATGACATCAATCTCTTCTCCCTTGTCCAGGTGATAGGTCACCTGGTCATAGAAGGAAATGAGATTGGTCAAACAAGACCTACCCACAACAAACCTGTGCTGGCTGTCCCTTAGGATGTTAGCCTGGGCCAGTCCCTCAAGGATGGCCTCCTTAATAAACTTTTCTAAGATCTTCCCCAGGATAGAGGTCAGGCTAATGGGCCTGTAGTTAGCCAGATCCACTCTCCTCCCTTTCTTGAAGATCGGCACCACATTGGCCTTCTTCCAGTCTTCGGGCACTACACCAGAGCGCCAGGAGTTTTCAAAGATCCGTGCCAGGGGCTGGGCTATGACGCTCGCCAGCTCCTTGAGTACCCTGAGGTGCAGATTGTCAGGGCCGGCTGACTTGAAGGTATCCAGCTTCTCAAGGTGTTCCTTCATGAGGTCAGCATTGATGGAGGGTAGGGGATTCCCCTCACCCAGATTTCCCTGTCCCATAGCAGGCATGGGCATCCCGTGTGACTGATGAAAGACTGATGCAAAGTACCTATTTAATAGGTTGTCTTTTTCCTGGGCGTCAGTTGTCAGTTGCCCAATCTGGTTTAGCAGGGGTCCAACATTGCCCTTGCTTTTCCTCCGGCTCCCCACATATCTGAAAAAGGACTTTTTGTTGTCCTTGATGCTTGAAGCTAGTTGGAGTTCAGTTGCAGCCTTGGCTTTCCTGGTTTGCTCCCTGCAGGACTGGACCAGTGCAGAATAATCCTCCTTGGAGGTGAATCCCATCCTCCATACTTTGTAGGCTTTCCTTTTTAGCCGCAGGCGGTCCGCTAGGTCCCTGGAGAGCCAGGAGGGCTGCTGTGCCTTCTTGCTGCCTTTCCTCTGTGTTTGAATAGATTTAGCTTGTGCATTGAGGATCGCTTCCTTGAGAAGCAACCACTCTTCTTGAACTCCCATCTCCCTGGGGTCACGGTCCCTGAGGGCCTGACCGACAAGCCTCTTGAGCTTGTTAAAGTTGGCTTTTCTGAAGTCAAGGACTTCTGTGTTGCTGACTGACTTGCCAGCTTTACGGCGGATGGTGAAGGTGATCAGCTCGTGGTTGCTGTCACCCAGCTTCCCATTGATCACTAGGTCGCTGATTAGGTCGTCCCCCATAGCCAGTACCAGGTCGAGCAGCGCTTTGCCTCTCATTGGCCCATAGACTTCTTGAGTCAGGTAGAGGTCATCCACGCATGAGAGAAAGCTTTGCGACCACTCGGATTTTGCTGAGTGATCTTCCCACGAGATGTCTGGGTAATTGAAGACACCCATGACAACCAAGGTCCTGGAGCAAGCGGCCTCAGTCAATTCCCGGGGGAACTCCTGGTCAAGCTCGGGACTTTGAGTGGGAGGTCTGTAGTAGACTCCCACTGTTGTGTCCCCTTTGCTGTTTTTCCCACGAATTTTTACCCAGAGGGTCTCTAGCTGTCCATGCCAGTCACCAACATCAGCTTGCAGGGACATGTAGCTTTCCTTCACATAGAGAGCTACACCCCCACCCCTTTTGTCAACACGATCCCTCCTGTACAGGCTATAGTCCTCTATACCCATGGTCCAGTCATGGGTGGAGTCCCACCAGGTCTCCGTTATCCCAATGACATCATAATTCTTTGCACTGAGCAGGAGGACGAGCTCCTCCTGCTTGTTACCCAGGCTCCTGGCATTAGTGTACAGGCAGGCAAGTGTGCCCTTGGGGGCTCTTGCCTTGCCCACAGATTGTGCCAGGTCTGGGGCAGGGGTGGGCTCCCTTAAGTGCCTTGGTCTGCTGGCTTTGCAAGGGTCGCTCAGCGGGCGAGCAGTGGCAGTAGTCCCCCCATCCCAAATACAGAGTATTTGCATCCATGCTCACCCTTTGTTTTGCTAGGCTGAACAAGTCAACCACTTTAATCTTTGGGTATGTAAGGAAATTAGACTTTGGATCAATCTAAGTAGGTTTAGATTGCTTCCAGTGGCAAAAGAAGTTTGGGTGAGATCAGGCAAAAAATGGCCACCCAATTTCATTTAGTACATCCACGTATGGAACTTGCACTTAGATCAACCTAACCCTACTGAAATTGATCGAAATGCTGATTTGTACAGACGTTCAGGAAGGTTAGGCAGCGCAAGAAATGGCCAGTCCCAACTAACTTGAGTTCACTAGGAAGTGAACTATATAGATTGGGTACAGGTTAGTCGAATCTAACCTGAATGTGTGTTCCAGCACAATCCTGGATGGACAGCACCCCTAAATATATGATAACTCCTAGGGCTGTGAGAAGCTTTGGTCCCTGATTTTATTCAGTGGAGATTCAGCCTGATTCAGTGGCTGAATCTCCAAATCCTAACTGAATAATGGGATCCTTTATTCTCTCTGAATCAAATTGGAACCCTCCAAATCAATTTGGAAAGATTCAGAGATTTGGACATAGAGACAACTGTAAATGTTTTTTCTACATACGTCTAGGTACCGAGGGTTCGTGAGTGCTTTGATGCCAGGGCACATGGAATGCAGGGGACTTCCCAGCACACTTGGCAACAGACCTGAAAGTGGACCAGAAGCACTTCTGGTCCACTTCTGGGTCCACCAGGGAGCATGCTTCGGCCCCCTAGACCCAGGAGGCACCAGTCACTGAGCCAGGGGGATCCCAGGGTCCCCCTGCAGCTGATTGTTGAGCTGGGGAGAGGGTGCAGGAGGCCCCCCAGCATGATCCCTGGCAGACCTGGAAGTGGACAGGAAGTACTTCCAGTCCACCTCCAGGTTTTCTTTTGAGCATGTGGCACCCCCCCCCCCCACTCCTGTGGGATGCCCCATGCACCCCTGTGATCATGAGCCATGCCTGCTACCTCAAGGTCCATAGAATTTTTTTTTAAAGCTGTGTCTATCTGAATCACCGATTCTCTGAATCAACATCAAATCTTCAGGTTTGGATTTGGCTGAATTAAATCAGGGACAGTGATCCGAATCAATAAATTGAATCGCTGTCCCTGATTTGGGCCAAATCTGAATTGAATAGGGGCTGCTTTGCACACCCCTAACAACTCCACCCTCTACTCTCTCCCTGACTTAGATTGTGTTTCTGGTAGAATTCCTGGCACCATGAAACATGTGTACATGCAGGACTTGATTTATGATAGTGCAGTTTAAAGTGACCCATGGGACTGTAGATTAGGTCCAGTGAATTATGTATACTTGTCCACAACTCAAGCCCAAGGCTCGGAAAGCTCAGCCACTCACCCCAGACCTGGGCTAGTCATTTCCTTCTCTTCTCGTCCCTCACGTGCTATTTTATCCCTCTGACCCTTTCCCAAGGCAGGCAGACCCCTCCCCCCCAGATCCAACTAGCCCCCCGGTCCCTCCAGCCTTCCTCTGAAGATCTACTAGCCTCTATGATCCCACCAACCCCCACCATGGACCTGTTAGCCCCCCCACCAATTTTGCCATCTCCTCCCTGCCATGGACCAAGTATCCTTCCAACCCTGCCAACTGTTCCTGCCCTCCTCCGGACAACACCAGCCCCCCTCATCCTGTCAAGCCACCCCACAAACCTACTATCCTCCCAACCCCCCCATCCCTCCCCCCAACCCTCCAACTTACTTACATTGGGCTCCCAGTACCAGCAACTGTGAGTTAAAGCAAACTGCATGATTGTAGATCAGATCCCAAGAACATCTGTACATGAGCTCTGATCATCCTTGGAGTTCTTCTCTATGCTTTTTCTAGTTTGGTTTATTTTTTTTACATGAATGATCAGAACTATATTCAGTATTCCCAATGAGGTCCTTCAGATCCTTTCTTAACTGTATTGAAAATATTTTGTTTCACGAATCACAGGAAAACATGTGTCTTTTTCAGCTTTTTGGTGCCTCATAAACATTCTGTCAGGTATCCAGGTTGTAGCCATATTGGTCTAGAGGACAAGGCAATCAGGACTCATAGTAGAGATGATATCTTTTATTAGACCAAAAAGATTTTTGATAAAAAAAAAAAAAAAGCCTTTAATTGCAAGCTTTCAGGCACAAACACACATCATCAGGCATTGGAGAAAAGACAGTAGAAGTTCTGGGCAGAAATGAAAGTTCATATTTCATAGAATTTCACAGAGGAGTCAATAGATGGAAAACTCAGAGCAGTCAGTTCATAGCTGGTATGAAGCTTCTTACCTCCTGTGAAAATCTGTGATGATGCAAATTACCTTGAAACAAAGGCAGGAGCAGGGTCTCAGGTTTCAGGTGGTTACAATTGCTTCCTGCTTGGGGAAAATATGAGGATTTCATTTTTTAAAAATTGACTAAAATTCAATATCTTGCATGCGTCAGGTATCCAAGTTGTAGCTGTATTGGTCTAAATGAAAAGGCAATCAGGACCCATGGGCATTTTTACACATGCTCTAGGAGGCAAGGTGGGGGGAGGAGCACTTTAATTAGAAAGTGCTTTTAATTAAAAGCACCCAAACATACACATATCAGCATCCCCTGCACTGAAAAATGGTGGTGGGGTGCAATGAACTAAAGCTTATCAAACAACCTTTAGTTCAAAGTGCCCCACCACCATTTTTCAGCAAAAGGATGATAATGCATGTGACCCAAGAGTCTGTTTATTTCTGAGCTCCAGCAGACTCGATTAATTGAGTCAGCTCCAATGCACTGGATTTCTATTGCATTGGAGCCAGCTCCCTGCACGTGTATAGGAGTCCTCTGACATTGACTAATTGACCTATGCCCTCTTCCTCCTTTACCATGGTAACTGAAGGTAAGAAAAATGTGAGGGTAGAGAAGAGGGATTTCTGAATAAACCCTGCTTCCCTGGAGAAAAGAATGACACAAAAACCCTGAATTAAAAAAAAAATGGTTTGAAAAAGCAGCTGTCATAAGGTCAAGGTCATTTCTTAAAATAATTAAACTTTAGATTTTTTCTTCTTCTGTAACTCAAGAAGAAAACCCATCCAATCTAGCTTTCAGTGGAGCATAAAATTCAATGAGAGTACATATAGGTGTAAGCTGTTTATTTTAAAACTCCTTTTTGTTTTTGCTGAAAAATATTTGAACTTAAGAATAAGAGAAGGAAAATTGGGCCAGTAATCAAGGTAAAAACTGCATTGGAAATGTATACCATTGATGTACATGAAATGTTATACCCAGATCACAGTTTAAGACTGGAAGACTAAAGAGAATCTACACTAAGAGAAGTAAAAAGCAGAGGCCTACTGCCTGAAATGGAGTGCTGAGATAAACTAGAAGGGATATAATAATTATTAACATTCTGAACTAGTTAATTGCTGACCAGTTTAGGGGTGAACATGATCAGGTTAGCTAGCCTTTAAATAGGTACAAATAAAGTATTCATTTTTTCTAACTTGCATCTTACTGGAATCCACATGACAACTGACCAACACTGTAGTTCCCATTACTTGAAAGAATACTAAAAATGGAAATCAATTCTATTGGCCAATGGAAAGCAATATAATTAAACAAGACTCCTAAAGGCTCTTTTTCCAGTTAGCAAGGTAAGAGAATTAAGTGAATGACTGTTTTAAAAAAAAAATCTTTACTTAACATTCTTTGCATAAAGCCAAGGTATCATAATATTGAAAATAATAGAGATATCCATGAAGTGTAGACTTTCCTTTCTTGCACCTAATACTTTTTCCTTTCCTGAAGACCCAGTTTCCTCTACTACTGGCTTTGTCAGAATCTCTTGGTACATTCTCATATAAGATATACTGAAATTTAGGATCACCAATTCCCAACCCTATCATGTATCCTCCTATTCATGAGAGGGCTGGTGTGAGCCAGTTTCTTTATTCCTGGATATATATTTTTCTGTAAACACAATAAGTGTCTGACCAGCTGCTGTGCTTTAAATTTCAGGGACATGCTAGTGACTAGGGACAATTTATACTCTGGAATGTAGAGCTGAATTATAAAATACCATAAATGTATCAGAGTCCTGAGAAAGATGCCACAATGTGCTGCTTAATTTCAAATTAATGAGGATGATGATCTCAGCCATGGAATTATAATGTCTCTCAGATCTGAAAGAAAGTGAGCCATTGCTTACAAATTCTGGGATGAAGGTGGTAAGGTACATCTGCAAGGTTCAATGAGGCTTTGCACATAGATTCCAGAACTAGCTGTCACCAGGTTAGTTCAGAAATAGAGATAGTATACTCATGTGAGCAGAACTCTCTGCTCAAAATAAGTAGAGCTAATTAATCTGGGTAATACACCAGGCCATATTTCCAGTGACTGAAGTAGCTGATTGAAAGTTAAATCATTTATCATCTTATAGCAGGGGTGGGCAATTAGTTCAGGCACAGGGCAGCCCCATGCAGGGCGAGGGAGGGGCCACAGGTGGACAAGGGGCTGCTTTTCCCGCACTCAGCACCAGCTTGTAACCTGCCCTGTCACAAGCTGACTAGGCACTGTGACTGTATCAGCCGTTAGGCTGCTGGGTTGGGGATCGAGGAGGCAAGTCAGGAGTGAAGTAAAGGCAAATTTACTTATACTTAGCATACAACAGTTAACAGAAAGGTTAATGCAATTAACAAATAGTACAATAATACAAAACTAATAGTAATAACAACAGACAGACAGAATGACAGAGTTCCCATGTGGGGTTGGCAACTCTCCCCTTACTGGCAGTCCCTCTACGCCAGGTGCACGCCAAGTTGTTCCAGCAAAGTCAGACATCCCCAATCAATGCTGTCCAAGGGGTCACCGGGAAGATCCCTTGGTCAGGATCCAGTCCTCGCTCACACTGGGAGTCCGGGGTCCAAACTTGGTACAGCAGTGATCCTTCTGTCCCATCCTTCATACTGGTTACTTGACATGTGCGTTCCTTTATGCCTTATTTTACACTAATTTGTTGGCTTTAGAGCCACTCACAATCTTGCCTTATAGCTGTTACCCTATGGGATTAAAAGGTATTAGAAATTATCATGAAAGGTTACTGTCTGAACTTGGGTTCACCCAATAAGCAAATTACACCATATTATTATTACTTTGAGGTTTGAAATTAGCATTACTCTGCCCAAGCTCTGCCCACCCCTTTAGTTTCTTATTCCTTGGATTCCTTGGAATGTGCTAATTATATTAGGTGGTCAGATCTTGTTATGGCTGACCTTTAAAAAACGTGTCAGATCAGCTATTCTTGTAGTTGTGCTTATTCGTGGGCCAGTCAGTCCCATGATCAGTGCAAACAGTGAGATTCAACACTTTGGTTAAATTGTGACAAAAAAATTCTACTTGCAGGTTGCAAACTTGCAAACTTTGTATTAGCTAATCTTAACTGCTAGACAATTGCCTGGATGTCTCCAAGTGCATATATTTATTGCTCATGATCGTAACCCCTCTGGTTCTGGCCACCACACTGCCCCCACTGCCAGCCTGGGCCCTATGCCAGCTCTGGGCTCACCCATCAGGGCTACACCACAGTGGCAGGAGCTGCTGGGTATGGAGGAAAGAGGCCACCCTGCTTGCCACACCAGGCAATATTTGCTACTGCCACCTCTGTGCTGCCCAGCGTGGGACCTCTGGCCAGGCAGCAGCAGCAGAAAACACTGTCCAGCACGGCAAATGGGGGGGGGGGGGGTCACTTTCCTCCATGCTGAGGAGCTGCTGCTTCCACAGAGCAGCCCCGATGGGCAAGCCTGGGGCTGGCGTGGGGCCCAGGTGCTGAGCCTGGGAAAAGTGGTCCCTCATCTGCCTGTGGCCAGCGCCCCATGCTGCAGCTGCTTGCAGCCCATCTGGAGCTGCCTGTGCCTCCTTAGGACAGCCTCATGTGGGCTGTGAGTGGCTGCAGCAGAGATCTTCAGCCACGGGGTTGGGGAGGGGCCACTTTTCCCTGTGCTCAGTACCAGGTCCTTCCCTGGTGGTGAGCAGGGGGCTGGGGCTGCGCACTGCCCCCAGCCTGTACCATGGGGCTGGGAGGGGTGCACTGAGAATGAGCGGGAGTCAGTGGGTGCACAAGGCCTACACTCATGTCCCAGGGCCAGTGCTGGTGGGGCCCAGAGTACTGTGGCACAGGAGTTCAGGGTCCCACCCAACAGTGGCTCTATGGAGCTGGGCCAGCTCCCCCCTCTCCCTGCTGGTGCAGCGCAGCCCAGCTCTACAGATACCTGCCCCTCTCTGGGCCCCACCAGTGCTGGCCCTGACACATTGGTCCCAACGCACTGGGGCATTGATCCCAAGATGGTGACCAGGGGCCAGGCACCTGTGAAGGGGTGGAACTACTCATGTGTTCCTTGACAGCTTGCCAAAACTGGGTAAGTGTCCCTCTGCCTGAAATTTACCCACCCCTGGCAGAGACCTACCATAATGTATGATTATGTGGCCATGTTTGATCCCCAGATTTGCTGAGTCAGTCTTATACCATATGAGAATAGATATGGTAGAAGTTTTTTTCATAAGTAGAAAAAAACTGTTTTGTGTATTTTATAACATGTTATATTGAATTACTTTTTTACCCTTTCATACTGGCTTCCAAAATGAAGGGGAGGGGTCTGATTCAGGGGTGTCTGATATGTAAATATGGTCATTTAAGCTCTGCTGTTTTACTGTGAGTGTATATACTTTATCTTAAATCTACCAAGTACAGTACTAGGAGTAGACAATGTAGAAATGTTGGAGAATTTGTAGGGATTATGGTTGTGTAGTAGTACATGATCTGTTCTTTAGCCTGTAGGATACGCTTTCCTTATTAACAAAAGCTTTCGTAGTATAAAGGTCATTAGGTCCCAATTACCCTCTTAGTTAAACATATTTTAGAACAATGTAACTCTGAGTTATCTTTGATTTAACAGAGAAAATTGGAGGAGATCAATGCTCTGAAGTAACTGTATTTCAGTTACATAACACGGATTATCATATAAATAGGATTTAAGAACATACTGTAAAATAAGTATAGATGTGGGGAGGTAAACTGAGGTGAACCATAGTCTTGAAGCCACACACATTTTGAGATCTGAGGCAGTTCCATGTAACTTTTTTGTTTTCATCCTTCTTTTACTTTTTGGTTTATGTTAGAAAATATAAGTAGATAATATAGTATAACTACACCTCAGTATCATGAATGGTACTTGTTTCCTTCAGACAGAAACAGAAAATACTGAAAAGTCTTATGGGGTTTCTATACACTTTTACATCAAAGATGCTTAGAACTTTAGGATGTTTATCTGAAACTGCAAAACTTTTGCAATTAATAAATTGCATAAAAAACCCAAGAACTACTTTCAACTCTGAGAACCAGTCAATCCAAATTTGATAGCCTGAGTAACCTCCATCATTCCTTAAGATCATACATATAATGTGTTAAGTATCTTGCTCGAAATATTTTTCTCATTTAGAACTCAGTCCTTAATAAAATGCATTTAAAGATATTTAAAGTTATTAGTATATTTTACTAGTAAATGAAAAAACAAAGCTGTAAAATATGGACAACCAATATTAATTGTAAAAGTATGTTAGTTTTTATTTTCTTTTGATCTTCTTTTGATTTATGGAATATCTGAATGCACATCAGATATTGTGACTAATGAGAAAATAAGCATACTCATGTCAAAGCTATGTGTGGGTCATTGAACAAGTTACTTATTTGAGGAGGTGGAGCTTTAGGGGTTCCTTTAGTGTCAGCTGGTTGCATTTGGAATGAATGGAATACTGTAAGGTAAAGTACACGGACCAAATATTGGGTGTATTGTGAACCAAATTGCTATCTAGTACAGTGCAAAAAATTCAAATGTGGAGGAGAAAATTTATGTATGTGACAGAAACAGATGAGTGACTGCTTGAGATTGATTTATATATATATATTCTTTATAATTTTTCAAACTGCTCCTGTTTTGCGAATGTTTGCAAATGGATTGAGTAATTCAACTCTAGGCTTAGAGTTAGGATACGTCTAGGGAGGTGGATCATCTGTGTTCCATTCTGTATGAAGGTTGGAACTGTTTCATTCTGTAAAAACTGAAGGGATTAAGAGAACTGAACCCCAGAATCCCTTTCAGCATGGTGAATATGTCATTCATTTGAGAGATAAGAGATATAGGCTTAAACTCCATGGCCGCATCTAGACATACAAGCTCATGTGGTTTGTGGTGCCATGACCGCACACAGGGAACATTAAAACATACCTTGTGCTGCAAATTTGCAGCACAGAGGCAAAAATTGCATGCCGGGATTTTCCAGTAGCAAAAAAAAAAAAAGCTCTGGGGCAAAAAGGGTGCTCAGAGCATGCAAAAATAGTGTGCACTGGAATATATTGGTGTCTGGTCCTCCAGTGAGACTTTCTGGCTGCTGGCCAGCACATTTCTACTGCTCCATTTGTGCCCCTGCTGCTCCAGCACTCCAGCAGCTGGGAGGAGCTAGGCAAGGGGAGTTTGCCCAAAGTGGAACAATGTGTCTTGAAAAAAACTGCACATGCCGGGGTGTGAGCTGAAGCACAAGTTGTGCCACTACTATTTCTGCCACTGCAAGCACCTGCCCCCTGCACATGTTATAGTGCCAAAACGGGAGGTGGGGGAATGAGGGAAAGAAAAAGAAAATATTCATAGAAGGATATAAAAGTAGGGCTGGAAGGGATCTTGAGAGTACTTTAATATAACCTCCTGCTGATGCCATCATCCCTATCCAAGCTATCCTATACAAATCCATTGTCTAACCTCTTAGCAAAACTATCAACCCTGACACAACACATGACACAACATCTGAATCTGCTGCAGGTGAAGTAGGGGACCAGTGTCCAACATCCTACTGCAAAAAGGTTGTTAAAATATGCTTAAAAGATCCCATGAAGAGGGTCATGCCCCCCCGCTACAGAAGAAGGTAAAATCCTTAGGCCACATCCACACAAGTGTGGAAGTTTGTTTCCCTGGGGACAACTAGCAGTGGGACACCTTGTTCCTCTGCTAGTTGTCCCAGGGGAACACCTGTGCCACTCACCCTCTGGCACATGGCAAGATACCCTGGGTGGCATAGGAAAGGCTGGGGCTAGCACTGGGTTGGCCCCGGTAGCTGACCCCTTATCTGGGGTCCTGGGGGTCTCCTGGGGCTGCAGCAGTGGTGATCCTGATGTGCAGTGTCTTGCTAGCAGCCAGAATGTGGATCCAGCTGGCCAGGCTCTGCTTTGGGGCAGCATGCAGTATCCCCATGTGCACTGCCCTGCTTTTTTTTTTTTGTGTGTGTGCAAGTTTTTTTGACCCTGCGATGTCCTGCGGTAAAAAAAAGAATCCTGCACTGCTACCTTGCAGCACACCTGAATGTGTGGTATGTGATGCCACAAATGTCTCTGTGGAGCCACATACTGCACAGCTGTGCTCGTTTGGATGCAGCCTCACAGTCCATATTAATCTGATCGTGGGATAAATTTCCTTCCTGACCACAAATATAATTGGCCTGATCCTGAGCAGAGGGGTAATATTCTCTAGCCTGGACCCTCTGGATTTAAGATGAAGCAGAAGCACTGTCACATCTGATGAAAAATCCTTGCCTTGGCTCCAGCCAACACTCAATGCCTCTGAAGAAGATTTTCTTTAACCCTTTCACCCTCTCCCCCCTCCAAAAAAAACAACCCTGAGACATGGAGCAGTGGAGGGGAGGGGGGAGGGGCATATTTCTTGCCCCATACAGCAACTAGCAAAGACCAGGAGCATGGCAAATACGCATAGCTAAACATAGGAATAGCTACACCTAGGCATAGCTATTCCTGACCAATGCTTATTCAAACTGTTCTTCAAAACCTCCAATGGTAGAGATTTAACAGCTTCCTTAGGCAATCTATTCTACTGCCTCACTCTTTTAACAGTGAAGATTTTTATCCTAATATCTAATCTAAACTTTGCTTCAACTTCAAGCCATTGGTCAGCATCCTACTCTGCAGCATGAAAGAAAAGGTGTTTTCCCTCTTCTTTACAACAGCCCTTCAAGTATTTGAAGACTGCTTTCATGTCCCCTCTTAAGTACCTTTTCCACAAGCTGAACATGCCTAGCTCCCTCAAGCTCTCCTTGGATGACTTGCCTTTCATGACCTTAATAATTTTTGTTACCTGCCTCTGGACCCTGCCTAATATCTCCATGTCCTTTAAAAAAATGTGGAGCCCAAAACTACACATCATACTCTAGATGATGTCTAACCAGTGCTGAGTGGAGAGGGACTATCATCTCCTCTGCCTTGCACCTAATGCTTCTGTTGATGCATCCCGCCTTTTGGGTGGCTGCATGACACTAGCAGACTCATATTAAGTTTATGATCTACCAGGATTTCTAGATTCTTTTCCATAGTGCTACCATCTAGCTATGCATCACCTATTTTGTATTTGTATTTTTGGTTATTTTTCCAAGGTGTAGCATCTTGCTTTCATCAGCACTGAACTTCATTCTGTTAGGTCCAGCCCAGCTTCCCAATCTGTCAAGATCCTTCAGAATTGTGCTCTTACCCTCCAGTGTTACTACTTACACATCTCTGATCAAGAGAGATTTTTATACTTTCCATTTAAGATGTTGGCACAATGTGGTTTAAAAAAAAAAAGAAATACTGCAAGGTAAGCATGTTTTCTCTAGCAACAGTGAAATAAAAAGAAAAAAATAGAAAAGGTACACTGGCTCACAGCTTCATTAAGTATACTCTGTTTTCAGAAAATCTGTGATTTCATGAAGTAAATGGTCCAAATCAGACTAAAGATATATTTTAAAATATGTGGAGATTTTAAGCTACTAAAAAACATTTGCCTTCAGAAAAAAAGCATTGCTGGCCTGTAATATTATAGTGTACATGATGCTGGTCTGTGGTATCATTGATTAGGAGTTATTTCTAAAATACCATTCTATTTTGGCACGTATTTTGCAAGGTGGAGTACTTGATTTGGTTATATAACTCCCTTCAACTCCTCTACCAGCTGGGAGCACTCGATCCTGACAGACTTGAGTTCTGCTTATCTTCCTCATTTACTCCTTTCAATAAAACTTTTCTGTATCTTTTGGGGATTTGTCTTGGGATGACAGCCTCCAATGTAAGGACAACATGAGGGGTTTGCGATTTACAAGTTTGGTAAATTCCGCTCCCTTCCTTGCCCCTCAAAATGTTCTACCCTTTTTGGAGGGGGTAACCTTGTGGCTCCCACCCAAGATGGCGCAAGTCCTAGATGCAGGTAGTCTTCAGACTTAAGAAGCAGTTTCCAGGAACAAATTGTGTCAAAAGTTGAAACATTGTAACTCGGAACCAATTTTCTCATAAGAAACAGTGTTATAAATGGAGGATTGGTTCCTGAACCAATTTTCACCAAAAATACCCCAAGATTTTGTACTTGACCAATTCTGGATGAATAATATAGCTACATAAATATATTTATATTGTAAATAGCAATCATATTGATTTGGAAGGATTTCCCTGAGGTGACTTCGTTGGACTTTCTGAAGGGCTCTTTGTTGGACTTTTTGAAGGGTTCTTGGCTGGAGTCTTCTCAGGAGTCTTGGCTGCAGGTTTTTCTTGAGTCTTGCCTGCTTTCTTAAAGAAAGTGTCCAAGGAAGTTCTGACAGATGTTCTCCAGGGAGATGAGTGATGCAGCGAACTTGTTCGCTGGCATGGCATTGCATCGGATCAAGCATTGTAAGTCGAAACTAGCGTTGTAAAGTTGAAACGGTGTAAATTTATAAATGTTGTAAGTGCAAAACATTGTAACTCAAAATATTGTAAGTCAAGGACTGCTTGTACTTGTTATAAAGAAGCAAGTCAGGTTATGGTCCTAGATTTTCTATTATCTCTAAATTCTTAGGAGAGAGAAATTAAATTTAAAAAGTAGGAATAGAATGTGTTTGTTCTAAATCAGTGACAATCGCTGGCTAGTAACTGCTTTTGTAGTGAATGACAACTGAGTTCATATCAACAGGACATGAACCTATTAGGCTGGCACATTTCCTTAGGAGGCATGTGCTTGGATCCTGACACATATAGCTAACAGTAGATTTATCTTTGTATCTGCATATTCCAATTGAAATATCTTCACTATTTTAAAGAGAGACTATTTCAGATGTTATTAATGACACACCTCATCAAGGTCTCAACATGATAATACGGAGAGACTTCCTTGAAGATTTTCTCTCACCATATTTGCCTACTCACACTTTCTTAGAATCTAATAGTTTCTGATTATTTAGGATACAGACAGAAGTGCAGCTCCCCACTGCAACTGAGAACACTTTGCAGGAACCACTGTGAATTGCAATTATCCTCTGGAACAAATGGAAGTTCACTATTGGTTCCAGGGGAGAGGCCTTCAGCCAGTTTCCCAGAGCAACAGCCCCTCCGCTCTGTGAGGTTGCAAAACTCTCAGACTGGGAGGGGGAAAGGGAACAGAGGCATCTCATTCTAGGGGTTCACCAGCCACTGTTGGTGGGTGGGGTGGGAGAATAGAAGCCCCCCCCACCACTGGGAGGGCTCCAATGCATCTACCCCACCCTCTAGCAGGGGTTGAAAAAACCCACAAACTGAACTCCTTCCACTCCCTTCCCCACATCCCATTCTGAAAATGGCTCCAGGCTGGCAAGCAGCACAGACAGAAGTTAGAAAAGATGCTTTGTTTTGAAATGTCTTCACCTGCCCCTTATGCAACAAGGGTTCAGATTTTCAGCCAGTTGGTCTTTTTTGAAGCTGTCTGAAGCTGTGAACTTGTGTTTGGTCACAGTTTTAAGCCACTTTCTGGGGCCAGATCAGGCAAAAATTGTCACTTCTTTCTGTAATATTAGACAACCCCCCTCCCCCAGCCCTTTAAGCATCTGTACGGTTTTTTAATAGAAAAATTTAATTTTTTGTGTCAGAAAATCAACATCTTTTCTGTCAAAAATCAATAAGGTTCTGCTTTTAAGTTCAAGGTTCATGTTCTCTTTCTGTGGATGTTCAAGCACTTAGACTGGAATTTTCAAAAAATGTAGGAAACTTAAACACGTGGAGGAACTTTTCATTTTTCAAGACTTCATGTTCCAAAGTCATGTATACTTTTGAAAAATCCACCTTTAAGTATTTTCTTAGCATCAATATAAATGGCTTTTTTTATACTTGGAGAAAACTATCTACCAGGTAATTTTCCAGTTTTTTATCATTTGTAAAAATCTAATTCAATTCTTCTTCATATGGACAGGTAATGGAAAAATAATCCAAGATGGTCTTCTGCTTCTCTGACCTGACTTTTGCTAGGGATCTTTTATTTTCACTCTGCATGTGGACTTGCTCTGGGAATGCTATCTCTTCTTCACTAGATGAGATTGTACATGCAGCTGATGAAAGAGAGCATTCAAGGTCAGGACCTTTGAAGAGTTCCATAATGTCATGTTTTTTCTATATGAAAATTAGTATATTTTCATGCATTGCTAACTTGCATTGAAAACAAGTACTCTGCTTGCTTGACAATATTTAAATAGAGGTGCAATATCCAATCAAGTTCACTCCTAAGCTGTGTACAACATTCAGGAAGTCTGATAGGTGGATCCAGGTTTGCAGCAGTGCAGTCTGGGATAGTAACTGAGGAACTGCCAGAAGCAAAATAATTTGGAAGCATCCATACAGCCCTTAAAGCCAGAAAGCTTAGTGTAAAGTGAAATTACTTCTGCTCCTAAGTTACTCACTGGGACAGGAAACACCCAATAATTTGCTTTTTCAAACAATAAATAAAAATGTGTGTGTGGAAGCAAAAAAATTTCAGATTAATTTCTAAACTTTGCAGATGTAATTTCCTTGTGAAGACCATGCCAAAGCATGGTTGGCCTGCATTTACGCATGCAGTTAGAGGATTCACCAGCTAAAAGGTCATTATACAGGCTATTTATTTGGTGTTTACATTTTGCTCATCAACATTTGCAGGTAGAAAAAACAATTAAGTCTTTCATGTTTATCAGGGAGGTTATTTGAGCTTGCAGTGAGAACTAATATGTTTTTTAATGCATCCACTGCAGGAGATCCTGTTTTTGCTTTTACAAAGGTTTCTACTTGGAAACAGAATTAATAGCTGGCTGGCAGAGGTTTGCATACCATGTTATCACCTGTAGCTGTTTTGAGCAGGAATAATTAGAGTTATAAAAAGTAAATTCACAGTGACCAGAACAATAATAAAATGTGTTAATTATATTAAAGCCATTCCTGACACCTTTAGAAATGTAGAGGGTCATACATTCATTCCAAGTCCTCTTTGTACTATCAGAGTGTCATATTGGCTTGTTAGTATGTGGAGTTGTTAAGTCTTCTGAAATCCTGAGATGACCCAAATCCCCTGTGCAGCTACTTTCACCAGTTTTTCCAACTTTTATCAATTCCCTGGGTGCTCCCTAGTCCCTACTCAACCATAACAAGACAGAGATCTATAGGAAGCAGATCTAAAAATAAATAAAATCTATGTTTTATGGACATATGAATAGCCAAAAATGAAAAGTTGTGTCAGAATATCACTTTCTATGTAAGCACACACATGGATTCTAGCTGATCTCCTATAGTTCCTTCTCATAACTTAGAGTCCATTTTGTTCTCTCCCATACCTTATGCAGAATCTTATGATGTCTAAGATAGTGAGTACGAAACATGTTATCAATCTGCCAACCTACAAAAACACATTTTAATTAGGAGGATCCTAGAAAAAAGTAGACTTATTGAATCATAGAAAATTAGAGTTGGAAGGGACCTCAGGAGGTCATCTATTCCTGATACCTGCTTAAAGCAGGACCATCCCCAATTATATCATCCCATCCAAGGCTTTGCCTAGCTGGGTCGTATGAACTTGCATTCCTTAATAATCATATCCTTTTGAATAATAAATACAGCACATTAAGTTGAACAATAGCAATTGATCAAAATCTGAATTGTTCCTAGGAAAGTGTCAATTTTGACAAATCTCTGGATTGAAACATATATCGTTTTAAAATATATATATTAACCAGTACATACACAGTTTAATATATTATCAAATTGTCCCATTTCAACATTTTCTAAACTAATTTTAATTTTTAAGATTTAAATGATTTTTCATTTTTCATTTTGGTTAATATATGCAAAAAATAAAGAAGTTAAAAATCAAGCATTCAAGCAAATGCCTGAAATGAAACCTTTTAACTAACCTAATACTGACTTATAAAATGGTGTTTCAATGAAGGGAAAAAAAAAAGATGTATCTGAATTTGGGGTGGGAGAAAGTTTAAAACTCTCAGGTAATAACTAATACAATCTTTACAGTGTATTTACACTGATATTCTTCAAGACCAGTATCCCAGGTTTTTCTTCCCATTTTTTTTCTGGATTCATTTTCTCATTATCTGTTTTACTCTTTCACTGTATGATATGGAGGTAAAATATCGATTAAGTGAAAGACAGTTTCAGCTTTTATCAGTCCAACTCATTAGATTATATGAATCTGAAGCCCAAGGCTGCTTGCAGATGTGGAGAAAAAAATGTATTTTACTTTAAACTTGATGCACTTCCATGATGAGCCCAGTACATGCCCAGAAAAGGCAGTGTGTTAGTTCAAGCCAGCTCAGCTATTAGGTAAAAGCACCAAAAAAGTCCCACTAAAGCACCTGATCTATTCAGGTGCTGCAGAGCTGGGTCAAACTAACATGCCGCTGCTTCTGATAAAGCAGTTTTCCTCATGTCTGCAAGCAGCCTTAGTATGCATTGTATTTGAATGTACATTGAAAGTGAACTTATTTTGTCTTTATTGAGAGAGTCTTCCATTTATTGGCAAGCAAGGCTCTCAGGTTTAACTGTTCAAGACAGTACAGTACTAGCCCTAAATAACTTGGCATATCCACATAGAACAGTGCAAGGAGGTTCAGTAGCTGCATTCACACATGCTATTAATGTGCCTGAATGAACTCTGGCACAGTTTACACCAGAGTTTATTGCTCCTGGGCACAACTTTTACAGGTTACATGTGCACCCAGGACCACAGCACATTGATCCAGAGAGGTGCAGTCCCCACTGGCAGAGAGCCCAGGGGGTCAGCCTGCCAGCTTGGAGTTTCTCTGTCCAGCTCAACATGCTGCAGAGAAGTTGGACTGGGGCATGATGGTGCTAAAATGTGGGGCCAGACTGCAGCACTCTTATGCCCCAACTGGCCCCAGTCACCATCTACACATGTTGTGGCATACTAAATAACTCTGCTGTAGGATAGTACTTGTGTTGGGCAGTACTATCCTACAGCAGGGTTAATTAGTTTACTGCAATCTAATACTGCTGCATTTGTAGATGGTGGCACTTTACTGCAGAGCTAATTAGTGAACAGTGAAGTGCATGTGCAGATCTGCCCAGTGATGCTTGAATCTTAGAAGTGAACTTGAACTTAGAAGTAGTATTGCTGTGTAGAATGCCCATACCTACTGATTTAAAAGGAAGTTAATAGTTTTAAATAATTAACCCAAAATCTGTACTTCTATTACCATCTTGGAATGAAGAATTAACACATTTCAGAAGCAAGCAAAAGAACTATTTTTGTTATAACTTTATATGTCTGAAAAAATCCTACAGGCATCAGAGGCTGCTGCCACATTGCAGTCTGAGGAAAGCTTTGAAAATAAATTAGATTTAGGCAAAGAACAAGCACAAATAAAGGAACTTCTTTTGTTTCTGGGACAGCTCGCAAACATGTTTTTTGTGATCCTAAACAAAAAGAGTTAGAAGCTGTATTTTGTAATACATAATTGGAGTACAGGGTAGTACAATGTGAAACAACTGGGGGGCATGGCTTGACTCACTGACAACTAGGGGTGTGCAAAGTGAGCTGTATTCAATTCAGATTTGAATTTGTCCTGATTCGGGGAACAGTGATTCAATTCACTGATTTGGATATTGTCCTGATTCAATTCGGCTGAATCTGAAATACGATTCTGATTCAGAGAATTAGCAATTCCACCATAGACACAGCTTTATATGCTTTTTCTACATACCTCAAGGTACTAGGCATGGCTTGTGAATGCTGAGATTTTGGAGCAGATGGAACTTCCCACAGGAGCACAGCCCCTGCCCCCCCCCCTCACGTGCTCTACAGTGGAAGGGGAGGAGGTCCTCAGCATGCTTGGCAGCAGACTTGGAGGTGGACCAGAAGTACTTCTGTTCCACTTCCAGGTCCAACACTGAGTGGGCAGGGACTCCCCTGGTACCCTCTCCAGCTCAGTGATCAGCCACAGGGGGAACCTGGGTGCACCCCCAGACCCAGAAGGGACCAGTTGCTGGGCTGGGGGGTGGTATACCACTTGCACTCCACAGTGGACCTGGAAGTGAACTGGAAGTGCTTCTGGTCCACCTCCAAGTCTGCTGCCAAGCATGCTGAGGACCTCCTCCCCTTCCCCCATGCTCCCATGGGATGCTCCATCTGCCCCACCATCTCAGCATTCAGTAGCCTCCTGGTACCTTGAAGTATGTAGAAAAAACATAAAGCTGTGTCTATGTCCAAATGGTCAAATTTCTCCGAATCAAACTGGAAGCTTCTGATTTGATTCAGAGAGATTAATAGGTCTCCTGATTTGATTCGGATTCAGAGATTCAGCCACTAAATCAGGCTGAATCTCCTCCAATTCGAATCAATGACCAAAGCTTCACACAGCCCTACTGGCAACCCAAGTGCATATCATCTCTGTATATTGTTGAAATATGCTGTACATTGCCAGGGAAGTGGCTCTGTATCTCTAGGGAGTTTGCTGTGGATCTTACTGTCTTCTGCCTTGTGGGCAAACTATGTGTAAAACCTAGCATTCTGTGCAAATGTGGATGCAGCATGTAAGACAATCATGATACAAGCACTTTTATGGAAATATCATGTATATGTTTGTATTCCTTGTGACACTACATGCATTAAAATGCTCACCATAGAGGAAGTAAACTTCTCTGTGTTAGTTTCAGTTCTGCCATCAACAACCCCTGAGTACTGGTGACCCCATATGCTCCTCTGTGCTCCTGAGCACACCCTATGGTTTTAGGTATTGCAAAAATAGCTCCTGGCTCCTATGAGTGATGATTTTTCTTCACCATCCCTGAATCATGTTTTTTCTCCTCTGAGAACTGTCCTAAAAATGAAATACACTGGTTTATCCGAAGTTGCTATTTGCCTTGGAGCCAGTCTGTTGACTAAGAGAGATCTCAAATTTTGATTAGTACAACTGAATTATTATAATTTCTTTTCCTTTCTACTTGCAGGTTGACATAGATGAACAATGTCTGCAAAAGGTGCTAACCTTGTGTCTTTCATGCATTCAGTTCCCTATTTTCAAAGGCTGTATTTACATTAGCTTTTGTGATCCTGCATCTAATCCATGGCATGAGTTATTTTGTTTTCTTATAGATGTTGAGAGTTTATTTAGACAATCTTTGTTATCATTGCAAGATTTTACCATCTTTGATTTTTTTTTAAGGGGGGGGAGGTGGTAGAAGGGTCATGGTAAATGTAAAGGAAGTAAATGTTCCTTGAAGAAAATTGACTTGACTTAGCCTTAGACTCTGAGATTATCAGATAAGGAAATCAATAATGTGAACTATGTAAGTATGTACTATATTGGAACACTTTAGATCTTTCAAAAAGGTTTTAAAATGCCTACTTCAGTATTTGGCAGGAGAACTAAATTTGCTACTTCACTAGTACGTGGAAGTCTTTTCCTTTGCTGTGTAATCAATTTCATGATAAATTAGTGGAGTAGGTTTGGAATATGGGTAAATATTTTACGTTAATAATAGAGCCGCAACTATAGAGAAGGAACCATATTTTACAGCTTTCTCCAGCATCCCTGCAGAAGGTTAATGTCATTTCTACTGTAAACACTGTAATTTACAAGATGGCATGCTGATTTCCACTTTCTCCTCTTTACACACCAATTTGAACCATGTTCGTGGAAAACTGCAAGAATGTGTCAACCAAATATTAACAGCCTATTGGTATAAAAATAATGAGTCATCCTCACTTAAACTGAAGGACAGGTATAAGAATTATCATTATGATTGTTCTTGTAGTTCTAGTTGTGAACTATGTATAGCAAGCATTTTAACTCTTTGGGGACTCTAATTTTATACCAATAGCAAATGCATAGCTAAAAATATTTGTTGAAAAGATATTTTCATCATTGGCCCTTAACCACAGTTTTCCTCCATCATTGGCAGGCTTTTTCTAAACATCCACCTAATTATAATCTTTCATGAGACACATTTAATGAAGAAAGGCTTCTAAATCTACATTCTTTTTACTGGCAAGCTCTAAAATAACAGCCATTAGATTATCTTCTTTCACACTACTTAAGAGACATTTCTGCACCTCTCTATGACAATCTGTAAAGCATATCCAAAGAGTTTAAATCTCAAATAGTCTATCCAATGATTTGGGAAAACTGCCTATGTACAGTTTATGAATTGTGGTTGATGTTTAAGAATTATCGAACTATAGAATGAAGGCAGGGTAGATTTTATTTATTTACAGAATGCCAGTGGATGTAGAGTCAACCTGGTCCTTCTGAAACCAGGTGCAATGTTGGGTTATAAGAAGTTAATGGCCTCTTCTTCAGCTGAAAATATTTTGTGATAGTAGGCTGACTGAGGCTAGAAACTTCTGTTTGGGTACTTGGTATGTGGGAAGTAGAAAATTCACAAATATAAAACAAAAAGTCAGATGTTCAAAATAGCCTTTAAAACCACAGATCAGTATGATTGAGAATAGACATTTAAATACTAGGGCTGTGCGAAGATTCAGAAAGTGATTCGATTCAGAGGAGATTCAGCCCAATTCAGTGGCTGAATCCAAATCGAATCAGGGGCCAATTAAAAGGTCTGAATCGATTCAAAATTCTCCGAATCTTCAGTACTAGGGGTGGGGAAGGGGGAAGGGGACCTTGGGGGGATCCCTGCCAGTCCCCCTTACCCCTGCTTGCTCCCCCTAGCCTCCCCATGGCTACTCCTGCCTGCCCCAGCTCAGTACTTCAAAAAAAAGCTCCAGATCACTGGATGCTGCTGGGTTGTGGGGGGGCAGGATTCCCTGCTGCGCCTCACTACTCCATGCTGCATGGGGGACTCTGCATGAGCCCCCCAACTCCCTCTGCTCCCCCAACCCCCACATGGGTGCCCAGCCTGGGCCAGCTCTGGCCCTTTAAGAAAAAAAAGCTGAGAAAAGCCAAGAAAAGCCCCAGGACTCCTTGTTCCTGATGTGGCCTTGGGGCTTCAGGGGTTCATGCAGAGCCTGCCACGTGGTGCGGGGCAGTGAGGATTGCCCCTGCCAGCAGGAGTGGTGAGTCCGGAGGGTCTCATTTTGTTTTTTTTTCCATAAAGGGCCAGAACTGGCTTAGGGGTGGAGGGCACCTGTGGGAGGGCTAGGGGAGTGAGGAGGGGGTTGGGGGGCTCATGCAGAGCCCCCCATTCAGTGTGGGGCAGTGGGAGGCAGCAGGGATTGCCCCCCCACTCACCAGCACCTGCTGAGTTGGGGCTTTCTTTTTTAACAAGTGCTGGCAGCTGGGGCAGGCAGGGCAGCCATTGCCAGGCTGGGAGAGGGGCAGGGAATGGGCCTGCCTGATTTGGAGATTTGGTAGCAGCTAAATCTCCAAATCAGATTCAGCTGAATCGAATCAGGACAGTAATTTGAATCACCAAATTGAATCATTGTCCCCCAAATCAGCTGAATCTGAATCCGAAGTGAATACTAGCCACTTTGCACAGGCCTGTTAAATACAGAGGAAGACAGGGACGTGTTTTGGTACAGTGCTGTCCTGTTAACTGAGGGACCAGACAAAGTTACAAGTGATTGATCCGAGAGAGAGAGAGAGCTCATCATGCAAAGAAAAAGATGAAGTCCTAGAGAGATTCAGACATCCAAAAGGATTCTGCCCAAGATATCCCAGAAAACTCAGAATATTGAATCAGGGTAATAAAAAGTGTTTATCATTCTCTCTAGATTTGTATATTGCTTTTCCTCTCTAAATACAGATGCATTGTATTCTGAAACTGCATAAAGAGAGTAAAGCCAATAGCCATATTATACATGAACCTCACCGAGTGCCTAGAACCTTCACAACTGAAATATATATATATATATATATATATATATATATATATATATTTTTTTTTTTTTTTTTTCTGGTCACAAAAGAGCACCATTTTAGCATACAACTTTTTTGACTTTCTGTAGTGTCGGAGCTGCATTGCTCTGGCTTCTGTATCCATGTTATCTCACAGGCACACCTGGTTTTAGGTAACTTTTTTTTTTTCTCTTTTGCCTTATCCTAGGCCTTTACAGTTTATTATTTGTAATCTTTTATGTATTAATCTCTGTATGTAGATATGAGAAAGTTAATTACCATATCAGGTGTTAAGATTGATCTTAAATCATCATTTCAATAGGGTAGCTTTTGATCAGGTAAGCCATCAGGAATGAAGTATAATGATTTATGTACTCCAAACATTGGCTATTGTCTCTAGAAATTGTAAAATGTTTCTGTCTAAAATCTCCATGTGTCAGTATCTCGATTCAAATCATAATATTCTATTTCATTATAACAGTATGTTAGACAGTCTCAAAGATTGAAGGCTGACAAACATGGGGAAAAAAACCCCAAAACAAGTAAATGTGCTTTACTGGAAAAACAGCATATTAATATGACCTGGCTCCACAGTGTCTGTATAGATTGGATGCTTTAGCATTGCTTTTATCTAATAGCTTATTGAATCAGCTATTAGATAAAAGCACCAAATAAGCCACACTGAAGTGCCCATCTATATAACTGTTGAGCGAGCCAGGTCCAACTAACACACTGTCTCTTCTGGGCGTGTGCTGGGCTCAGCATGGGAGCTGAGTAAGGCTGGGTTTTTTTGAATTTTTTTTTTTTTCCCCCATGCCTGCGAGCAGCCAAAGTGTCTTCTTCCTTGGTTACTTGTCAGCTGTTTCTGGCTGGATTTATTAAATTAAATCAAATTCAATCTGGCTTTGAGGCAGCAGAATTTATATTTTTATGTATTTTCTTTTCCCAAGGAAACCAAAAAGTGTGCTGGTTAAAGCTTCAGTTTAGTGATTTAAGCTTAAAATATTCTGCGGGTAAAAAAATTCTGATTATTTCTATTTATTAGTGGTTTTCAAGATCATGACCTTAAATTTTCACCTGCAAAGATTTTCTTATCTTTGTTGCCTATACCAAACATGTTGGCTCCGTCCAGAGATGAAGTATCTGTGTTTTTTTAGTCTTATCCCTGAAGATGAAAAAAAAGGACTTCTAGCAATTATCTCCAAACTCAAAATTTCCACAAATTGGAACCTTATTGTGGAAACGTCACCCTAATGAATTGTCCAGCCTTTATTATTTATTACCACTAATTATTATTAACACTAACCATCCTGATATCTTCTACATTCCATTATTATCCCCAGAATATCTTTCTGTTAGAAACAAATGTGGAATCTCTGTGTTTTTTTTCTTCTTTTTTCCTTTGATATTTCAAAGGTGTTACTAGATTTATCTCTTTCTGGTTACTAATAGTTGAAATCTTAATTTTTGTTTATTCTGCTCAATTTGGCTGAATATGTCAGATGTAGTTGTCTTAGTGGTGGTTGCTTTTCACTCACTCACTGGTGTGCTTTTGTCTAGTTATCTCAGTAAGGTATTGGCTCCTTCAAGAGTTATCTTTACTGAATAATATGAATAAATGACTACAAAAATGAAGCCATCTAGCATGCCACATGATCACAAGAGTACAGTAAATGGCTTTAAACACCTTTTGTAAGCCAAAGACATGTTTGTCATTGTGCTTCTTCCTCACACATTTAGATTCTTCAAAGACCTTTGTCTTAAAAACAGACAGCATTAGACATCACTGCTTAAAACACCTAGGCAATTAGGTGAAAGTAAAACACCCATTCGATTAAGGGAATTTAAAACATGTGAAAAATAAACAATCTAGGCCCTAGAAATAAAGAAATTGCTGAATATTTATTTAAGCCTTGGAATGAAAATGTCTGATCTTTGTAGAGATGCAATCTACCAAATAAAAATGTGATCAGTTGATATTTGTGAATCCCATGAGCTGATGGGTCTTTTACTATCTGCAACTGATGAGTATCAGAACATTGAAAAAATGTCCAGTACAATGCCCTCAGCTACTTCATCACACTGGAACGTTACCATATAATGTTGAGATGATTCCATTCTGAAAAAAGGATGAACCTGGAAGTTCTCATGCTACAAAAGTAAACTGGAGAGTATAGGATTTGAATGAAAATGCAACAATATTCTAAAGAGAACAAACACAAACTTTTACTCCAGACAGAAGTATAAGATATTAGTTGCTAACTATAAACCAGTCTCTACCTATGAAACTGCTTAACTCAGCATTCTGAAGGTTAAAATCTGCCAAACTCTACTGGACTCTAGTGGAAATGGGCAGAGGCCATTTTAAGAAGCATTTTGCACTGTTTCCATAAAAAAGTTCTCATCTGACCTAAAGAAAATAATGGAGACTTTCACTAAGTCATTGATTCTACATGGCAAAACCTTAATTTAAAAGATGTTGTTCTAATTGCATCTAATTAGGATTATTAGCTAGTTTTTCACAGTGATATATTCTGCCAAGCATTTTGTTCTATTGCCTACCAAGCCTCAGTGTGCAAGGAAAACCACAAGTTCGTAACCTTCAAACTGTAATGGGAATGGTTGAAACTATGTTCTCCATTCCCATAAGGATGATTGTCATAAAATATTTATGTGGTGCCATTTTCTGTTCCCCTTACAATATTTGTCAAAAGTATGGAGTAGTAGAATTGTAATGCTTCATACATCCTGTCAATTATATAGGAAGTGTACTATACAGCTTTGACCTTTTCAGTGTTCTATGATTTGATAGGATGTTCACTGCAGTACTCTCCACTACTTGAAGCCTGCTAACCTGTGGGGAAGCAGTAGAATGACTAGCTACTTAAAGCACAGAATATTGAAAAGGTCAAAATAATGCAAAACATTGTCATACCTGAAATATACCAGTTGCTTTGTAGATGAGGTAGCTGAGTATTAAAAGTGAACATGGGAACAGGAACAACACCAAACCATATTTAATCCAAATTCAAGCCAATCAGATTACCTGTAAAACTCTTATTCTTTCAATAGTTGAAGAGCACTCTGTTCCTGGCTTCTAAAACTCGTGTGTACATTTCAGAGGTAACTGTAAATGTATATCTAGGGTGGTATGTGGTCCAAATTTAAGCCAAGGTCAGAACTCCAATTGATTTTAAGAGTGTCAGATTTTACTTACTGGTTGCTGGGCACAGACATTTCCTGCCAGCTCCTATAATTTATGCTTCAGAGACAGATTTACAAACCAAGAAATGTCAGCCTGAATGGATTAAAAGGTAAACTATCCCAGTTTTGTGGCTAATCAAGAAGACTTGTGTTATGGGAGATTATTAATTTATTCAGAGAGAAATTGTATCTTGGGCTACATCTTGCTTATAGCCTAATTGAAGTCCAATAGAGTTTGGCAAATTATGACCTTCAGAATGCTGAGTTAAGCAGTTTCATAGATAGGGGCTGGTTTATAGCTAATAATTAATGTAAGACACAGAACTGTAAGACTGCTCTTCATTAGATGAATGAAGACCCTACCTGTCCTGACATCTTTGAACAGGGAATATACCATAGAGACTTGCACTTTAGACAAGAGATCTGTCCCATGGGCTTTTTCCCAAATGGTTTCTATGTATTCTTGGCTGGCTGACATGCACTTCAGAATTTTCCCTATTTTAGTAAGGTTTTATATATATATTTTTTGTATGTTCAGTAAAGCTAGATTTTGTAAGAGAAGTATGGACCTATTATAATGTTTTATCGGTCTTTCGAATGTCTTACTTTCACACTGAATATTATATTTCAATTTTAATTTTATTTAAGTAAAACACATGCTTTTTTTTTTTTTTGAATAGGGGTAGAATCACCCATATGCTTAAAGTTACATGCATATATAAGTGCTTTTCCAGATCAAGGCCTTATTTATTTATATGTGTAATCTACCCAGCTAGTTTTGTGTTATTTTCTGAAATATACAGCTAAATTGTAGTCCCTTAGCTCCAACAGTACTTAAAAAGGCTTATTTGAGAAAGCAATTGTAATGGAATGTGAGGCTCTATTAAAGTTGATTAAGGCTTATGGAGTTTGGCACAGGTGTTTTTATTTGCATTGTATGGTGAATCTTGGCAAACAGTTCTGAGAACAAACAAAGCTGAACCGGTTTTAAATCCTGACTGGATGCTGGAAAACTAGGAGAGAAAAAAAGACAGCCAGGATATGTGATTTCCTTTGTAAATCTTTTCAGTACGTTACCCAACATAAAAACTTTTTTCCTGCGAAGACATAATAAAAACTTATTTTGTTAAGTTATCACCAGTTTTGAATTTAATATTTTAATTGTACTGTACATTTTAATTTTAATTTTATTTTTAATTTTAACTGTAGCTGTATCTCATGTCAATTGTGTGCATTGCCAAATTCACTAATTTCAGTTATATATCTCAGGCATCCTTTAGTGGTATTCCAACAGCAACACTTACTACATGGCTTTCAGATTTTTCAGCTGTGGTACAGTTAAATTATTAAACATAATTGAGTCATAGTCTGAGAAAATCACCAACTGTAAAGAGATATTATGGATTAGTGGGTTAGAAATGGACGATAAATTTTTTTTTGCTTTTTTGGTTCTTTTGTTTGTTTGTTTGTTTATTTGTTTGTTTTTTTTAATTCTTGCTCTAGGATTTGACAATAAAGAAACAATTTTTATTCTCAAAGTAAAAAGGAGATCCTACATTTTCCTATGAAATCTTTCTTGTTTTTTTGGTAAATGTTACTTTGGCTAGAAACCTCACTTTCTGGAAATATTTTAGCATTCCATACAGATATGATTTTGGAAACATTTATCTTAGATCTGGGCACTTTGATGGAAAAGAATTTCTGAATTCCTGTGAGATTTTTCTTTCCTGGATGGGTATGAATGTATTCCTTTTAAAAATAATTTATCTTACAACACCCATTTTTAAGTATGGCTGAAATCTGTATTGAAATCTCAGCCTAAGAGAAATAAAATATTTTATTTTGGGGTATGGAAGGGTTTGATTTTACATTTTAAAACAATTTTATGGCACTACTGAGTTTTCTGGGCTTGACCAGAATGAGATATGAGCTACCAAATTACCATCACAATATATTTACAGCCTTGTCAAATTAAAAAAATGGAGATGCACCTTTGTCTACAATGTTCTTCTTTTTTTTTTTTTCTTTTTTTGTGGATTGCATGCTTTGATTCCAGACATCTCTGACTATTGGGTGATGTTCAAGAAAGACAGACTGATTGGAAAAAGATGGGGTCCCTTTGGCAAAGAGAGGAGAGAGTGTCTTCATGTACAGGTTTCCTCATTTAGTGGAGAGGGCTTTAAACTAGATTCACTGGGGGGGATAGCGACAAAAGCCCAGAGGTCCCATATACCTTGGGATCTGGATGAAAGCTTAGTATGGGAAAGCAATAATGTTATGTGTGAATAATGTTCTTAGGGAGAGGATAGGAGAGTCAGTCAGATACCTGAAATGTTTATATACTAGTGTGAGAAATATGGGGAACAAACAAGAAGAACTGAAGCTACTAGTGTACAAGCACAGAGTTATGATGTAATTGGAATTATGAAGACATGATGGGATAGTTCATATGACTGGAGTATGGTCATGGATGGATATAGCTTGTTTAGGCAGGATAATCAGGGGAAAAAGGGGGAAGGCATTTATATAATATATAAAAAATAAATAAAGGGATGGATGTGCTTGGAGGTCAGGTATAAGTAGAAGTTGGGCCTGTTTAATGCCTCTGGGTAAAGGTCAAAGGGGAGAGAAAAAGTGTGGAATGCCATGGTGAGCATCTGCTAGAGGCCTTCAGACCAGGAGGAGGAGATAGCAAGGTTTTCTTTAAACAAGCAATGAAGCTTTCAAATTGCAGGACCTGGTTCTCAAGGAGGACTTTCACTATCAAGACATCTGCTAAGAGGGAGACACTGCAGTGCACAAGTTGTCCGTCAAATTCCTGGAGTATGTTGGGGATAATTTTTTAAACAAATGGTGGAGAGACAACTAACGGGGGAGTTCTTATTGACTTACTGCTGACAAATAGGGAGGAATGGGTTGAGAATGTGAAGGTAGATGATAACTTGGATGACAATGACCATAACAAGATAGAGTTCAAGACCATAAAAGGAGGAAAGAAGGAGAGCAGCAGAATAAGGTCACTGGACACTCCAGGAAAAAAAGAGTTTAACAAACTCAAGCTGGAGGCAGCTCTCCACAGTGTGCTCCCTGCTGATTGAGTGCTGCACTTCAGCTGCGAGCAGCATGGGCCAAATTATCAGCCCCATCAGGCAATAGCCAATACAGCAAATTTTCTTTACATCAGTACTGATCTGATATCAGACCAATTTCTCAGTGCACCTCTAGTAAAGAGAGCAACTAGGGGGTAAGCTCTTCTTGACCCACTGCTCACAAGCTGGAACAAACTGGTTGAGAATGTGAAAGGGGAAAGTAACCTAGGTGACAGTGACCATAAAATGACAGAGATCAAGATCCTAAGGGATGGAAAGAAGGACAACAGGGGAATAATGATTCTGGACTTCAGGAAAGTGGATACTTTAATAAGCTCAGGAACCTGATGGGCAAGATGCCCTAGGAGGCAAATCTGAGGGAAAACGGAGTCTTGAAGAGCTGGTTATACTTTAAGGAAGCCATCTAAGGGCAGAGAAGAAAGCTGTCCTGATATAGTGGAAGAATGGAAAGTGTCTAGCTAGGAGGCTACCCTAGCTAGACACCATTCTCTTTGGCAATTTGAAACTCAAAAAGGAATTGTATAAGATGTGGAAATTTGGTCTCAGTGCTAGACAAGAGTACTGCATGAGAATGCTTGGAGAAAATTAGGGCAGCCAAGGTCTGATATGAGATGTAGGTGGCAAGGGATATAAAAAGCAATAAAAAGGGATTCTACAAGTATGTGAAAAGAAAGAGGAAGACCAGAGAAAAGTAAGAGGAAGACGGAATGTGGAATGTGAAAGACGGTATAGTAAGGGAAGGCTGAAGTATTTAATGCCTTTTTTACTTCAGTTTTCACAAATAAGGGCAGCTACCAGATAAGTGCTGTTGTCAGCAAAGATAGGGAAGAAGACAAACAGTCTAGAGGAGTAGAAGAACACGTTAGGTTTTAGTTAGAGGAGCTGGTTGGGACATCTTACTCAATGAGTAGTTATCAATGGCTCAGCATCTGGTTGGGAGAAGGTATCAGATGTAATCCTGTGTCCAGTATTGTTTTATATCTTTATTAATGATTTGTATAAGGGAACACATGCTTAACAAGTTTGTGGATGGCAACCAGTTGGGTAGGACTGTGGACACTCTAAAGGGTTGGGATAGAATCCAGAATGACCTGAATGTGCTAGAGAAATAGTCTACAGACAATTAAATGAGATTCAACAAGGACAGTGGAAATCCTGCAAACAATTGGATACATTAATACAGACTGGAAAATTGCTGGCTAAGCTGCAGTACTTCAGAGAAAGACCTGGGGTTCCTGTCCATAACTTTGAATATGAGCCAACAGTGTGCTCTTATTGCAACAGAAGCCAACCTCATACTGGGTTGTATTAACAAAAATGTCACTTGCAAAATTAAGGGAAGTGATTCTTCTGCTCTATTCGGCATTGGTGAGGCCTCACCAGAAGTTCTGTGGTCTTGAAGAAAGAAGTGGCCATTATGGAAAGGGTCCAGCCCAGAACAACAAAAATGACTAGAGGCCTGAGAGGCAAGACTAATGAGGAAAGGCTGAACTAGAGTCATTTATCTGGAAAAGACCAGACTGAGGGGAAGGATTTGACAACAGTCTTTAATACCTGATTATAGACAGGATGAAGATGGACTTCTTTCTGTGGCTGTAGGGACAGGAGTAGAAAGCAATGGCCTCAAGCTTCAGCGGGGTACATTTCGGCTGGAGACTAGGAGAAATTTTTTGACTATGAGGGTGGTCAAGCATTGTAACAGGCTACCTAGAGAAATTGTGGAATCTCTATCAAATGTTCATTAGAAGGGGAGACAGGCCCTTGGCTGGGATGTTTTAGTCAGGGATGATCCTGCCTTGTCCTGGGGGCTGGACTCAATGACCCTGTGAGGTTCCTTCTAGCCCTACTTTTCTACAAACCTATGGTCTTTCCTTAAAAAACAAACAAACAAAAAAACCAAGAAATTTGCATAAAGTTGAATTGACTAATGTAATCATTCAAACTTTAGGCCACTGTAACAGAGATCCTAGGGTTCCTGTTACTTTAAGGGTGAAAAAGATGTAGGGAGAGACTCAGGAGTGGAAGCCTGCTCATTATGAGCTGCCAGAGAGCAGGTCCCCAGAGATTTACCTGCTACTCATACCTACTCGTACAACAGGCTAGAGTCCTGCAACAGAGACCAGATACTACTGTAGCACTGACCGACAGCAGTAAGGTACCCTAGAGTTAAGTCAGCAAGCCTAATCAGGGAACACATGCAGCCATCCCAGGGGAGTCATTTGACTGGAAAGTGTTAGGACTTGGGAGATATATAAACCCAGGGCATGAGCCAAAGAGGGCAGTCTGGCCTCCCAGGCTGCCAAGGAACGAACTCTGCACTGAGAGGACTATGGCTGAAGTGACTTACTGAGATCTGCCTGCAGTGAAAACTTCAAGTAAGAGACTGGAGGTTTGACAGAGAGATAGTTTGTTACACCTAGAAGGCTGTGTGTTTGTGTTATAGCCAATGTGCATATGTTTTCATTATAGTTAAAAAAAAAAACAAAACTGATGAACCAGTTGGACTGATAGGGGAGGTTAGGAGGTCCCGTAGTGCCAGAGAGGCATGCTAGGCTGAAGCTTGTGAGAACAAGGCAGAAGCTGCAATGTAGCTTGAAAGGGTGACAATCAGGGGTCCAGCTGGAGAGGAAGACAGTGAGACAGAGGTGAGGGCCAAGGGCCCAGTGCCTGAGAAAGGCAGAGTTAGGGTTAGAGACCTGTAGCCCAGGCAGGGTGAGAGCAGAGCCTGGTGTTACTTTAAATTGCCAATCGCTCGAATCAAGAGTAAGACCTTTATAAAGGGGGATAAGGCAAAATGCCATGTTTATTGATTATATGAAGTAGATACATAAGCTTGGACACACCAGGCATGCAAACAGACATACACAAGCATACATACAAACAGACATACAGACAAAACCACTCCAGTAAGATAGTATAGTTGCCAGCAGAAGTTACTCAATGTCAGCACTGGATGGCCAATCCAGACTCATTGAGAGTGATATGAATGGGAGTATACAGATGCATCTGTGCTCCAGGAGGTTGTGAAGAGTAGATTCCCCATCTTGGTTTGTCTGCATCTTACTTTTATAGGGATTTCAAGTCTTTGTTCAGCATTGGGGTTTTTCCATGCTCAGTTTTTAATTAGACATTGTTTCTTCTTGTTATCTCAACTTGAGGTCATTCCAGTAAAGTTGGTGTCCATGTTGGTATCTCAGAGTTGGTATTTCAGACTTGGAATTTCAATCTTGATCTCTGCTTTGAAGCATTGTGTAGTTCAAATATATGCAAGGAGGATATGCAAAATTCCTTCTTCTTACTATTGTCTTTGCACCTGATCACAGATGAGTTCTTCAGCCACCCATTAATTAGCTTAATTGGTTTACTGTCTGGTAACTCATACATTGGCACCTTGTTGCTTACACAGTCAGTTAAATCTTCTTCTGTTTTCATGGAAATAGTTACCATTCTTTCACTATTCACTCTCTCACACAGACACAGGGAACAAACACAAAATGGAGTTTTAGCTGTTCATAAAACCATAGAGGTTTATCAATTCAATACTATTATCATTTAAGCATGATAACTAATATGCAAAAATTCATACTACATCAGCAGGGTTGAGACCAGAGCCCTAGAGTGGCAAGATCAGGGCTGGTTTCCCAAGAGCTGAGGAGAATGAGAAAAAGGCTAAAACCCCAAAGCCAGAGCTGACACAGGCTAGGCTGAGGGAGACCAGTCAGAGGAAAGGGGCAGAGGCTGAGAAGGCTTAAGACCCAACAAGGGTGTAGAGGCCTAAGGTGGCCTACTATTGGACTGGGGCTGAGAGTCCACAGAAATGACTGACTGGTAACATCTGTGAGGTATAGGTACAACTCTAGGGGAGGTCAGAGGCTATGAATAGACATTAAGGTGGTCAGAGTGCTGGAAGATGAGAACAGGCAAGGAGCATCAGAATTAGTACTTGAGAGCAGAATAGAGGCAGGTGAAGTTTGCCAGGAACTGGTAGGCTTGAAGAAAACAAGGGTTCACTCTAAGATACTCAGGCAGCCTACCTTTTGCCTAAATAAAATATTAGCAGCAAGTGTGGCAGGAGACAGGAAAAGGAAGAGTACCATGAGAGCCAGAACTGGCCAGGATTCCTAAGGCCACTAGGGGATATCATGGCCGCCCCTGGGACTCGGTCTTACTACAGCCACATATAGGTGTTACATGTCTACCATGGGTGACCGGTGCTACCTTAGTCGGGAGGGGGGCATGTGCCCCCCCCAAGCAACCAGTCAGCGACCAGAGGGGGTGTCCCCCTGAGGCCAATCTTGCTTATCAAGGTGGGGGTCCCCCCCACAGCTGAATGTATGTCAGCCAATCGTGAGGTGGCCAATCACTGCAGCTGCTTCCGGAAATGACCGCAGTGCTCCCGCTCCTTGGCCAGTGCTTGCAGAGGGGGCACCAGCACTCCTGGTTAGGTGGTGTACTGGCGCTTTCACCTCCATGCACCCCCTAGGCATCACCATTGTTTTCTACTGAGAGAATCACCTCTCACCTGGTACAGGCTGCCAGTGTACTGCCATTCCTTTGGTTTCTCACATAAGAAATATGTCCCATCCATGAAAAAGATCTTCCTCTTTGATACCTGGAAGACCTTTCCTGTGTAATAATTTGTCTTGTTAGAATGAATGCCTCATCTGTGACTGGGAGAGTTGAGCAGCAGCTTAACTTGTGCCTTCTTCAGACTGGGGGGGGGCTCCAGGGAATTGAGGAGAGGGGGCATCTGCAGGATGGTATGCCTGTATGCTTTCTCTATCTGGAAATCTTCTACCAGAACAAATTTCTTGAAAATAAATATCAGTCTGTGGCCTTAGATTATCTCTTGACTGTCTGGATAGTTACCAGAATGGAACTAGACAATGAAATTCTTCCATACCAACTATTCCACATCATTACTGATATTTAATACTTATCTTGAACTATTTATTTCAGTATTTTAAATGATTACTTGTTGCCACACATAACAAAATGCAAGTATTATTACTTTAATTACTGTGGACACTGGGTCTATGTAATTGGCACATTTGCAAAATGCTAAACTTTAAGTACATCTTGTTTTCATAGCCACAGCCTGCTACATACTACAACAGTATGGCTGCTGTTAATTTTTTTAATATTGTATCTCATGTTAGGTTCTTTAGTACTATCCTTTGAAAATGTTGTGACTACCACTAGAGAATATATTCTCATTTTATGAATCGGAAGGACCTATAGGGATGGCATGAACACCTTTAAAATTTCAGATCTTTACGTATTAAATGAACATCATCTGGGATGAAATGTTAAAGTTTTGAGAGATGGAAAAAGGTCTCCCGATTAGAGGGGTGCTGATATGGCATTGGTATTAAGTAACTCTTGGTTCCTATTCTATTTATTTCTCCTAAGAGACCCACCAACATACTGAGATGCATATTTGGCTAGATCCATTGCTCATGTCCCTGAAAACCCTAAAATATCTAATTTTGTAATGTTACATCAATCATAATATCAAAACTAAATCATAAAAAGTGACAAGGAAAAGGAGGACCTACCCACCAGAAACTACTTCATTGGGGTGGAATAGGTTTGTACTCAGGTGCTTAAGACCACTTAAGTATCTAACAAATGGAATAGGCTCTGCCCCATAGATTTTGCATTTGTGTTCAGATTTTTTTTTTCAAAGTTAGAATGTTTTATTTGCAAATATGCTAGATGATTTGTTTCTGCAGAGACAGCATATTAAAATATTCATAGTATCATGGAAAAGAGAAGGTATACATCAGTCCACTTATGGTTGTTTTTATTTCATCCCATTGCAGATGTTTTCTAATGCAGAAATATGGAAATGTATTTGACCAGATTTTGATCCCTCCCACAGACATTTTTCCTATTGTCTCTTCTGCAACTCGGTTCATAGAATAATTACAGTGTTAATGAATCTGTTTTAAAAGTGTAAGTTCTGGTGCTTGACTGAATAGTAAGTGCAGCAGTCACTCACACAACCCTTACAGAGGGCTTTCCCAGCTGAGTTCTTAATGTAGTCTGTGGATCGAAGATACAAATTTGAAGCACAAAAACTAAGAAGGAGAGGACTTTATACTTGTTCAAAAGAAACTATATTAACCCATAGGCTGTAGTGGAATGCTACTGACATCCCTCAATTATAATCATTTGGCTGTTAAAATGAAAAGTTCTGGCAGCTAAAGAATGCAAAGCAGATTGCATTAAATAGGCCATGTGGGAGTCTGCTGCTGTGACATAAACCTGAACCTGTCATCCAGTTCTGTCTCTAGCTGCACTTACTAGATTGATTTTCCATGTGTTGTGAACAGCTAGCAAAGTTTGTGATTTAGGAATTTTATCATAAAAAATCACGATACTCATTAATGTTCAAACATATTTAAAGACAAAGTGTTGTCACATCTGTGGCTTTAAATCCCAATTGTTCAACAGTACCAATCAATAATGGAGGTATAGAGATGGGTGTGAGCCATATACTGAGGAAATGACACTTTCATTAACCCTCCTAATAGATCCTGTTATTATTAAACAGAGGGAGTAATAGAACACATTTCTCTGGCATCCTCAAGAGAAATGTCTGGATTAGAAGAATAATTGTAATGTCAATGTAATTGCTTGATATTAGTATGTAGGATCTCAAGAAGAAATCTCTCTGTTTGGGTACTTTCATAAAATGACAGAAAAAAATAAGGAAGGCAGGGTAGATATGCATCTTTATAGACTAACTAGATTATATATAGATCTCCCTCTCTCTCCCCCGCTCTCTGTTTCTCTCTCTCTCTCTCTGTCTCTCTCTTATATATATATATATATATATATATATATATATATATATATATATATATATATATATATATATATATATATATATATATATATATACATACATATATATATATAAAGTGAACTTGGGTTATCTAGATTTTATATATCTCAGGTGCTTAAGTCCACTTAGGTATCTAATAAATGGAATAGGCTCTGCCCCATAGATTATATATTTTATATATAATCTAGATAACCCAAATTCACTTTCACAGATGCTGTGAAATGATAGCATAAAGCAGAGTATAAAGTGGGGTTAATGATTAGAATACAGTAGGTAGGAAATCAGGAGAGAGGGGGAGTACTGTGAGAGGCATACAAGCAATGAACCCATAGGAACAAATGGGTCACAAAAGCTATTCCAGGTTATAAATATCCTTATACCCTGTTTAGATCACGCCTAGCACAGTCTATTTTGTGGATGATTTCTTGTTTCACAATTTCCCATTTAAAAAACTTTTTCTGCTTCAGAACAGCAATCCTGAGGTCAGCAATAGAGTGTGTAGGGTGGTATATGGGTTTTGTCACAGGCTTTTCTGTCTTTCTACAACGTTCACTCTTGTAGAGATGTAGAGATCACACTGTCTGTCTGATATAGACTGCGGGTGGACATTCATAGATTCATAGTTTATAAGGCCAGAAGGTACCTCGGAAGATCATCAGGTTCAGCCCCCTGCATTGTAAGCAAGTGATGGCATATGTGATGCTGGTAGAACTGCAAGTGAGTGAACCCAAAGAGTACATGCATGTTGAACTCTTTGGTATTTGGTCCAGTGATGCTGTGGTCTGTACTGACATTGAAGCACAGCAGGTATTTGGGTCCATTGCAAGGCCTAGAGAATGGAGTGTATTGGTCTGTTGTTTGATAGATGGTGTTTGATGCTGGAAAGCTGTCTGTACCCCAGATAGGTTTGTTCCCAAAAGCCACCTTGAGATGGTCATCCTTTTTAGGAAAGGTTGGAGGTTATCAGACCTTGATCTTAGCTGGTCAAGTTGGGTGCTGTAGATGACAACCAGAGGGATTCTGTTGTTCTTGTCCTGGAATTGGTATTGTAGCAGGTCAAATCAAGGTCTAAGTCTGGTTTTGTTGTTTTGAGTGGCTACAGTTTGGAGATTTTATTGATTTTTGTATCTGTATTTTATTAATTACTTATACTTTTATTGCAGGAATCCCTGCTCCAAATTCTTAAGATTTTCATCCCAGTCTGTTGGATAAGAGCAGGTCCAGTTGTAATGTGGAGCTTGACTATAGATGATGGATTTAGTGATGTACTTTGGATGAAAGCTGGTGGTGTGAAGTTAGCTGTACTGGTTGGTTTCCAATACAATGTCACGGCCATGTGGTTCCTGCAAACCTTCACTGTCAGGTCTTGGAAATGAATCTGCTGTGTGAAGTGTTTCAGAGAGAGTTTGTTAGAGGGTGGAAATTGTTAATGTCTTGGTGAAATTTCCTTAGAGATTCCTCCCCATGTGTCCATACTATGACGATGTCATGGACCAGGGCCAGAACAGGGCTGGAGTCTTCTCCTCAGTTTTAGTCACAATCTTACTGCAGCTATAGCTTTAACCCTCTCACAACTAATGCCAAATTTATAGCAGCTTTTTAGCCAACAGCTATTTGGCAGCAGCTGTGGGAGGGTTAAATACAGACTTCGTCCCTATCAGATGCTGTCTGGAGGCATGGGAGGGGGTCAAATCCCTGAACAGACATTACAGCATTTGAATGCTTCCATTCTGGTGCAGAAATCAACTTCCCTTTTAAGACATGGACACTGATTTTGCAATGCTAATTTTGGAGAAAAAGGTTTATATGATCTTTATGTAAATGTAGTATTCAAATAAAAGAACTGAGGAATACATACAGTCAAATCCCAATCCTACTAAAATGAGTGGCCAAACACGGAATTAATTAAAATTAGGTTAGAAATTGTTTTTCTATTCCTAGCAGGAACTCATAAGAGACAGACAAGAGAATGTGAGAGAGAGGATACAGAACCTCACAAAGAAACTTAGTTTTCATTGAAGTTTCCCATGAGTGTGTGTGGTATTTTACAATGAATCTTTAAAACAGAAAGTGTCTATATCCTGTATTTCTCTGCCTACCTTTTGAAAAACACTTATATATCTCCTTCCCAAGAAGCCTCTTTTTAGCTGGCTTTTCCTTGGCAAGAAACTAATAAATTGAACAGGACCTCATTGCTTTCAAAACCAGTATGATTTTGCAAAATTAGTTGTGCCTGAGATGCATATATTCTGCTTAGATAGACCAGCATTTATTTGGTTCCTTTCATAATTCCCCAAATTGTAAATCTATGAACAATTATCAACATTTAAAAAGACCAAAAACCTTAAAGGGACAGTTCTTTATGTAAAAAGATTGCTCAAGGGATATTACATACCAAGGAATTCTAGTGTCTTTGAGTCTGTGCTCCTGTCTGTTACTCTATAAGTTTAACTGTAGTTTAAATATAGTTGGCAACAAGTTCTATCTGTCACCCCTTTCTTCTCTATCGTGCTATAATGGTATAGAATTTTTACTGCCATTTCTTTCCCTTCTCTCTTTCATTTTTTCTTGTTTTGTGATGTTCTATGAACTGCTCTGTAGTTATAACTATCTATTGGTCTACACATACAATGCTGGCCTACTATCTACACATGCAATTACGGCATCTGAATAAACTGTGAAGTGTATTGCTCTGGAGTTGATTGCTCCTTGGTACACCATTTGAATGTGTGCCTAGGAGCAATTAACTCCAGAGCAAAAAGCTCTGCAGTTTATTCAGGTGCAGCACATGGAACTGGAGTGGAGCGGCCCCTACTGTCAGCCTAGCTTGGCAGCCTAGGGTTGCTCCCCCTGGCTCAACACTGAAGCACCCTCATGCCCCAGCTAGTGCCTCCAGCATCTACAGGTGTGCTGCTGTGGAGGTTTTTACTCCTCAGTACATAGTACTTTTATTTACAAGTACTATCTTGCTGCAGAGTAAGTTAGTTTACTCCAGCCTAATAGGGATGCATGTGTAGACACTGAGAAATTTACTGTACAGCTAATTAGTCAACTGCACAGTAAGGGCATTTTTACACATGCGTGTGCATTTTACCACTTACACAACTGCACATGGTGCAGCACAGTTCACATCAGCTCCTGTGTGGAGCAGACTCGATTAATCAAGTCTGCTCCGAAGCAGTGGATCTCTGGTGCATTGTGGGACAAAAAGGTATGTGTATAAATGCCCATTATGTCTCATGCGGATGCATCCATTGTGGAATACATGTTTATTGCTTATTTTGCAAACAACATGAACATTTTTTTTTGACTGCTAACTTTCTTTTAATTTACTTAGAGAATTGGGATTTCTAGCACAAGAAAATTCTAAAAAGTCTACCTGGATGGGATTTAGGAATTTAAATCATCCACTGTCCAAGCCCTCCAGTGAAGGGCTTGAATGCAGCAGAATAAGATCAAACCTGGTGATGGTGGCCAGAGAAAGAGAGAAAATCATAATAAAAAGGGATGAAAGGGACCAACCTTGAGCGGTCATCTAATCTATCCACTTGCCTCAAAGCAGGATTTAACTTACCTAACCATACCTGACAGATATTTGTCTAACTTGCTCTTAAAATCTCCAGTTAGAGATTCTTCAGTCTTCCTAGGTCAGCAGTTGGCAAGGCTTCAGAGCTGCAGCTGGATCAACCTGTCTTGACTGAGGTGGGCCAGTGCTCCTGACTCAGCTCACTGTTCCCACCAATTCTCCCCACCACCTGGCTATGACATGAGCAAAGTTCCCCTGGTACCTGGCTGTGATATGGTGCAAGCAACTCTTTCACACCACCCAGCTGTGTTGTGTGTGCAACCCCACTATGGTGCTCAGATGCTTTGGAAGTTTTCTGGAGCTCTTAACCCCTGAACTGCCTGCACCTTAGCTTGAAACACTCATTATTTGGCTTAAAGTTACACCACTCCAGGCCTGCATCCAGATGAGCACTGTCATGTAGTATATGGCACAACAGACATGAATGAAATGCCACATACTTTACATTCAGGTGTTCTCCACACTGCAAGGTAGCAGTGCGGGGGGGGAGGGTGTTGACCCTGGGAGATTCCAGAGTCAAAAACAGATCCAAAAAAAAGGCAGATTGGCACACACGGGGACAGTGTGCATTGCCCAAAACTGGAGTTTGGCTGGCTGGAGCCACACTCTGGCTGTCATCCAGGCTCTGTGTGCAGGTTTGCTGCTGCTGCTGCAGCCTCAGGAGGCACCCCAGGGACAAGCAGCACAGGCTTTTCCCTGGGAGAAGTAGCAGTGGCACAAGGCGTGCTTTTGCTTCCTGTCCCTGGGGAAACAAACATCCATGCTCATGTGGACATGGCCCAGGGTAGTAAAGTTAGATCTTTTCCAGCATGGAGTATGTTAAGGTCATACTCTCTAGCACATACTGAGCTAACATCAGACTGCCCAACTGAGGTAACAACAATCAGGAGACTGGTATGGTTGAGAGGATGAGAGCCTAAAAAAGTAATTTGTTGGTCTCCCAGACCTTTTACCTCACTGGAACTGGCAAGGGTCTGGTGCAGTGAGAGGGGGACAAGGAAGAGAGCCCAACATATAGCTCTGTCAGGCTCCCACCAGAATCTCCTCCCCACCACTTCCACCTTACCAGAGCCTTACCAGTTCAAGAACCTGGTATAGTGTTGGGGCTGGAAGCAGCTCCTGTGCTATGCCAGTGTCACTCCCAGTTCCTGCAGTGTACTGAAGCCTTGAATGGACTTCTATGTGATTCCAAGGCTGGAATCAAAAATCAGTGATTTTTTATTTCAACCCTGGGATCACACCAGAGACCATTCAAAACTGTGGTGCAATACTATAGTCTTTATTTACATCATTGGGGATGTATCTAAACATACAATTACAGCACATGAATAAACTGCAGAGCTTGTTGCTTCATTGTTT